>NC_142692.1:24000006-24317677 GCF_029641045.1 Salvia hispanica
AAGGTCCATATTGAAGAGTTGCGGTTAATAATTGATCAAGGAGGTGGTATGGTGAGTAACCCAGTGGCTGCTCTTGTGCTCCCATCAAAGACCCTCGTGCTCGACACTGAACAATTGGTGAAATAGTCTCTCTAATTTTCCATCAGCTTTGTCAGAAAACTCTGAGAATGTCATGTTTTTTTTTGTTGATTGACCAGATTCTTGATGGGATTTAAGCTCGCCAATAAGCTCCAAAATGTCTTAATTAGTTTTATCATTTGTTTTGAAGAGCTTTGTGTAGTCTCATATATACACTCATGGCTCATCTATATTAATGTGGCAGCCAGTATTCATAATTTCAATCGGTAAATCATTTGTTGACCGAAGCCCAACCCAGTTGAATGAATATAATGTGTGCTAGATGTCGTAAGGAGCAAATATCCAGCATTTCATCCGAAGCAACAAATTCTCTCACGAGTCCAGAACTACATTTAACTCCTATTTTCCCTCTCTAAAAATGGCGAAAACAAATGTAACAACATTGAAAAATGGAACAAATAGCTTTGTTATCTAGTCATTTGTAATGTGACACTTGAGTAACTAAAGGAAAAAATCAACAGTAAAAAAAAGGTAAAAAGCTCAATTTTCATCACTTTCTGAGCCACCATCAGAACTCGAACCCTTTGCATCATCATGTACCGAGCCATCTGCCACAGCTCCTTGAGCATCTTTACCCCTGACATCCTCGTCATCTTCGCTGTACTCACTCTCGTAATCATCATCATACTCATCATCGCCTTCCTCGTCTTCATCTTCGGCTCCATCCTCTAACGATGGCACTTCATCTGTAGAGACAATGTTCCTCGTGCCAGCACGAGTTCGTTTCAACACCTTGAGCTTCACATTGGACTTTGCATCACAACCTATCCATGCATCACACAAGCAGTACGAGGTCAGGTTGTAATTTCCTTCGGAGGGGGCCTGGAACTTGCCCATCACTAGCCTTGAACCTGATTTCACTCTATTAATTGCTTCTTTTACAGCTATCTTAATCTCCTTTGCACTGGCACCAGACCCCTCCTTTAATTCTTGAATTGCTTTAGACGCAGCAATTATTGCAGTGGCCTCATCCATGAAATTAACCTTTTGCGACATCCAGACATCGTTTGAAGATGCGTCTGCAAGCAGCAGCCAAAAATTCTCCTCTTTTTCATAGGGGAAGTAGGGAGCATGTGGTAAGGCACGGATCGAGTCATTCCATCGCCGAAGAGTAATCCAAGCTTGCATGGTCACAATGTCACCCTCTTGTATTCCCTCCTCACCTTCTGTCTCACATGTTAAATCAATTAAAATGGAAGGCATCATCTCAAGAACGATCTCCACATCTTGGGCTTCAGCATCAGAAAAGCCAGCAAACTGAGTCAACAGCTCTGCGCGCTCTTGTTGTTTCATTTCACGAAAATCTTGGAACGATCGAACTTTCTAAACAGAGACAAGGAGTCAGGAAGTCAATACCCATAACAGACTATAAGGTGAGATTTTCCAACACTGCCAACAAAAATGTTTTATGGGGGGCAATAAGAGATTCGGTGAAATAACAGGAAAATAATGAAACCGCGGTACTTTCCACAAATAGGTTATGGCCACAGAAACAAGGTTACAGCAACTTCAAATATGTAGTTGCAAAACCAACATGCACACTTGAGTACTTTGACATAGGGGCACACATGTACATAAAAGAAGACGAATAAGACACACACACACACACACACACACAGAGAGAGAGACCTTTCTGGCAATCTTTTTTACCACTGATTCAGTAAAATGCGGCAGCTGGAGAAATGGACCATAACCTTCACTTGAACCGCCGGTTGCTTTTCTTGCACTCAGGGGGACAGCCTGCATAAGAACAGGAACACTTACACTTTAGTTTCAATGAATCATAGATCTTTCAAGGAAACAAGAAAATAATTAACAAAAAATAAAAGGATCCAAGGTGGTTCAGAAATACTCAAGAGAAAAGGCATCTCTTTGTTTCTCCAGAAAGGTTGAGCATAGTTAATTAACTTATTGTCTCTATGGAATTCTACCTACATGATTAGGTTGTTGATCAAAAGCAGTTTCCAGTCAAAGGTTTCCCTTGTTTATGAATTTGTAGAGTTTTATATTCATGATACAAGCCTAAAGAATCTTAACGGAAAGAATTCCAGTTTCTTTCTGATCGATGTGGCTTCGTTTAATATCTACAAGAACAACTAGAATTTATTTATTCTTAAAATGAGAGGCAACAGCGAAATAATATTTGTAAAGACAGCCTATTTATTGTATGATAAAAAGAAGATATATCTTTAATTGGCATGAGCTAACAGGAGGAAATAACCCGAGATATGACCACAAGGTTATTGATGGTCAAAGAAGCAACTGATTTTAACAGCAAAGAAGTTAGAGCAGTAAGTTCACATTGTACTACTTTGGAACTCTAGATGTACCTGGATCATACTCTGGGATAGCTCAACCACTCCAATAGCAGGTCTCAGCCATCCATGTCCTTGTTGGGTACGTGGTATGATTGCCATCTGCATAGGAATATAATTTCTATATAATCAACTATACCCATAGAAACGTGTACAATATGATTACAAAGTTGCCCCACAATAATAACCAAGGAAGTTGACAAGCATCAGTGCAAAACCATAAAGGGACGTAAGGGCACTTATTCCATAATTCTCTAGATAAAGGTGGAACAAAGATTTGTATCGAGAAACTGCTTCAAGCATGATATGCTAATTTTATAATAATAAAGAAAAAAGGGTGGAAATCTCCCTTATTTCCAACCACATATGACTTAAACAGAGTAGCAAAATGATTAATAATTGTGGTTATCTTTCAGGAATCCATCTGGATAGTTCTCCCTAAAAAGTAGTAATGTAAAATCATAAATCATTTATAATGTATTCCTCTCATGAAATACACATAAATGAACAAAAAGAAAAGGGATACACAAAAGCTGAAATGCTGAATGATATGCTGCTAATACCTTAATTAGTTCTTCTAGAAGACGAGGTGCAAGGGCAAGCATTTTCTTAAAATCTTGCTGCAAATATGGAGATAATTCTGCGGTTTCACGAGTCAGGTGTGCTTGAATTAATAACTCAGACTGTGAACAAAAAACATATACTTTTAGAAGGGAAACATATACATATCAATGCATTTAACTTCCAAAACTCAACAGATAATTAATTACCTTCACTAAAGCCGGATGCTGTTTCCAAAATTTAGCTTGTTCTTGTCGGATATTTCTAAGGTCCAGATTTAGCTCACTCCTGACCAACACAAATAACTTCTGCAGCGATTCTTCATCAGTTCGACGAACGGGGATCTCCATGTATTCGGCAGCCCTAATGAAAACTTCCATCACCTTGCTGTACAAATAAAAGATTAGTTACACGCTAATTTGAAACCAAATCATTACAAAAATTTAAATAGCAAAATATGCTATTCTCCTACATTGTATTACATGCTTATCACTCCAAAGAGTCCAAACTAGCAAAAATCAATTCAAAATTCCTTATCACTCCAAATAATGGTACACTTTTAAGTTCATATGTCATATAGATTCAACCAAGTTTAAAGATGTCATGGTAATGATTTAAGCATGTCGGGTCAAAGGTAGAGTACCGATTACATCAAATGGTTCCATACCTTGGAGCTAATGAAGGCTTCATAAAATGGTAATAAGCATACATTGTGTGATGCATGACATAATTCCCTGTATATTTTGATGACCTTGACAAGTATATGACCGCTATTGTCAGGGGCAGAATGATACAGACTCCAACAATTCCAAGTAGCAAAATTCCACCAGATGCTCCATCAATGTTCAAAAGAAACTGGGGAAGAGCAATTCCCATTTGTATGCCCTACAGAGGGGAAAAACCACAGAGCTAATTTCTCATGCAAAACTGTCAGAAAAAATGATGATGACTAATATAAGATCTCCATATATACAATTACCTGCCTGCCATCAGGGTGCCCATACTTCTCAAAGTTCTCCCGTGATATAGGATCAGTTAGAGCCTGATAAGCCTTGGATATATAATCGATAAAGTACTTGTTAGCCTCTGCACAAGAAGGTTTAAAATCCAGTAAGCAACTGGAACAAGAACACTGCCAGTTTCAATCTCGGTTATACTATTAAACAGTAATAGTAAATTGCAGGCATTAAACACCTTCAACCTGGGTCTGGATTTTTATCAGGATGGTATAAAATGGAAAGTTTCCTATAGGCCTTCTTTATTTCTGGTTCTGACACTCCCGGTTCTAATCCAAGTATGCTGAATGGCTCAAATATTTGGATCTGTATAAGGAAGTTCAACATTATATTCTGAGCAGATAAAATTAAAGGAAATTAAATGGAAAAACACAAAATGTCGTTAACAAGCTGGACTGTATTCCGATACATGGTTAAACCACTTCTTGATGCATATTTGAGAAATATGCTCAACATCCCTAACAGATCTTCCAGTCCAGACTCAGATATGTATTACTAATAATTACTACTCCACTACTTTGAGGGGGGGGGGGGGGGGTGTAAGAAACAGAATGTACCTCAGTGTTAATATGTTTGATGTAGAAACTCAAAAGCACAACCACCACCCAGAGCAACAACACCGTCAGGTTGCTATAAGTCGAAAAGTTTGAAATCTGACATGTGACAGCCACCAGATGGATTAAAGGATACCACGGAAAGAAACACGGATCAGCTAACACTAGTAATGTCAACTTGAGCATTGGGAGGAGGTTCACAGTCAGGTTAGATGCTTACACGTCTAAATATGGATTTCCGATACTTCCCAGAGCGGAAGCAAACTGAACAACGGCAATTAATATTCTGGCTCTTTTTTCTGAATGTGAGGTATAAATTGACAAACGTATAAGGCACTAGAGGCAGTGCAATCATCGTCAACACAAAAATTGGGAACAGCGCACTATTCTCTTCAGCCGCAGCCATACTTAACTTCTAGCTTCTCGCACTCCAATTCTTCAATCCAATAAAAACTCCACTCAACTTTTGTTTTCCATAAACCAATATCAACAAGTAAAAAGGAATTCAAATGGCTAAGCATATGCATTGCTGGTTAAACCTAAATTCTTAAATTTCACAATACCTAATTCCTAGTTTTCCAATAGTTATTCATACAACAGCTCGTAAATTGATTAATCAACATTATTTTGCAAATCAGAAAGTCCAATTTTGTAAATATGGATGCATGTAGCGATCAGCAGAATCAAAGCAATATGTCGAAGAAAGTATAAATCGGAATTAGCAGATCAAATACAGCAGATGAAAAACTTGAAACAATCGAATGATGTAGTAGTAAAAACCTGGCCGGAAAAGTGCGGGAATTGAAGCCGAGAGCAGGTGAGCTGAGCTTTGGGAAAAAGAATCCTAAGCTGTGGAAGCAGAAGTCGAGCTGTAGAATCAGCCCTAGGAATTTGAAGATGATGAAACTGATGTAGAGATGGTGTGTTTACCGGGATTTGCCGTACGCTTGTTTCAACGATGGGGAAGAGGTTTGGACTCGAAGCAAGCACGTGGCCCATCTTTCAGTTCGTTCGGCCCGTTAATAGCATAACGTATCAGCTAATTTTAATATTGGGTGTATACAATTTAGTGATCAATTCCTAATTTCAATATTGGGGGTATACAATTTACTGATAGATTCTTTTTTTAGGCGTTAAATTGCATCACGTATGAGCTGATCTCCATATTGAGTGTGTAACTTGCTATTAAGTACTCCCTCTCTCCTGGATAATTCATCCCACTTTAATCGGATACGGGTTTTTAAAATGTAATGAAAAATAAGTTGAAAAAGTTAGTGAAATGTGGGTCCTACTTTTATATATTAGTTTTATAATAAAATTTGAGTAAGAATGAGTTAGTGGAATATAGGGTCTGTCTAACTACCAAAAATAGTAAAAAGTAAAATAGGATAAATTATGTGACGGACCGATATGGAAAACTGAGACGAATTATCCGGGACGGAGGGAGTATTAATTGCTAATTTCGATATTGGGTGTACTAATGAATTTCTTTTTTTCTATAGGTAAAAATAGATAGTAATACAAAAGTCGCTTCGATTTTAATCGAACAATTTTTTTTTTCACTTTTTCTTTGGTAAAAAAATGAAGTGGACAGAGCCCGATTATAAATTAATGAACGTAACCTAGTTTATCATACACAAACCAAATACTAAAACTCAAGAGAGGGGACTTTAAAACATGGACAACTTTATAAAGTTGCATGCGTAATGTGACAGAAAGTTAGCAGCGAAATTTCCTTCCATGTGCACATGACGGAGTACCACTGAGTCAAACTCATGTAACAATCTCTACACTCCGTACTATAGATCTGCAATTGGGGTCACTTCAAAGTTCCCCTCAATTATGGACACACCAATTAAATTTATCACACTTTACCTCCAGCTTTCGAATACCCATATTCTTTGCCAACTGTAGCCCATAAAACAAGCACCAAATTTCGGCAGTCAAAATAGAACACACTTCAATATTAGCAACAAAACCATACCTCCAAGTTCCTATAGTATCATAGATGTGACCACCACCAAAAGCATGTCATGATCTTCCCTTTAGCGATGCGTCAATATTGAGCTTACGGATGTTCGGCAAAGAGGGTCGCCAACTGACAAAAGTGGGTAGTCGAGCTACTCCAGAGGTTGTATCGTTTGTCATTTTAGCCTCTTCTACCGTCTTTGCTAAACTAACAATCCGAGTCATGCTCTCACGGATTAATCCTATCTATCCTCTTAAACATGAAGCCATATCGTCTTTTCCAAATTTGCCAGCAACATACTCCATATACCGTGCATAATTTGGCTCCACCTAACAAAGTTTTTCTGACTTTGTGCATTAACTACTATTCTACTAGAGCAATTCACTTACCAAACAATATATTTCCCTTTAACATAACAAGAGTGAACTACTTAGGAGTACCTAAAATTTGGATTGATATTAAACGCGATACTCAAATGTTAAAAATGACACCACGTAGTACCAAAAATATTGTTCACTCATATAAAATCATTCACTTTATAAATAATTAGTATCTCACACTCGTGATGCACACCTTATCGTATTTCTTTTAAAATATTCCCTCCGTCCTAAGCTATTTCCTCCATATTCCATTTTGGATTGTCTTACTTCATTTCCGGTTGTTAGCAAAAAAAATATCTTCCTTCTTCCTTTATCTCTTTTATCTTTCTACTTTATTTTCTTTCCTACTTTATTTTTATTGGGGTTTGCAGCAGAAGAATTTACAATTCAAACAAATTAAACACAGGATCTATTTAGGTGATTATTTGGACTCTATTCGCACAAATTGACATATTACATGCAAAGAACTTGAATTAAATTATGCTTCAGGTTGAATTGAACCTTTAAACATGAATTCTACGGAGAGAACTCGATACCTTGATGATTTTTCAAAGAATCGACGATCGCTTGCGTATTCTCTATGTGATGATCTTCAGTACTCAACCAGGTATCTTCTAGTTGTATCCCAACTTTTGTTTTGATCTTAGAGTGAGTTAAACTTATCAAAATATATAAGTTTTGGAGAGAGAAGAGACTGAATCCCTACACAAAATAGAAGTGCAATTTTTTATCCTATTCAAGAGAGGGAGGTATGCAAATTTTGAGAGATGGAGGTTTATCCTTTGTCTCTCATCTATTAACCTATTCATAAAGTTATGTTGGGCTAGTCACTCCTACGGGTGGAAATATAGATATCGGGTATTGGGTTTACCCGTACCCGACCCGATACCGGCCGGGTATTGGGTATCCAATATCCACTTTTATGGGATTGGGTATGGGGTTGGGAATTGAAATTTAAGATAATTCGGGTATTGGGTAACCCGAATGTGTATCGGGAATTACCTAAATACCCAATTTATTATTTTAAGTATTTTATAAATTAGGTTTAGTCATTTCAGGCTTCAAGAGCCAAATTAATTTATTTACTAATTATAACTTTCTCTAAACTTATAGTATAAATAAGTCAATCTCTCTTACTCTAGGTCACTACTTCTATATTTTAGTTAAATGTGTAACTTTTACTCTTTTACTTACATAACCAATCCTCATAAATATAATCGTGTATTTTAAAATAAAAGTGATCTATTTTTTTTTATATAGTTTTATACTACAAAATAAATGCAACATTAAAGATATTAGTGTATTTAAATATTTTCTGTAGTTATATAAATATAATTATAATCTGAATTTTTTTTTATTAGTTATTAACACATGTAAAGAGTCGGGTATTTGGGTACCCGATTCATCGGGTTTGGATATCCGGGGTGGGTATTGGATTACCCGAAAATATATCGGGTCAGGTATCGGGTGGACATTTTAGATGATTTTTGGGTTTGGATACCCGATTTTTTTGGGTCGAGTATCCACGGATACCCGTATTCCCACCCCTAGTCACTCCTATTTGGCTTTAACTAATTAAATTAACCCCAATTTAATTTTAGCTGAAAAAGAATATTATCAACCACTATAGTATAAAACAATACTCCAACTCGTTCCTGAAAAGTATGAACTATTTCCTTAGTAGGCTGCCTTGTATATATAAACTTTTAATTTGGAAACAACACATTCCCCTTACACATCATTTTATTCACAACTTATACAATTACACTACACTGCTAATGTTATGGAGCCCACTATATTTACCAACACTCCTTACACTATCTTTTATCTATCTCTCTTACTTTACCAATTGTACATTAAAATCTGTACCAAACCAAATATTCGGGAGTATTGACTGGTCATCCAAATCCGAAACTATGCGTAATCCAGGTACCACTTTAATTTAATTATATCTTGACGCTTAAGATATAAAGATCCATTTATTGATTAAAGTCTGTTATTAACTTAATTAAGTAATACTTCTTACGTCCCAAGAACATTTCTTTTGCACGTAAATTAAAAAATTGATGTGTTAAAGGTTAAAGTCGAGAGAGTAAAGTAGAAGAGGGAATAAAGTAAAAGAGTGAATAAAATAATAGAGAAGAAGAAAGTAAGTAGTATGAGAAAAAATAGAGTTTTTGCCAAAAAAGAAAATAATTCAACTATCTTAGGACAACTCCAGAAAAATACTACTCCCTCCGTCCCGCTTTAGCAGTCCCATTGACTTTTCTGCACTCATTTTGTAAAAATGATAATAAATAGTTAAAGTAGATAAATAATAAAATAAAAAAGAGAATAATATAGAGAAGAGTCTTATCTACATTATTCTCTTTTTTATTTTATTATTTCTCCACTTTAACTATTTATTATCATTTTTACAAAACGAGTGCAGAAAAGTCAATGGGACTGCTAAAGCGGGACGGAGGGAATACTATACTACTACGACTCAACTACCTTGGAACAACCCAAAATAAAATTTATACCCTTTTATTACGTTCGATTTGACGTAACAGCAAAAGGCGGGTTCACTAATAAACACAATTTTAATCAATAAATATTTTTTTAGTTATAATGATATTCTTGTAAGCTATCAAATGCAATATATATTTATAATAAATCAACTTTATATATATTCGTAGGGTAGGAGGGGAGTGATCAATTGTTAACTAATTAGTAATCACAAACTAAGACTAAATTTTAGCCATTAGATTAGAAAATTTAATGGTTGAAATAATGCCACATGGATAATATGTTTAATTAAGAAAATTAATAAATAAAATTAGAAGGTATTAATGTCAATTCCCTCTCATTAAAATCATCTTCAAAACTTTAAATTTACGCAACTCTCTCGATTTAAATTATTTTTTCACAAAAAATATATCAAATTAAAGATAATTTTATAAAGATTCCAACGAGATCTCAATTGCATATGTTCCGACGACGTTCGGATGATGAAATTTGATATTTTTTATTTTAGTTTTCGTAAGTGTTGATAACCATATTTTTATCAACAAATACATAAAAAAATCTCAATAAAACCATATAAAAATCTCAATAAATATGTGTTGATATTTTCTTGTACTAGTGTTGATATTCTTATGTCATATTGTTAATACACTATGTTGATATAAAATACATTCACGAAAATTATCATATGATGACATAATGATGACACCCTTTTGTTGATATTTTGTCTATTATTTATTGAGATTTGTAAGATTTAATCTCATCCACTTATTTTAAAATCTAAGGGTAAAAATTTGGTCTTGATTTTGGATTAGAGTATAAGCAGTACAATATGACCCTTAATAGGATATACCCAACATTAGATGCAACGTTTTATAATTAAAATGGGAATAACTATTTTTTTTTTTCTCATCATGTATTAAAAATTGAAAGAAAAGTTATAACATGATTTTAGAACAATTCCAATGATATTTAAGTTATTTTTTTTTCAAAACCATCTTTTTATATGTATAGATTTCCATTTAAGCTATTTTAATTTTGATTTAATTTTTAAAAGATACTCCATTCGTTGCATAAAAAATACGAGAATTAATGCACAATTGGTAAAGTAAGAAGAGATAAAAGGAAAAAATAAATTATACGGAGTATAATTGTTAGAGGAGAATGATGCCTACCTTATTAGAGAGAAAAAATTACTAAAAATAAAAGAGATTCTTTTTATTGGACATCCTGTAACACGAAAAATATTCTTATTTTTATGGGACGAATGGATAGAAGATAAGTGTCCAATCATTTATTTGTTCTCTACGTTAAAACTTTTGAAGAAAAAGTGAATCAAACTTTCTAATGGTTGATTTGAGAAATCAGAGTCTAAGCTTTCAAAAAAATTATTCGTAAAATTTTTGAGATAACACAAGTTCGAATGTACAATTAATAAATTAGAAAAGATTAAAAAAACAGTTAAAATATAATTAGTAAAAAATTAGTAAGGGAAGGATAATGCTCATTTTATTCGAAAGATAAAATTATCAAATTATAAATAAATTACTTTTATAGGACAACAAAAATAGAAAGATTAACTATTTTTATAAAACAGAGAAATTATTTGAAAGGCAAGTATTATAAACTATTCCCTCAATCTTGATAAAATTAGCTCATTTGGGAATGACACGAATTTTAATATGTAATTTTAAAATAAAATAAGAATAAAAGAAAAAAAGTCAGTTGAAAAATTATAGTGAATAGTGGAGAAAAAAAAACAGCCGAAAATGTTTCCACAAATTAATGTATAAACTATTTTAGTTCAGATGAAAAAGGAAATTCAGTATTTGTAACGGGAGTATTTAATTTTAAAACATGAAATTGGATGAGCAAGATAATTAATGAGGATATGGAATGAAAAGTCATAAATCGAACAAAAAGAGAGAATATGCTGAAACAAATGCAGAAATATCTCGAAGAATAGTATTAATCTGGTAAATAAGAAGGCGATAAATATAAAAAATCCTGATTCACACAGAGAAGTCCATGTGATCGATTGGCCCACGATATTTCCCTTCTCAAGGCTCAAACAAACATCAACAGATATTTATGAAATTATCACTCGAATAGACGATGCTGCATAGGCCCCACACACCCAATCTCGCCATGCAGTCATCCTCACATCACACGTACCGCCTCGCCCATTATTAATAATAAGAATAATACTCCCTACTTAACTTGCTTCTCGCTCCACACGGATTTCATGGCGTTTCTCGAGTTCGCTGCAGATCTGCACTAGACTATACATTTCCGTTTAATTTTGTGTTTAAAAAAATAATCGGAAAATGGTTTACACGCTCTCTGGCGTGCGCTTGCCCGGGGTGCCATCGGCCTACAACCTCGGGAGCAATGGCTGGAGCTCGCGCGCCGCCGATAGGACACCTCGCGTCTCGCTGATTGTTAAGAATAAATCCAATTCTCGTGAGTGTGGATTCATTCCCCTCTTTGTGTGTAAGAGGTGGTGCTGGTGTTAGTTTATTCTATTGTTCCGTTGCTGAACTATTAGAAAAATATACAATTCCTTTTGTTTGGGACCACCACCAGGCCTGGTGAGTGGTGATTGTATGGATGAACATTTTGTGCTTTTTGTGAACTTTATGAATCTGCAATCGGTGTTTTGGGGATCATTATCTTCCTACTTGTTTTCATTTCGTGTTGGATCTTAAATTTTGTTGGATGTGGTTTCGCGTCTATTGCTCTGTTTTTTTTGGTGAACTCTAGTGTGTATGAAATTCTGAATAATTTGCAGGGAAGCATAAGAGTTGATGGTTTCTTTTCATTCTTAGATGGATTAGGAGTTACCGACTGTTTTAGCCCCCTTGTTGTGGCTTAGTTAATCAGCTGAAAGAACTGCAGCAAATAAGTTAATTAAATGTGTAATAGAAAACGTTTAAACAAACAATATAGTAGAAGAGAATTAGAGGATGATATCTGCACTAATAGGTCATATTGGGCCATGATGAAGTTAATTGCTTCTTTAAATATTTTATCTTCCCTTTCTGTTTTAGCTCTACTTATCAAAACTAGGGTTTCAACAATCTGTATTCCCGCTGATTTATGTGCTTTTTATATAGGGAAGATTTTTGCTGGGAAGTCATACGAGTCTGGTTCCCAGTCATCAATGGCAACTACATCAGAGAAGGTTTTAGTTCCAGGCACTGAGAATGATGACCCCTTGTCTCCAACCGAGGAAGTGGAGGTCCACGAGACAGTTTCAAATAATCCCAAGGCATGTCTGCTAGAAAACCTTACTTGAAACATAACCTCGGACTGAGTAGGAAATCATTCACACCACCAGACCACTTACATGACTAAATCAGAAGAGAGACAATGTGAGAGAGCAGAAAACTAGTACTAACACAAGGACTTAGGTAGAAAATATTATTGTTGACTTATAAACCGAGCCAAGTTTGCAGTTGCATTTTGGGTACTTGTTTGATCTTCTGAGTTATGGCTATTAGCACTAATCTTGGGAACTGTCTTATAGTCTTCAGTATCCATTATCTATGATCTAAAACTTTCTTATAGATTGAAACTGTTGTGACTTTGTAACAGGTGTGCAGTAAGAATTTTTTGAAACTGCAAAATCTTCTCCATTCATTGATTTTATGTTTCCATGTGATTTTTGTTTCCAGATATCCGGCGAAATAGAAAGTTCAGAAACAAAACATGAACTGAAAGTTGACGATCAAGAAAATATAATCGAGCTCAGTTCCAGTGAAGTTATCACAGGGGAAGATCCCGCTTCTGCACAACTACCAGATGCACATGTTGTAGCAAAAGCTGAAGGGACATCAGATTCAACGTATGAAACAACAAGCAGTGAATCTATGAGGATAAGAGGGAAGATCATTCCTCCTCCTGGTACTGGTCAGAGGATATATGAAATAGATCCAATGTTGAGCAGTCACCGCCAGCATCTTGATTATCGGTAAGTTAGTATAGATAACGTTGTTGGAAAAATCAGTTTGCTAGAAAGTTAAAGTGGTATACAGATTATATTTTACATTCTTAAAGTTTTGTAGTGAAATAATATCTTCTAACTTTAACATTATATCCTCTCTCCTATTACAAATTAGGATCATAAATATATTATTTGATATTTCTGAAAGTTATTTTTTTGTAGTTTCTAGTGAAGCTGCAAGTTGTAAGTTGACCAATTTGATTATTTCACTAAACATCATGTCTTTCCAGGTATGACCAGTATAGAAAACTGCGTGCAGCAATTGACAAGAATGAAGGTGGATTGGAGGCCTTTTCTCGTGGTTATGAGAAATTTGGTTTTGTTCGCAGGTTTGTATGCTGGGCATTTTTATTTTGTTCTCTTGATATGTTGACAGCCATCCAGAGACAATCATGGTTTTAGAATCTGTTTGCACATATGGAATAAGAAATTATGAAAGTTCATTCCATGTGTTTTCACTACGTCTTGTAAGGGAACATCCATATAGTTGAAGATACTAATTTTAGTGGAAAGTTGATGTGTAAAATGCACGCACTTGGGTAGTGTTTGTAGTATAGGAAGTTAAGAGGAGTTCTTCATCCACCATTCATACTCAATCTGGAGAAGGCTTACATATCCATATTTCATATAGGCATCTTCATATAACTACTAATGATGCTGTGCCGCTGACTATGACAATCCAATAATTTCTCCATCATGACAAGACACCACTGGAGAAAATTTCTTGGGAAACCATTCCACATGTTTTCTGGAGAAGGAAATGCATCATGTACCCATGGGATATTAAATATTGAGTACTGACAGCCATATCAGAATAGACTATAGAGGTTCGTAAAAAGCTGACTACTGTGATTTCTCAGAGCAGAAACTTAGTCCTTAGTAATCTGTTAGTGGGAAGAAAATATGAAAACTCAACAAGAATTATAAATCATGTTTGAAGTGTTAATGCTTTTATATTGAATTTTGAGAAGCTATAACTTTTTTATCATCCAGTTCACCTATCACTACTATAATATAGTTATCTTTGTGTGTAAAGAAATGCATATTTTACTTGATTAAAGAAACCTGAGTTTTATGATAGTCCTATCCTAATTTCTAGTAAATCTTTTTGACAGTGAGACAGGTATTACTTACCGCGAATGGGCACCTGGTGCCAAGGTTAGTGCTGCTCATTATTTTGCATAAGTTGATATATATACTTTCTTTCAGTTCAATGAGTCCTCTTTTCTCCTCTTCTCTTCTCTGTTACTCCATCCACCATGAGCGTGTGCAACAGTTGCCTTATTAGACGTCCACAAAGAGTGTGCAACTTTCCTTTTTTGAACACATCTCATTATAATTTACCTTCACAATACTTCTTATTTTCTACCCATGGCCCACAATCTTTATCCAATATATATCCCTTGTTGGGACATTTTCTCTTCTAGCCAAATATCTACATGACATTTTATTAAAACTCGTGTCACCCCCAATGTTGCACACTCTTAGTGGATGAAGGGAGTACAATTTAACAAACAAGCTGATAATACCTGATGAAACCCCTCATAATTTGCTTCTTGCCCTAGCCTTTTTGGCGTTGTAAGTGTTTTTGGGTCTCTATCTGCCTAAACTGATCACATGTGAAATATACTTGATTCTTTCATTTATTGGCTCTTTCAATATCTGCCAACTTCCTTTATATCTCTTTTATTTTATTGCTGCTATGAATTGACAATTCTTACCGTGCAGTCGGCTGTACTTATTGGAGATTTCAACAATTGGAATCCTAATGCTGATGTCATGACTTGCGTAAGCTTTTCTTCCCCTGTTTGTTATTCAACATTCTCTTGATATTCAGGGATTCATATTATTGGACAAAGATATTTTTCATATGCTTGAGCACTCACAATTTGAGTACAAAGCTGCTTTTCATTTTCTTTTGTCTTTCTTTCCTCTCTATTGCTAGTTTCTACCCTTAGCATTGTTAGACCACTACCAAATCTTGGTTGCATGTGCTTTGCATTGTTAAGACTGTTCTCTCATTTGCGTGTTGCATGATGATCAACTTCATGAATATTTGCCACATGATTAATCTGAAAGAGTTCATTACAGAATGAATTTGGTGTTTGGGAGATCTTCTTGCCAAACAATGCTGATGGTTCTCCTGCTATTCCGCATGGTTCCCGTGTGAAGGTAATATCCATTTATATGAGTTCATGATAGTATTTCTCACTTAGATCTCTGACTGTACTTGAACACTATTACAATCACAAAATCTTAATCTCAATCACTTGTGATTATTACTTTTTTGTGGTACTATTGACAAGATGTTAATCATCATATCTATAATATAATATTCAAATGTAGATCCGTATGGATACTCCATCTGGCATGAAAGATTCTATTCCAGCTTGGATCAAGTTCTCTGTTCAGGCTCCGGGGGAAATTCCATTTAATGGAATATATTATGATCCTCCAGAAGAGGTATTCATGATTTTTCTCTGTTATTCTTGTAATATTTATTGCCTCTTCGGTAGTTGATCCACCTTTTGGATGACTGGAGAACTAGAAAACAAGGGGAAAATAAGTGACTCAGTTTTCTGAAGTGGACACTATCATAATCTAAATCTGAGTAGATTGCTGTTTCTAGCCATTTCACAATGTCTACTGTATATATATTAATAGTAAGAGATATTAGATACAGTGATCATGCAAGAATAAATTTAAGTGTTGCACTAAAAGTTTTGCTCTCCAAGTCAGAAGAGAATAAATCCAATTTCATGCGTTCCGTCCTCAGACTGCTATCGGCTATGAATCAATGTGCTACAGCCGGATCCTTTCCCTTTTTCTTGTCTGTCAGGGATTTGGGATGAGTAGTCATTTACCTGATGTAGTTTTCTTTTAGATTTCGTTTGTTCTCAGGCCTCAGCTAATGATGCACTAAGTATACTTTTTTCGCAGGAAAAACATGTATTTGAACATCCTCGTCCAATGAAACCAAAATCACTGCGGATATATGAGTCTCATGTTGGAATGAGTAGTAAGGTATGCTTCTATTCTCTAAAGATTTTATAAGTAAATTCAACTAGGTAACTTATCTGGTGCCTTTTCTTTTTATTATGAATAACTGAGCCAACTTCAGTATCTTATCCATTTCCTCCTCAACAACTAAAAGAAAATTCATGAGATGCAGAAGCATAGGAGTATTAGATGAAAGATCCTTTTGAAATGGGCTTGAAATGGTTAACAAAAGTTGTATATTAAAAATTATTTGCCATAGATCTGGCTCTTAAAGCGCATCAGACAATCCATAAACTTTTGGAAGAATTACGATGTGTTTTTCTCTTTGAATTAGTTGTGCCAACTCAAGAAGTTGGGACATATAACCTTTGCCATGGACTAGTAAAGTTAATTAGAATCTTTAGATTTCCTATATTATACTGTTTCATGTTCAAATGCAGAACTTACCTGTTTTATTGTTGATGTTGGATGCAGGATCCTGTTATCAATACGTACGTAAACTTCAGAGACGAAGTTCTCCCTCGCATCAAGAAATTGGGGTATAATGCTGTTCAGATAATGGCAATTCAGGAGCATTCGTATTATGCAAGTTTCGGGTAATATGCCTCACTCTAGTCATGAATTTTTTCCTTATATAGAGCTATACCGTATCCTCATCTTCTACTTTTTCTGCACTTTGGCTGCTGATATATTTTTTTTATCTCATTCTTGTCTCAGCTACCATGTGACGAACTTCTTTGCACCAAGCAGTCGCTTTGGGACTCCAGATGAGCTTAAGTCTTTGATAGATAGAGCTCATGAATTGGGCTTGCTTGTTCTGATGGATATTGTGCACAGGTATATTATTCCAAAAAAAACAATCATTGAAGTATATGAATGCTGTCTCTAAATTACATATAGCTGTTTAGCATCATGTTCTCCACGGGGATGTGATGTTATTGGGGGATCTCATTTCAGTTTTGGATATTCCAGTCTGCTATCTGGAGTATTAGTCGGTACGATATGCATCAAGAATTAAAAAGCTAGAAGTTTAATGATTAGAAGTGTAGAAGATCATCTTTAAATTTAAAAGTGAAGAAGTCTATCTTCAAATGTTATCTTATTTCCTTTGTATTCTGAGAGTCCTATAAATAAGTCCCCATAAGTTTGAGAGCAATGTTGAATATTGAATTTAGTTTAAGGACTGTAATTTACCTTAGGGCCTCATTAGACTGATTGACCTCATAAGAGAATTGTTTATTACTACTATTATTTATTTCAATTCATTACAGGCTGTTTTCCATCGATTTTTTGTTCTTACTATACCTGCCAGCCTCCCTCGCTTCTTTTCTATAACACAGTCTTACTTTATTATGACATTTTATCAGAACCCCTGAATTTTTCCTGGGAGATCCAAATGATTATCAGTTTAGGTGGTGATTTGAGAACTCAAATTATTTTTATTGAAGAATTTGGAGACCTGACTGGAAGTTCTGCTGCATTAGTTGTTTATGCAAGCATCTTAATGGATAGCTATTCTGATAATCCATCTTGCTGCTTTATCGAAGAGAGAGCTCTCTGTCTTTACCAAAGAGTTACTATATAGTATTTGATCTCTATGTTCTGTTTGTCTTGGAAAAATTATTTTGATTTGGTTTTCACTGGAGGGGGTGGTGTTTCTGTATTTCTGTTGCATCTCTTGTTGCTGTTTCTGTGTGAATCAAAGAGCTTTTGCCATTCATTTGTCAATTGACTGAAAGTTAATGCCTGCAGTCATGCATCAAATAATACTTTGGATGGATTGAACATGTTTGATGGCACTGATGCCTGTTACTTTCACTCTGGATCGCGGGGTTATCATTGGATGTGGGATTCTCGTCTTTTTAACTATGGCCAGTGGGAAGTATGTACTGTCTAGATATCAATTATACAACAGATTCTGCTACTGTTATTCTGTTTGCCTAATGCATCCTCAATCGTAGGTCTTGAGGTTTCTTCTCTCGAATGCAAGATGGTGGCTAGATGAGTATAAGTTTGATGGCTTCAGATTTGATGGGGTGACATCCATGATGTATACCCACCATGGTTTAGGGGTATTATCTTTTTGTTAACGCATCTGTTCATTTATTGATGAATGTGGTTAATCATGCAATTAGTAATCTATGACATATCAAATATAATGCTCACCTAGAAAAATTCTATTCCACCAGTGGCCAGTACAATATTTGTTTCTTGAAGGAACACAAAAGTGGTAGTACAATCTGTTAGTTGTGTGAAGAAAAAGGAGAACGGGGTGCCAATTATTGTCAACCTAACTGAAATATTCACGAACTTCGTTTTGATTCTCGAATTTGTGTAAGATTTGAAATTATGTTGATCAAACTTTCTTCTGCATTTTCAAATATTGTTTTCACGACTTCTTTCACACCTGTTGCAAGCCTACCAAACTAATTTGTTTACTTTCTCTATCCAGCATCCACCAAAGCTTTCTCCGGATAATCTCTAAATTCCAATCCTTACCTTTCTAGCTTGCCCAGAACTCCTGTCACGATTTGTACTAAATTATTAAAGTCGTGGTACAGACATTTGTTTCTTTTTCTTTTAGATTCAACCAGTTTTTTTGATGATCTGTCAACTAGTCAAGAATTGCTCCTTGAATCTTTTTTCAACTGCAACAGGTTTGTCTTTTACTCACGAATGCTCCTTATGTTTTGGGGCAACTTTTCTGCACCCCAGCCTTAGTATCCACAAGTTGGACTTTGCTCTTCTAATTTATACCAATTGTTAAACAAAAAACATGTGAGGAAAAGAAAAATAATATAAAATTCATTTGTGACAATACCAGTCGGTTCAGGCCTGTTTTCTTATTCTTTACCTTTTCTTTGAAATATTCTCATACATATTTCATTAAACAGGGTACTCTGTTTCAAGGGCTTTCTTTAATCTATCATTTTTGGTCTGTGAGGTTCCCATACTTTCTCTTCCAAGCATCCTTTTTCTTGGATGTTTGACCGGAAAGATTCTCTTATTTGTCATCAAATAACAATTGTGTCATGTACTAAATGGATATTCAACATCAGCATCTATTTTTAACATTTTCCATTTATGCTATTTCATCTGGTCCCAGGTAGATGATATAATCTAGACTGTTCACTCACAAGTTCTGTACCGATAAACCATAACAGATTGTGAGCTAGCTTAAGATGATGTAACTCAGCATGAATATAAGACTAACCTTAAGCATGCATTGAGTTTGCCATTCCCGCAATAGAATACTGTTTCTAGAAGCCTTTGAGCATAATTTGGTTTACGCCCTGCTCTTAATGTTAATCAGTAATATCCAGAGTTCAGACTAATGTATTCTTTGATGAAAGGTGGCATTTACTGGGAACTACAACGAGTACTTTGGGTTCGCAACAGATGTTGATGCAGTTGTCTATTTGATGCTTGTCAATGATATGATTCACGGGCTCTTTCCTGAAGCTTTGACAATAGGTGAAGATGTAAGTTTGTAGATTTAACATAAAACAAAGTATGTCATGACGTCATGCCTCGTTTATTTTGTTCTGTCTGATTGTTTGGATGTTTTTGGGTTGGGTTAGACGGAAGAAGCTGGATTTGTTGAAATAAGATCTTTAAGTGGTAAAGATTATAAGGGAGTGAAGATCCAACCTACAGGAGTATTTTTTCTCTAAAAAGTAGTTGCACACATACTTTTTCTGATATCTTAAGCAATCAGTTCAAATATTTTTCATTATCACTTTTCAGTTTTTTCTTGTTCATATCCCTGGTTAACAAAAGAATCACTAAAAAAGTCTTATGCCTGCAACTTGCAAGCGGTAAATCTTTGCTAAAATCCTTTGTTATTCTAAAGTTGCATAAATTTTTCTGAACTTATGAAACAGTTGATGATTTCCTTCATATGCCAATGCTTTGTCACAATAACAATCTTCATTATTCTGAAAAGACAGTATCTATTTTGATGTCTACACGTGACTGTCCTTAATCGTATATTCTCTTATTTCAGGTCAGTGGAATGCCAGCCTTTTGTATTCCTCTTGAAGATGGAGGTATTGGATTTGACTATCGTCTGCACATGGCTATTGCCGATAAATGGATTGAGACTCTCAAGTATGTGCCCTTGACACTCTAATACCTATGTACTGACTATAAAACGATAAATCTCATTCCTTCCTTTAAGGCAATGTTTCTTGGTGATATGACTATAATATTGGGTGATTTGATGCTATCAGTGGATTTCTCTTTTACTTATTTTCAATTTTCCACTAAGTTTATACAGACAGCAACTAATTAGAAAAATACTAGCTATTATCTACACGCGTCGAGTGCAATCTATTTTGCCACTATATAACCTCAATTTTATGAACTGGACATCTTAATCTTCAAATACTAAGTTGGAAAATATTAACTTTTAACTCTCCGCAATTTACATTAATTTTATATTTTATGTTGGGACCACATAATGCTTTTACTATCCAGTGTCACTCTTCCCTTACTCTTTTGATTCAGGAAAAGGGATGAAGATTGGAAAATGGGAGATATTATACACACACTTACGAACAGAAGGTGGAATGAAAAATGTGTCGCCTATGCAGAAAGTCATGACCAAGCTCTTGTTGGAGATAAAACTATTGCATTTTGGTTGATGGATAAGGTCAGAATATGTTTTAAGTTACCAATATGTAATTGCTACTTCTATTCTTGAAAGCATGTAGGAGTTTAATATAGTTGCACTCGTTATCTATTTAGAAAAATTATACTCGCATTGCACATTTTAATCCGCGTTTGTTCAATAGTTCCAACTTATTGTCTTAAAGAGGAGATATATTTTGCTTTCTCTAGAAACTCTGATTATATAAATATTTACGCATATATCATGAATGAACTAATTACGGCTTCAACAAAAATAAGGAAAATTATGAGAATATGGTTATTTGAACCAATGATAAAATATCTTCTATATCTTCATTAGCCAGGGTTCCAAAAATGAAGATCAATTGAACTGACTAGTTGCCATTTCTATAGTTGCAACCACTTCCATACTTCTCAGGAGAAGTTAAAAATACATATTGACGCCATAACAAATATACTGAATATCTTGATGATGATATTGTGTGCCAGTATGATATACTAATATAAACTTATTCTTGTCTTCTGGATCTGTCTCAGGATATGTATGATTTCATGGCTTTGGATAGACCATCCACACCTGTAATTGATCGTGGAATAGCATTGCACAAGATGATCAGGCTTATAACAATGGGATTAGGTGGGGAAGGATACTTAAATTTTATGGGAAATGAATTTGGACATCCTGGTAGGTGCACATGAAAAATTTGCTGCGCTAAATGAATCATAAGTACTCTCTGATTGTCCTTTTAATGCGAATCAGAGTGGATAGACTTTCCCAGAGCCGATCAACATCTTCCTGATGGCACAGTAATCCCAGGAAATGGGTTCAGTTATGACAAATGCAGGCGTAGATTTGATCTGGTAAGTTTTAATGAGTTTAGTTACGTTTTCAAGTTGTTAGATTTGCTTGAGCAACTTGTGCTCTCTTGGTTTCTCAACTGTTGGACTATGACAGCCAAATACTTATACGATTGATATTGAATTAAAATAGGAATACTAACAAGAAACATGGCCCTAAGGACTCAAAAAAGTAAATCTTGGTTCTTTGCAAGGTATTTTGCCTTCTATATTGGCTATAAAATTGATTTCAAATAGGAATACTAAACAGGAAACATGGCCTAAGGACTCAAAAAAGTAACTCTTGATTCTTTGCAAGGTATTTTACCTTCTATTTTGGTATACTTTCCACAATGAAGTTAGTATAATACGATAGCATCCTATGTTGAATAATCAACTTTGATTGAGTTACTTTGTGCAAAGATATTTTGTGGAGCACTGCTGTGTTACATCATCATTAGAGATCCCTGCAGCAGTTGCATCTTTTCTTTAATGAACATTGATGTATATGCAGGGTGATGCAGACTATTTGAGATATAATGGATTGCAAGAATTTGATCGAGCGATGCAACATCTTGAAGAAAGATACGACGTATGTATTTCTTGCTCTGAGTTTCCTTGCATTATTTAAACTAAGGGTATCTTTTGCCCCTTTCTGGTAACTATAGATATTATACAAACAATAATTTTTTAAATAATTTTTTAGTGAAACTGAAGACGAAAAAAGCCATTATCAGGTAACAAAAGTAAAATCTGGCCACTAATATAAAAAAAGTCGAAGTATCCACATTTACTATTTTACTACTCCTATTTAGCCACACTTTATTTGATTTCTTCACAACTAAGAAGGCTATAAGTGTGCGTTGAAGTAAAAAAAATGTAGTTCTTCACACTTAAAGAGTGTTTAGGGTAGTGAATTATAGCAATCACAATATAGTGTATTCTTAATTGTGAAACTATAGAACTGAACAAAATCACTGATTCACAACCAATGCATTATTGGTTGTATATGGCGATAAGGGTCGCTATAGCTCAAGAGTAATTTTGTGATTGTGCATAAATTATTGGCTGATTTTTACTTCAAAACAATTAGTGGATAATTTTACTTTTGTTATATGATAATGGATGCTTTTAGGTATTTACACATAATTCTTTTATGGATTCAAGTGTGTTAGCATAGCATTCTGCATATATAGATTTGGAAAATCAACATGCATGTTGTAATTGCTCCTATTGTTTCATATATGATGTATTGATAATAGTCATATCCGGTTTAGCTTGTAGTTGGACATGCAAAAATATTTCTTTAAAAACCAGAAAACATACTACCTGTGTCTGGTAAGAGCCTGTGATTATTTTCTTGAGCTTGCTCCTCTCAACTAAAACCTTCAAGAGAACTGTTCTCAATCAAGACTCCAGTTTTAAATGCATTTGAGTTTATTTTCTTAGGTAAAATAGGATATAAACAGCCAAAAATTGTTTTCTGCAGTTCATGACATCAGAGCATCAATACATATCCAAGAAAGATGAAGGAGACAGAATAATTGTATTTGAGAAGGGTGACTTAGTCTTCGTCTTTAATTTCCATTGGAGTAATAGTTATTCAGACTACCGGGTTGGCTGCTTGAAGCCAGGAAAATACAAGGTACATTGTGAAAACAATTGATTTTGTGTTGTAATACTATTGTTTTTTGTTCTTATTGATTTGTTGATCCAGTTGTTGTTTAGCCCTTGACGAACCAATTTTAAAAGCATGGCTATATATTTCAGGTTGTCTTGGACTCAGATCATTCACTATTTGGAGGCTTCAACAGAATCAGCCACAGTGCAGAGTATTTTACATTTGTAAGTTAATGCCTTAAGTTGTCACTGGTGTTCGAACTCTTCAACGAGTGGAAGTATAATTTATTCTCTTTGTGCTATCAATATTAGGTTTGATACCCTTTCTATCATACTAATATCATTTTTTATTACTAATAATCTTAACAGGAAGGGTGGCATGATGACCGACCCCGTTCATTCTTAGTCTATGCACCTTCGAGAACAGCAGTGGTGTACGCATTAGTAACAGATGAACCAGAACCTGTTGATGTTGCTGATACTGAAATTAGTATTGTTGAAGTCTAGCTTTGTAGTTAAGGTGTTGGTGATTCTGGCTTACAACAACACCTTGCTTTTCTGTCCGTTGCAACAACATGGGGCTTGCAAACTCTCGAAGAAGCAGAAACTAAGTCGAAAAACAAATGGAAACAGCAGGTGCGCTAACTTAACTTGTATCCTCCGGTGGCTATCTCAAGATTGTCTGAGTAATAAATAATCCATCGTCAACTAAACCTCAGTGTATGTGATTCTAGATTGAGTTTTCCCATCAGATCTACGAGGAGATTACGCATCTGGTTTGGCGCTTATAATGAATTAAGAATGAATATTCCGACTCTGATGCGTGTCTCCATGTATATTCCTTTGTATTCGTATTTATGTTGTAGCTGGTCCTTTTTGAGCCTGACTTTGATTTACATGAAAAATGAGAGGCAAGCTCGTGTTTCTCATTAGTGAAATATCATTTTCGTGCCTAAACTTGTTATGAGTATGCTTATTACGTTATATGCTACATCTATTTAGAATAAATATAAAGTCGTAATCTCTAATTAAATAACAAGTAAGCGTATCGCGAGATGATGCAAACAGACAGTGTTAAGATTTTTATGATGGCAATTGAAGATCCAAACAGATAGTGTTAAGATTTTTATTTTGGGCTTAATATAAGTTGAAGTACGTATATTAAGCTAAAAGCCCCTAAGGATGCATAGAAAAATCTTAGATGTAAATATCTGTTAACTAAATTTATTCATTTTTTTTATTAGACATAATATATATTCTGGCCAGGGAGTCGCTTTTCTTCAAAATTAAATAGAAATTCGGATGCATAATCTGATAATCCTACCCAAAATTTTCACCCAAACTTTGTTGCCTAAAAGTTTGTCCAATTTAATAATTTTAGCAGGTTAAAAACATGTCATTGGATAGAAATATGACTTGAAGACTTATTTTGGTCAGAGGGAAGCATCTTATCAAATGAGCTGCCCTTTATAGCCATTAACCATACATCCATTATACATACCATATATAGTATAAATCTCTTAAATGATTAGGACCATTCCGCTGCATTAGAAATCTACTGCCAACATTGTGATGGCTCCTGCAAATCTTACTACTACTATTCCCACCGTCCCATAGAAATTCAGATGCATAATCTGATAATCCTATTTCCCATAATTTTCACCCAAACTTTGTTATCTAAAAGTTTGTCCAATTTAATAATTTTAGCAGTTTAAAAACATGTCATTGGATAGAAATATATGACTTGAACACCAGACTTATTTTGGTTAAAGGGGAAGCATCTTACCAAATGGGCTGCGCTTCATCATGAACTGTGCTTCATCGCCATTAACCATGCATCCGCTTCATCATGAACTGCGCTTCATCGCCATTAACATGCATCCATTATACATACCATATATAGTATAAATCTCTTAAATGATTAGGACCATTCCGCTGCATTAGAAATCTACGGCCAACATTGTGATGGCTCCTACAAATCTTACTAGTATAAGATACTTTACGCTATTTGTGGACAAAATCTTAATCAAACATAGTCAATATAGAAACAGAAGATAAATATTACTATTTGAAATAGAAAATTTGAATCACTGGACTCCTCATCCATAACACTCAGCTACTTGGTCTCAATTGTGGAAGGTGGTTGCTTGTCTTGTTTGCCTAAATCGTGAAAAGTATGAATAATTGGTTTGACACGAGTTGCATAACTGGTAAAGTAAAAGAGAGATAGATAGAACAAATTTTTAAAGTATTGTTAGTGAGAAATGAGTCTCACTTCATTAGAGAGAGAAGAGTTTTCCAAAGTAGAATGTTCATACTTTTCAGGGACGGATTAAAAAGGAAATAATTTATACTTTTTAAGGACGGAGGGAGTACTATTTATTTAAAAAAAATAAAAATTGTACCTAAATTTTTATACTACTAGTTTCTATTGTATATGTATAACTGGAGATATATATTGTAACAACCCGCCATTCTAGGGTATAATAAATACGACGATCGCTACCTAGGCGGACTTAAAAGCAACAAAAACATAGGCTAGGGTTTCATTTAAAGGGATTTGACTAAGGTATTTAATGAACTATTAAAGCAATAAGTCAACGGCTTAATCAAGAAAATCAATGATGAATAGATATCGTAAATTATGCTCAAAAGACTAGGGTTTAGTATAATTCAAAAACGCATTATGTCTCAATATTCTAAACCAAAAGGAATAAGTTCAAACTCAAACAAACGATACTAAGTTTCATGTTTCAGCGGAAGCAACCAAGAGAAAAGTGAAGTCATGTATGAAGACACAACCCAACTCAATGTTTCAAGACGATCATATTATCATTCAATTTATTTGCTCAACACCGCCAACCGCTCGTCGTCGCTCAACCTGCACATAGGGAACACACATGCAGGGCTGAGTACTTTATATACTCAGTGAACTCATGCCAAAACATTTTAATAGATATGTCATCTTTACCATAGTGAACTCGAGTTTACAGTTATAAAAGAATATCATCGAGTATCACAAAAATAATTTCATAGACTGGCCAGTCAAATAATTCCTTCCATTTTCTCAACAATCAACAATTCCATAGTGCGACGAAAGTGTGGCCACACTATTCGCCCACGAGACCGGCCGACTAGCAAGGACGGTTCCCGATCCCAACAGTGTACACTAGCCTGATAGGGTTTGCGGCCCTACTCAGACCCGAATTCGTTTATATAGCCCTATAGCCTAATGGAGCGGACTCACAAACTAGGCATCAAGCACACAATATCATCAAAACAATCATAGACATGACATAACGTTTTAAACCACCCTTATAACACCATAATCATTATTTTGGTAATAAAAGAGTTTAGTGAATAAAGCTCACCTCGACTCCTTAAATCTCAAGTACGTTCTTCCTCTTGCTATCACACCGAGAGCGCGAGTTATCACCTTTAATTTATGCGTAACACAAGTAAGTCTCAATCATCTACTCAAATTCATGCATGTTCCCAACGTTTCCCTTTTTTCCCCTCGATTCGTTTTATACTATCACTCAAAAATCAAGGCATGATTATCATATCACTTTCTATTCGCACCACAACTCCCGATCTGACGTCAAAACATGTCACGCATGAGTGTTTTACAACACACATCACACGCACACACACAACACACATGCACGCACACCGAGGCACGAACACACACACACACACACGATCCACACACACATGCATCCCATATTCATCAATTGTTTCCCCTTTCGCTCAATCTATATGCATGAGGGTTCAAGAACACCGATTAATCGGTTAGACGAAGAAAGATTAATATAAAAATACCTTTTCTTGATAGAACGAACGGTAGAAACAAAGTAATAGCCATGATTCTTCAAAGATTCTTGAGTTTCAACTTCAATTCTTCTCAAAAGATGAAGAAATATTGGAGAAAAGTAGAAGAAAAATTGAGAGAGAGTGGGAGAGTGGAAAACGGTGTGAGGGAGAGAGAGAGACGTTTTTTTTTTTTTGATTTAGGGTTAGGGTTTTGTCTCTTATTTATAGTGTTCAAGAAATAATATCTTTAATTAAATAAATTAAAGATTTAAGAAGATTTGGTGGGAAAGGTGGCGTGATTTATGGGAGAAATAAGGGGATTTCGAAATCTTAGGCTATTTAATTAGCCTATGATTTAATTTGAGTATTTTTCACGGAGTAGAATAATATATTACGGAGCAGAATAAAAATAATATTCTCCCCAATTAAATAGGAAAAGTGGCGATTTTTATTCCTCTCCCATAAGGAATTTAATTAATTTCCTAATTGAAATAGGATATGACAAGATCTCCTTAGATATGATAAGATATGCTAGAATATTTATATTTATTCATGGAAGAGAATAAATAAGGGATCAAATAATACAATAAAATAATTCATTCTCCCATAAATAGGAGATTTTCGAAAATCTCCTTGGAATAAGCATAGGGGTCGAAAATTCTATGGAGAAAATAAGGAATAATCGGACTTTGGATTTAATTTGGATAATTATCCCAAGCAATAATTAAATCCAAGAAAAATAGAATTCATCTCCAATAAATAGAAGTGGTCGAAAATTTCAATTAAACAATGATGCTCCTATTTAATCTCACTCATCACTTAGGAATAATTCACCACAATATTATTTCGCCCCGCATCAAAATATTCACATAATTACGTCACAAAATCCACCATTTTTAATTCCACTCCATCTTCACAACACATTGACCTTTCAACGGCCACGCCATATTTTCCACAATATTGACTATTCAATAGCCACGTCATATAATCAACAAGTTTGACTATTCAACTCAAACTCAACTCCATATCGCAATTAGGTCACAAAAAATCATGCAATAAATCACTCATCATTTAATCCACATACTTCATAGCATTAAAAACATTTAATGCAAGATTAGGGTTCGAAAAAGTGGGGTGTTACATATGTATATATATGTAGTAATTTCGTAGGGCATCCACTCATAGTAATTTGTATGCCCTTAGTTGGGATGTTTCGCCAATTTATAAGAGTAGACGTGTAATTCGAATATTTATTATTAGAGTATCTATAACGGAAATAGGTGTATTTGGAAAAAATATATTTCATTTTTTTTAAAAGGTAAATATACATTCTTAAAACTAGTAAATTTAAAAAAAAGAAGATAAATTGAAAACATATATTAAAAGATTACTATCACATTTAACTTTTATGTATAGAAGAGAAAAATATATATCTTCAAAATTAAAAAACCTTCTTAAATACCCTTTCTATTAAAGAATGAGTTGTATATCTTTTGCAGTTTACCTTCTAATTTTGGAATTCACTAGTACTCCTCCTAAGAATGTATATTTAAACCATTGACTTTTATGTATAGAAGAGAAAAATATATATCTTCAAAATTAAAAAACCATCTTAAATACCCTTTCTATTAAAGAATGAGTTGTATATCTTTTGCAGTTTACCTTCTAATTTTGGAATTCACTAGTACTCCTCTTAAGAATGTATATTTAAACCATCTCTAATGATACAATAAAATCCAAAATGAAATAAACAATTAGATCCAATGATACTTCACAATCAATTTCATTTCTAGCTTTTGAGTAGTAAAATGTAGTACTCCCACTGTCAATAAAAAAATAATTTCATTTGTGGTGTTTTAATGAGAAATTGGTAAGGTAAGAGTAAAAAAGAAAAAAAATATATAAAGTAAGAGAGATGTGAAGAATAAATGTTTAAAATATAGGAGAGATGAGAAAAAGTAGGTAAAATATGAGAGAGAAACTTTCTATTTTAAGAAATGAGACTATTTTTTGTGGACATCTCAAAATGACAAAATTATACTATTTGTTTGTGGACATTTCAAAATACAAAATTAGACTATTTTTTGTGGACATAGCAGATGGAGTATATAGTTATTTTTAGATTTACATTAAAACAAAACCCAAATCTTTTTTTTTTTTTCAATTTTTGTGAGTAAAAATAGGTAAGTTTGAGTTTAGTGTAAATGGTTATAGTAAAATCATTATTTAATTTAATATTTACACTGATGAATTTGAATTTAGTGTAAATAATTAGAGATACTGTTAATTTACTTCTTTCACTTGGAAATATACTTTTTGAATAGATATAAATGAAAAATATAGCATTTTTAATGGAAATATATTAATACAACATAAGATTATATTATAAATTCACAAAAAATCTCCAATGAAAATTCATATTCAATAGAGTAGGCACGACATCAAAACACAACTTAATTAGTAACAAATTTCCCTATGAATTAAGAGTAAGCAAGACGACAAAACACAATTTAATCAGCAACACACTTCCCTTTCTATTAAGAGTACTAGGAACGGCGACAAAATACAATTTAATTAGCAACACACTCCCTTTAAAGTACGAATAGACACGGCGACAAAATACAGCTTAGTTAGTAACGCACTTCCCTTTCTATTAAGAGTAGGCACGACGACAAAATACAATTTAACCAGTAACACATTTCCCTTTCAGTTAAGAATAAACACAACCGCAAAACACAATACAATTAGTACTAACATACTTCCCTTTAAAATAATCACGTGGACTTTTAAGTCACCACAATTACACAACTACAAAAATATTTGCGAAACAATCATTAATCATTGTTATTTCTAAATAAAGATAGGCACCAGATTTTCAAATTTGGAAATAGCCAGCTGAAACTGATAGCTAATACTGGTTTTACAAAACTGTCATTAATTTTTGGGTAAGCATTGCCACCTTGCATCACCAAGTTATATTTGAAGATTCACTGTGTGATTTCTGATTTAAATGAGAAATTTTTGGTCATATATAAATTTTTAATATTTATAACACTTTCACCTAATTTCCAACTCTTAGGGTAATCATCATAATAATAGAAAAATGGTAACATCAATAATATTCTCTCTCTTTACCCACGCATACACTCATGTATAATTAACGTGGCACGCCCTCTTTCTATAGGTAATAGGTGTATCCTCTCGGTCACTCCCTCTCTTTCTACGTGAGAAGAGAAGATTTTTCCCCTCTACCAACTTTTTTGCACTATATATATGGAGCCGATGTGACTCATTTCTCACACACTTACACAAACCTTCCTTTCAATAGAAAAAGGCTCTTGATCACTCTTCCCCTCCTTAATTCCAAAAGGTGATCTATAATTACCAAGAGGGTTTAGGCCCTTTGTATCTTTAATTAACGTTATTTTGCTCTTTTTTATTCTTTAATTCTTATCAAACTTTTTCAAGAATGTTTCTCTCTTTCTTTAATTAACATTAAATGTGCACTCACTTTGAACAGAAAATGAAAGACTTGAACTCGAAATTGGAGATGGAGAACTTCCTAATCATGCAGGAAAATGAGAAGTTGAAGATGTTGGCTGAGTTTTTCAGCCAAGAGAATCAGGTTCTTCTCAACCACCAACTCGCCGTCGCTGCTGCCGCCGGAATCCCCATCCCTCATGATCTCATGAATAGGCCCACCACCTCCACCTCCGCCGCCGCCAATACCAGCTCTTCAAAGGCCAACAAAAAATCCAACAAGTGAGAAGAAGGCCACACCAGCATGTTTTGCTCATCATCAACATTTAGTATCCGTTTGTCTCAATTAGGTTTCTTTGAAAGTAGATGTAAGGGTCCCAATTCTAAGTTCGTTTGTTGTTGTTTATCAGTCTTTTCTCTTTTGCTGCTGTTGTTGCTGCTGCTGCTGTTTGGTATTGAATATTGACTAAATTATTATTGTCTCTCAAATGGATTCGATCTTTCCTATATATTGATGCTGGTAACCAACTAACAATTGCTTGAAAAAAATCCCTTTAGTAATTAATTTATTCTTTTTACAAATTATTCACGCAAACTGATATAGTATTATTGAATAAATTGGTCTGATATACTTTTGGCATAAAATGATTATGCCAATTTTATGTTTGGTAAGATTAGGAGTATTTAGTGAACAAGCAGAAGCAGCTGTAACTTCAATATATACTTGTTAAAAAAAATGAATGTGATTTTGTTCCCTTGTGCGTATGTGTTATCATACTGGAGGGCTACCGAAAGGCGTGACTACACAAAAGAGGTGACGGAGAGATACAGAAGGGCGCGACGCGAGGAAAGGCGTGGCAGAGAATGTGCTAGGGGTTTGAGAAACCTAGCTATGTTGATGATAGTAACTGGGGAAGCAATTTATGTTATTCAAGATTGAGTTTTTAAAGAAAATAACATTTTCTTTTTACTTTTATTGAGGGAATTGAATCAACGAAATTTGAACCTTAAACAAGCTACTTATATATAGGAGTTTGACCTCTGGGGAGTGTTATATTGCTAACTATTAGGTCTCGGTGGCGCACACCCGAACTCCACATTAGTATGATATTGTCCGCTTTGGGCAAAGCCCTCACGGTTTTGCTCTTGGGGTACTCCCCAAAAGGCCTCATACTAATGGAGTAGGGGTAGCTCATTTATACACTTGCAAGTCTTGTTCATTCTCCGATGTGGGATATGGTTTGCTCCCTTTCAATCCTCCCCTCAAACCAAGACCACCAGACCACAGACCACATGTCTACCCCATGTTACAAGTCACCAGGTCACCACAGGTCTTGGTCGAGCTCGTCACATCGGAGAACTTGCAAGCATAACCACCGAACCCCGATCAGGCCAGTCCAGATTCACTAATTACAAAGACCTCTTTGTTCTTGTACAAGAGAGCTCAGCCAAACTCTCACCCACGCGGCTGATATACACTATTACAAGAGTGTAAGTGTACAAGTGATACAAGAATCAGAACCCTAACTATTACAGATCTCTCAACCGAAACCCTAGCTGGTTCATCCACTTAGCGAGTATCCTGCACACTCAAGAAACAGATCAGTAACTTCACACAATATCCTCTCGGATCAGAAAACAAGAAGCTAACACAAGGGAAACAGAATAGATCACAGAAAATGGCTCAGAGCCCGCCACATAGCCCAGATCTATTCAACTAGAACCAAATCCAAGGGAGCACCAATGAATTGACTGGAGTCTACCCTCGCACAGTCAATACCTTCACCACACCACCCTTTCACACCGAATTAGGTCACTGAAACCCCTTAGATCAGAAACCCTAGTTCTCACACCACAAGCAACCGAAGCAGTTGCCTTCTAAACCACTAACACTTGAATATTCACACAAGAATGGTGAACAACCTCAAGGAATCAACCGGAGAAGCAATCGGAGATGTAGAGAGAAGTCAGAGAGTAGAGAGAGAGAGAAGTATCGAATGAATGAACAAAACAACCGGCTCACACATCACATAAACACACACATCTCACAAACCCTTAATCCAACGGTCAGGAGACGCAATCCGGGTGAAGGAGACACGAGGCAGAAATCCAACGGCCCCTCTTAAGTGATTGGGCTTCTGGGCAGCACAAAGTTTCTTTCCCTACTCCTGCTCCTGCTAAAGTTAGTAAGGATATTCTTGAATATGTGCATATGGATGTGTGGGGACCTGCTTCTGTGTCTACTCATTCTGGTGCTGTGTATTTCTTGTCTATAATTGATGATTTTTCAAGAAAAGTGTGGTGTTTTCTTATGAGACACAAAGATGAGGTTTTTACTAAAATTGTTTCTTGGAAAACTTTGATTGAAACTCAGACTGGAAAGAAACTTAAGGCTATCAGAACAGATAATGGTTTGGAGTTCTGCAATAAGCATGTTGATGAATTATGTTATGCTTTTGGTATTAAGAGACATAAAACAGTTCCTTATACTCCTCAGCAAAATGGAGTTGCTGAAAGAATGAACAGAACTTTGCTTGAAAAAATGAGATGCATGCTTGCTAAATGTGGTTTATCCAAGAAATTTTGGGGTGAATGTTTGTTGACTGCTACTTATCTGATTAATAGGTCTCCCTCTGTTCCTCTTGTGGGGCAGTGTCCTGAATATGTTTTTTCTGAAAAAACTTTTAATATTTCTCATCTAAGAGTGTTTGTGTGTTCTGCTTTTGTGCATACAAAAACTGATAAACTTGAACCTAGATCCAGAAATGGTGTTTTTCTAGGGTATCCTGAGGGTGTTAAAGGATATAGGATCTGGTTAAGAGATCAACCTGGCTTTAAAGTAGTAATTAGCAGGGATGTTGTGTTTAATGAGCTTGAGTTCCCTTGCTTGAAATTACCTTATAACCCAACTCCAGCTACTGTGGACCATGAGCCTCTTATGGAGGTGGAGTCCACAGAATCTCTCACTGGTGTGGAGCATCCTAGTGATACTCCAAGTGAGGTGGAACAATCTTTTTGGAACAATTACCCTGTTTACACTCCTGATGACACACCCAATGAGGGAAACCTGAATGTGATTGATGAGTTGTCTCCCCAAAATGTGAATGTTACTGGTGTTAATGGGCATGCTACTCCCATTAGAAATGTTTCCCCTGCTCCTGTTCAGAATGTGATTAATAGCCCTGCTGGTATTCAGAATGTCATTGATGTGCCTGACTTGCAAAATTATGTGCTTGCTAGAGATAGATCTAGGAGAACTAATGTGAATAAGCCTGTTAGATATGATGGCTATGTGGGCCTTGTTGCCCTTGTTAATCTGGTTTTCAATGTGTATGAATCTGATGGGGAAGAACCCCAATCTGTTAAACAAGCTGTTAAATCTAAATTCTGGGAACAATGACATAAAGCCATGAAAGAGGAAATGCATTCTCTGTCTGTTAATCATACTTGGATTCTTGTCCCTTTGCCTCCTGGTGCTTATGTGGTAGATTGCAAGTGGCTGTATATATTGAAAAATGAGGTGGAGGGCCTTAGGTACAAGGCTAGGCTAGTGGCAAAAGACTTTACCCAACAAGAGGGGGTAGATTACACAAAGATTTTTGCCCCTGTTGTTAAATTTACCACTGTGAGATTAATGCTTGCCTTATGTGCTCATTTTAATTGGGAATTAAAACAGATGGATGTTAAGACAGCCTTCTTGCATGGTGACTTAGACAAACCTATTTACATGAAACAGCCTGAAGCCTTTGTTGATCCCAAGTTTCCTAATCATGTTTGTTTGTTAAAAAAGGCCTTGTATGGTTTGAAGCAATCTCCCAGGCAATGGAACATCAAGTTCAATAGTTGTATGCATAAGTTAGGTTTTGTGAGAAGTACCTTTGATGCATGCTTGTATATGAAAGACCTTGATTATGTTCCTGTGTTTCTTTTGCTATATGTGGATGATATGCTAATCATGGGACCTTGTTTAAAAACTATTAAGGATGTGCAATCTTCTTTGAGTGATAATTTTGACATGAAAGATATAGGGGATTATCAGAAAATTCTTGGCATATGCATTGAGAGAGATAGGAAAACTTGTTCTCTTGTTCTACATCAGGAACCTTATGTGTATAAAGTGTTGAAGAAATTTAACATGTTTGGTGCTAAACCTGCCTCTGTTCCCCTTGCTGCTCATTTTATGTTGAGTAAAGATTTGTGCCCTAAGTCTCAATTTGATATTGATGCCATGAAGAAAGTCCCTTATGCTAATGCTATTCGATCAGTGATGTACTTGATGGTTAGCACCAGGCCTGACATTGCCTATGCTGTGTCTTGCCTTAGTAGATATATGGCAAACCCTGGTTCTGTTCATTGGGAGGCTTTGAAGTGGCTTCTGAGATATCTTAAGCACACAGCCAAGTATGGGCTGTGTTACTCTAAATGTGATGATGGTGTTTTACTAACTGGCTTTGTGGATTCCAACTATGCTAATGACAAGGATAAGAGGAAGTCCACTACCTCCTATGTGTTCACTGTGTGCAGGTCATGTGTTAGTTGGAAGTCACAGCTGCAGCATATAGTGGCCTTGTCTACTACTGAGTCAGAATATATTGCTATCACTGAGGCAATGAAAGAAGTTGTTTGGTTAAAGGGAGTTCTCTCTGAACTTAAGTTTGTGAATGATTCTCCTACTGTGTTTTCTGATTCGCAATCTGCTATTCAGTTATGTAAAAACCCTATTTTTCATGATAGGACAAAACATATTGATGTGAGATTTCATTACATTAGAGATATTGTTGAAAAAGGTGAAATTTTTCTTCAAAAGGTGCACACTGACAAAAACCCTGCTGATATGGGAACTAAATGCTTACCTGTTGATAAACTGCTCACTTGCATTAGGATTTTGCATTTTGATTGTGGCTAGCATGTGCATGTCCTGGGGGTAAGTCCTAGTTGACTCTGTGAGCCTTGGTTCTATGAGATCACTGGGCATGAAAGACCTACAAGACCAGTTGATTAGCCATTGGTGATCTTCTTGTGATCTTGTTAGGCAATGCTTTGGTTATTTCTTTGACTAATGAGTTTTATGCTCTCTGGTGTCAGGAATTAACCTTGTGGGCAATGATGAAAAATTCCTTAGCCTTTAGCCCATGATTGGTTTCCTAGAATAAGAGTCCAAGGTGGAGTATGTTGAATTAATGTGGACTATTATTCATTGGGCTTGATTTATTTTGTGTCTGGACTGTTATCCTTACTGGACTTAGCCCAGAAGCCCAATAACTTAAGAGGGGCCACTGGATTTCTGCCACGTGTCTCCTTCACAAGAAGACCGTTGGATTAAGGGTTTGTGAGATGTGTGTGTTTATGTGATGTGTGAGCCGGTTGTTTTGTTCATTCATTCGATACTTCTCTCTCTCTCTACTCTCTGACTTCTCTCTACATCTCCGATTGCTTCTCCGGTTGATTCCTTGAGGTTGTTCACCATTCTTGTGTGAATATTCAAGTGTTGAGTGGTTTGGAAGGCAACTGTTTCGGTTGCTTGTGGTGTGAGAACTAGGATTTCTGATCTAAGGGGTTTCAGTGACCTAATCCGGTGTGAAAGGGTAGTGTGGTGAAGGTATTGACGGTGCGAGGGTAGACTCCAATCAATTCATTGGTGCTACCTTGGATTTGGTTCTAGTTGAATAGATCTGGGCTATGTGGCGGGCTCTGAGCCATTTTCTGTGATCTATTCTGTTTCCCTTGTGTTAGCTTCTTGTTTTCTGATCCGAGAGGATCTTGTGTGAAGTTACTGATCTGTTTCTTGAGTGTGCAGGATACTCGCTAAGTGGATGAACCAGCTAGGGTTTCGGTTGAGAGATCTGTAATAGTTAGGGTTCTGATTCTTGTATCACTTGTACACTTACACTCTTGTAATAGTGTATATCAGCCGCGTGGGTGAGAGTTTGGCTGAGCTCTCTTGTACAAGAACAAAGAGGTCTTGGTAATTAGTGAATCTAGACTGGTCTGATCCCTACACTAACTCAATACTTAATTTCTAACTACAACTAATTAAATACTCATCTATAAATATCCCATCCAATTAACAAATACTTTCACACTCAAAAGCTTTATTTTTCACTCATCCAAAATACTAGTACCTTTTTTATTTCCTTTCAATTTAAGCATGATTTCGATGGATCATTTTATAGATTACCATGCCAACGTTTTCCCTCCTCTTGGACCAAGAACTCGACGATACATTCATCGCGATTGGGAGGAAGCCACTGAAAGGTTCGTCGAAGATAATATTGACGAGCGACCGCGGTGGGGAGAGGATACCTTACGATGCTGTTTTCGGAAGCACCTAGAGTTATTTTGGCGCATCGCCAATACATTGGCAGTCTGTGACGAATACTTCCAATAATGACCAGAAGTTCTCGATCGCCCGAGTTTTACCACATTGAAAAAAATACATGTCTGCACTCTGACAACTTGCCACTACTAGGTTAACTTCATATATCTTCGATGAGTTCATTTATATAGTTTCAATTTTCAATAAAATGTCATTTTTAGGATTTTAATAACACGTTTAATTTGAATTAAATTGGTTCAAAATAAAAAAATGAAAAAGAAATAAAAAGTGATACCCATGTATAATTAAGTGAAGAAATAAATGGATTTTGAGTCTTATTTCTTGGTTAAAAAATAAGGTAAAAACTAAAAAGTAGGGTGAAATTCATAAATAATTAGCTAATGAATGATTTAAGAAATCGGACCGTGGATGCTCTTTAAGTAGTCAACATTGGAGATTAAATTTTTGGAGTAACATTACATGTGTAGCTACGGTGGAATTAATAATAGGAAATACTCGGTTATTTATATGTATATGTTGAAGATTGGTAATACTCTGTTATTTAGATGTATATGTTGAAGATTGGTAATACTATATGTTAGGCCGAGTATGTAATAGCAATTGAAGATCGAAACAGATAGTATTAAGATTTTTATTTTGGGCATACAATAAGTAGTACTATGTTATATTAAGCTAAAAGCACCAAAAGGATGCACAGAAAAATTTTAGTTGTAAGGCCATCTCTAGCTATATAGTACTACCAAATCTCATTAATTTTTGTGTAACTTTTACAATCATACTTAAACACAAGTACACTTTTGTATTTTACATGGAACAACATATTTGTGTATTGTAGCTATTACAATAATTTTGTGTTACAGATGCTCGAAAATAGTGTGAAATTTAGATTTAATGTAAATGATTGGAATAAAATTAATTTATAAGAGCATCCACAATGGGGCGCCCTATAGTCCGCCCTATGCTCCGCCACGTCAGCATTTTATCCTCCTACCATTTCACATGCAGTGGGGCACTCTAAAGTCTGCCCTATAGTTTTTATACTTCTATTTCGTATTTAATTTATGTTTGCAAATATATCAAGCAAAATAAAAAAAAAGCACCACAATTATAGGGAAATCATACATTTACTTAATAATAAAAAAAGTTACAAAGTGGAAATTAAAAAAAAACTGCACTACAGATAATAAAGAGGCTAGTCTAAAGCATTCCCAACTTGCGACAGAGATGCTCGATCATCTCCTTGAGGTATTCGACTTGAGTCGGGTCATCCGTCTGCCTGAGGGCGTTGTGCATGACCAACAACGTCCTCTTGTTGGCGGCCGCCACCAACTCCGCGTAGGCAAGTCCCACAGCCGAAGTCGGGGCCGAGGCTGGGGTCGGGGTAGGGGCCAGGGTCGCGGCCTGTGAGGATGTCGCCTTCGCATTGCCCTTGTTCTTGGCAGCCTTGATGCCAATGGGACGCCAGGAGGAAACCAGCGTGCCGGAAGTCTCATCCTCGAACTTCGGTCGGTTGAGGTCCATCGGCTGTGAGCCGCTGTCGTTGCTCGTATAATCACCGGCGGCAGTGTTCTTCGCCCTCTTTGCCTCAGCCGATAGGGGCAGAATCCCTCCTTGGAACTTCTGCCTGTCCTTTAGGAGGAGCATGGAGTTGTAATGCTTGAAATCTCCGCACAATGAAGTGTACGGCGCAATCGCTTTATCGCGCACATCTGCTATACTCTCGCCGTTGCCCTGCTCCCTCTGGCACTTCTCGTACTCCGCCCGATAACAAATTGACCTGCTTCTTCACCTGATTCCAGTGCTTGCGGAGCTGCTCCCTATGGCGCTTGTAGGCAGCCGGCGGCTTGGCCTCGTTGTATTTATCAGCGATGCGCTCCCAGTACGAGAATTGCCTCTGGTTGTTGGCATATACCGGGTCGATTGAAATATCAATCCAACCCAGCGTCAATACTTCGGTTTCATCCAGGTTGTAGTTCGTCCTCCCTGGGGCGAACTCTTCATTCTTCTCCGCAAGGGGCAACTTCTGGGCCCTTTGCCTGGTCTGCTTCTTCTTTGTGGCGGAGCCCGAGGTGCCGGCAGCGGCGGAGGGGGCGGCGACAGCAGTGGCGGCGCGGCGGGGTAGGGCGAGTGAGCGGGTGGGAGAGGGCTCCATGTCTGACAGCCCGCATGAATCCGTGCTAAAATCGGGATCGTACTGGGTGTTGGAGTCGAAGGGTCGGTATTCATCAGAATCTATACCCGGCCACCGTGCACTACTGCCGAACATCGGACTATTCGGACTTGGGTAATCACCGGGATCCATTGTGGTGTATGGAAGAGTGAGATAGAGAATAGAGAATAGAGAATGAGATGGAATAGAGTGTGAATGGAAGTAAAAATGGTGTATATTTATAGATTTTGAAGAATAAAAAAAAAAAAGGAAAATGCGTGCTATCGTCCGCATCGCCGGAAGTGGGGCGGACGATGGATGGTAGAACGCTGATCGTCCGCAGACAATCTATAGGGCGCGGACGATGGATTAGCCATCGTCCTTATGGCTACAGTGGCGGACGATAGTCCGCCCGATGCATCAGGCGGACTATCGTCCGCCCCCATTGTGGATGCTCTAATGTGACATATACTCAAAAATGGATTTGAATTTAGTATAAATGGTAAAAGATTATCTAAGTATTTTTTGGTTAAAGAATCCCTTTCGTGAAAGTTATAGAGTACAAATTTCAGATGCATAATCCTATTTCTCATATTTCACCCAAACGGTTGTTTAAAAGTTTGTCAAATTTAGTAATTTCATCAAATTTAAAACATGTCACCGGGCAGAAAAGAGTAACTTTTGGATAGTGGTGCAGGAAAGTACCGAAATACTGCACTTATCGTACTCAAAAAAGTATGAAAAATACCAAATTTTTGATATACCGCAGTTTAGTACGGTATTATACGTACTGAAATCTTTCGATATGGTATATGTATCAATTTTCCTATACCGCGGTATACCGAATCCTTGGTGTATACCGAAAAATCGGTATATGTTGAAATGTTATATAAAAATTACTCCTACTTTTATATTTATATATAAAATAGAATTAACAAGAAAAAATCTCAAAAAATCCTACTTTTAAATATTTTATGTATAAAATAGATTTTTTTTTTTGCATAACGGTGTTAAGGCATACCGTAAAAGTGCGGCACACCGCAAGATGAGCTGATTATTGCTACTTGCAAATGTCAATAAACCCTATGAGTATGTCAACCGAGAGTATATTGGGGCATATATACACGTGAATATCACAAACCTTTGAAAATCTCAACTGGGGCATATATATACACACGATTGACATTTTAATAGGATTTGTTGGCATTCTCGTGTAATATATAAGGCCAACAAATCTATGAAAATGTCAACCCCGACATATATACACTCGGGGGAGATTTTAATAGGGTTTATTGACATTCACTTGTTATCAACCCGGATATATATATAGACACGGTTGATATTTTAATAGGATTTGTTGACATTAGCGTGTAATATATAATGTCAACAAATCCTATGATAATGTCAACCAAGGTATATATGTACATGCACGATTGACATTTTTATAGGGTTTGTTGCATTCACGTGTATATATGCCCCGGACTTTCATAGGGTTTGTTGGTATTCGTGTGTAATATATATTTCCCCAATATGCCCTTGGTTGACATTTTCGTAGGGTTTGTTGACATTGGTATTGAGGGGTTCCCGTGGAATCGAATGCGAATCACATGGTATCATACCCAACTGTAAAACCAGTCATGCTTATTTAAGAGCAGGTATGACGACATAATACAACTTATTTAGTAATACACTTCCATTTTAACTAAGAGTAGATACGGCGACAAAACACAACTTAATTAGTACCACACTTCCCTTTTAACTAAGCAGAGGCACGACGACAAAAACAACTTAATTAGTAACACTCTATCCTTTCAACTAAGAGTAGGCACGACGACAAAATACAGCTTAATTAGTATACACACTTCCCTTTCAAATAGTAGTCGGGACGTTCAAGTCATCATAATTATACAACCTCAAAAATAAATGCGAAATAATCATTAATAATATTCATTTCTAAATAAATCTAGGTACAAGAATTTTGAATTTGGAAACCACCAGCTATAGCTGATACTAAAAAATATGGAATTAAAAACTCAATATTATAAGTTAATACTAGCTTTACCAAACCGTCATTAATTTTTTGGGTAAGCATTGCCCCCTTGTACCACTTAATTATATTTGAGGATTCACTGTGTTTTTTCTAATATAAATGAGAAATCTTTGGTCATATGTAAATGTATAATACACTCCCTCCATCCGTGAAATTTTGTCCAAATTTATCTTTTTAGTCCGTCCATAAAAAGTTGTTCACTTTGCTTTTTTACTATTTTTGATAAATACTTTTCACCAACTCTTTATACTCACATTCTATTATAAAATTAATATATAAAAGTGGAACACTCATTCCACTAATTTTTTTAACTCATTTTTCTTCACATTTCTTAAAATCCGTACCGAGTCAAACTTGGACAATATTTCATGGATGGAGGGAGTAATGTGTATAATACTATTACCTAATTTCAACTCTTAGAGTAGTCATTATAATAATAAAAAAACGGTAACAACAATATTATTCTCTCTCTTTCCCCACGCAAACACTCACTTCCCATCCTTGCATTCTTATCGTGGCACTCTCTCTCATTCTCTATTTTTGGGTGTATCCTTTATGTCACTCCATCTCTTTCTATGTGAGAAGAGAAGATTTTACACTATATATATGGAGCCAATGTGACTCATTTCTCACACAATTACACAAAATTTCCTTTCAATAGAAAAAGGCTCTTCACTCTTCCCCTCCTTAATTCCAAAAGGTGATCTTTTTAGAAAAGCTATAATTAGCAAGAGGGTTTAGGCCCTTTCTATCTTTAATTAACTTTACTTAGGCTCTTTTTTTTAAAAAATTCTTATCATACTTTTTTCAGGAATGTTTCTCTCTTTCTTTAATTAACATTAGTTGTGCACTCACTTTGAACAGAAAATGAAAGACTTGAACTCGAAATTGGAGAAGGAGAACTTGCAAATCATGCAACAAAATGAGAGGTTGAAGAAGATGACTGAGTTTTACAGCCAAGAGAATCAGGCTCTTTCCAAGGAGCTCAACCACCTCCTCGCTGTCGCTGCTGCAGCCGGAATCCCCATCCCTCATGATCTCATCAATAGGCCCACCACCTCCATCTCCACCACCAGCTCCTCAAAGTCCAACAACAAATCCAACAACTGAGAAGAAGGCCACACCTATATGTTTTGCTCATCATCAACATTTAGTTTCCTTTTGTCTCAATTAGATTTCTGTCGAAAGTGAATAATAGGGTCTCAACTCTAAGTTGTTTCGTTATGTTGTTGCTGTCGTTGTTGTTGTTTGTCAATTGGATTATTATTGGAAATGAATATTTAGTTTTATTACTAATAATTATATATTGTCTCTCAAATGGACTCGATCTTTCCTATTGTTGTTGGCTATCAACTCCCACTTGCTTGAAATAAATCCACTTAATTAGTAATTTACTTTATTTACGGAGTAATTTTTTGCAAATTATTCGTGCAAACTGATATGGTATTGTTGAATAAAATAGATTAATATACCTTTGGTATAAACTGATTAATTAGTATGCCAATTTATTAATCTACTTATTACATGGAATAAGATTAAAAGTATTGATATAGGAATCTAGTTGTTAGATAATCAGGCAAGCAGCAGTAACTTAATTCTTGTTAAAAAAATTGATTTTGTTTCCTTGTGTGTATGTATTATCATATCGGAGGGCTACAGATAGGCGCGACGACACGCAAGAGGCGACAGAAGGGCGCGACGCGGCGGGGCTGTGTGGCGGAGAACGTGCTACGGTGTTTAGAAACCTAGCTATGGTGAGAGAATTAGGTTTTATAGAGAAGAAATAATCAACTACTACCTCTATCCCTGAAAATTTGATATAGTTTACTATTTTGCTCCGTCCCTGAAAATTTGATACACTTCACTTTTACCATTTTTGGTGGTGGACCCCATATTCCACTAACTCATTCTTACTCACATTTTATTATAAAATTAATACTTTAAAAGTAGGACCCACGTCCCACCAACTTTTTCAACTCACTTTCTATTATATTTCTTAAAACCCGTGTCGGGTCAAAGTGTAGCAAATTTTGGGGGACGGAGGTAGTAACAAGCATACCAATAATGTTGATGATAGTAACTGGGGTAGTAAGTTAAATTAATCAACATCGACTTTCAAATTTTTGACGGGTCAGAGTTTTAACTTGAAAGACTATAATCCACTAATAAAATGGTTAATTTGTATTCAAAAATAAAATATTCTCCCCGTCCATGAAAAATAGTTTCATTTTACCATTTTGGGACGTGCACAAAAGATTGTATAATTTCTAAAAATGAAATTTTTTTCTCTCAAATTTTACCTACTTTTTCCTCAATCTTCCATATTTTATTTATTTTTTCTCTATGTCTGTTACGGACTCAATGTGTCACATCGATTGTAAGAACAACTAGTATGAGGTATATAGACATAGTGGACTCTCTCTCCTAACAGACTAGTCCTTTGCGCTGAGTTCTCATGTTTGGTCTAGTCTGTATAATTAGTGCTTTCATTAAGAGCCCAAACAGCTCGGAGTGGAAGGCAACGACGAGAACTCAGAGTGATGACCTATCAAAGAACCAACCATGACCAACGAGGACGCTGACCCATAAAGGAGGGTCGAATGTTACAGACTCAATTTTCCACATCGGTTGTGAGAATAATTGGTATGAGGTATATAGACTAAATGAACTCTCTCTCATAACAATCTAGTCTTTTGTTGAGTTCTCTAGTTTGGTGTATATCAATATCTCTCTTATTTTACCTACTTTTTATCATGCTCTCTCACTTTATTGATTTCTCATTAAAATTCGTATTGTCCACAGATAAGACTATTTTTTTTTGGACGAATGGAGTAATATTTTCTTTTTCCTGTATTGCGGGAGTAGAAGCGATAAAATTTGAACCATAAACACACTATTTATAGACAAGAGTTTGAATTGCTCGAGTGTGTGCTTGGGGATACATTGTATTTCTGATTTACTTAAAAACACGTACTACCTCCGTGTCGTATTGTTTTTTGGTGTGGCCTATAGTTCATTTTCTTTATGAAAACAAATCTTTTAATTATTCTTATTTTATTATTTCTAACTTTATTATTTTTTCTTTTTTCATGTAACACATTAAACACTATCTTTTAAAATTCATATTTAAAATAAAATATCTCAATTATAGTGAGATAAAGCAAGTAATATATTAACAAAATTTATTTAAATTTGGAAATGTTTGGTAACTAATTAGCCGAATCACCACTCAATGATAAAGTATTTTGCTTCACACTATAGTCGTGCCAAAGACAGTTAAGCAAACACGAAATCCTTAATCATTAGGTGCCAGACACGAGCTTTAACTGCCTAAATTTCAAAAAGCTTAATGAAAATGCACGTGAAGCAAAAAAAGAAATAAAAAATAGTGCATGAATTTACAATTATTTGAATGTTGTCACGCTTTACGTCTGACTTTCTGTTTGTTTGCGGATATTTATTTAATTGATTCTACCATTTAATTAACCGATCTTCAATAAAGTTGAAGGAGTGTTTGGGATGTTGTCCAATTAAATAGTACTTACTCCGTAGTAATATTTTTCGCAAGACATAAGTCACAATATCCACAACTCACCCAAGTTTAATACAAAAAAATATATGGAGAATATATAAGTGCGATAATTTAATCTCATGTTCATTTTATTAATTAATGAATCTCATGTAGATATTAACAACAATTCAATCTCGTGTTTAGCTTATTAGGCGTGTATAGTACCGAAAATTTAACTAGAGTAGTATTTTATTTTATTAATAAATTTTACATGAATAGAAAAATAATGTACTCTCATATCTGTCTAATTAGTAAATTTTCAAACAATAAAAATCTCGTTTTGAAAGTTTAACACATGGTCATAAAAGATAGATAATAGATGAAAAAATAGTACTTTGTATTAACATTTCTCATTCGTTGGTCATGAAATTTGATATGGTGTTTTATTTACAAATACATTTAACGTGAGTAATAACAATATTCTGTAACATGTTTCGTGCCACTTTTATTTTTTCTTCAATTGTTTTTCTTGATTTCAGTTTTCATAATTTGGTTTAATCATGAAATTAGTAATCATGTTGATTATACTTATAATTTAAGCATAATTTGATTAAAAGATTTAATTGTTAATAAATTTTCGTGATAACCAATTAGTTCATAATTATAGTATAAGATTTATTTTTATGAGCTTCACGAGTTTCGTAAACATTTTCATTTTTATACGAAAATCTTATTACCATGAAAATATTTACTAGTCAAATATCCTTCAGACACAAAATATTTATTGAGGTGGTGCTAAATGCAGATAGTAAGCGCACACCTAATGTCTAGTGAGATGTTTTTGTCATCATTTCATGATTCTCTTTCCATCAATACCAATTAGAGTACTACTTAATTAGGAATATCCTATACACCCTTAGCCACATTAAGAATGAATCATTATAAGTACTCAAACTTTTTAATAAAACCAAAAATAATTATTCCATATATACACATGGAGTAAATTATTATAGCTAATTTTGGATGCTCTTTCGGCACTAATTAAATCATTTAAAATAATCATTGGGACTTTCAAGTCACAATTACACAACTACAAAAATAATTACGAAGCAATCATTAATCATCGTTATTTCTAAATAAAGCTAGGTACTAGAATTTTGAATTTGAAAACAGCTATGTAATTCAAAAGACTCTATATTATAAGCTAATACTGGATTTACTAAACCGTCATTAATTTTTTGGGTAAGCATTGCCACCTTGCATCACAAAGTTATATTTGAGGATTCAGTGTGTGTTTTCTGATTTGAATGAGAAATCTTTGGTCATATATAAATTTTAATATATATAACATTTTCACCTAATTTCCAACTCTTAGGGTAATAATCATTATAATAACAACAATAATATTCTCTCTCTTTACCCACGCAAACACTCACAATATTATCGTGGCAGACCCTCTTTCTATAGGTGCATCCTTTCTGTCACTCCCTCTCTTTCTACGTGAGAAGACAAGATTTTTCCTTTCTTCCAACTTTTTCACACTATAAATATGGAGCCGATGTGACTCATTTCTCACACACTTACACAAAACTTCTTCACTCTTCCCCTCCTTAATTCCAAAAGGTGGTCTTTTTAGAATAGCTATAACAAGAGGGTTTAGGCCCTCTCTATACATATTTAATTAACATTATTTGGCTCTTTATTTTTTTATTGTTATCAAACTTTTTCAGGAATGTTTGTCTCTTTCTTTAATTAAAATTAGTTGTGCACTGACTTTGAACAGAAAATGAAAGACTTGAACTCGAAATTGGCGAGGGAGAACTTCCTAATCATGCAACAAAATGAGAAGTTGAAGAAGATGGCTGAGTTTTACAGCCAAGAGAATCAGGCTCTTCTCAACGAACTCAACCGCCAACTCGCCGCCGCCGCTGCAGCCGGAATCCCCATCCCTCATGATCTCAATAGGCCCACCTCCACCTCCACCACCTCCTCCTCTGCCGCGGCCACCAGCAGCCCCTCAAATGCCAACAAGTGAGAAGGAGGCCACACCAGCATGTTTTGCTCAACATCAACATTTAGTTTCCGTTTGTTTCAATTAGGTTTATGTCGAAAGTAGAAGTAAGGTTCTCAATTCTGAGTTCGTTGTTGTTGTTGTTTATCAGCCCGGTTCTAATTTGGTAATGAATAATTAATGAGTATTATGGAGTAATTAATCATTGTCTAACAAATGGATTCAATCTTTTCTATTGATGTTGGCAACCAACTACCAATTGCTTGAAAAAAATCCCTTTAGTAATTAATTTATTCCTTTTACAAATTATTCACGCAAACTGATATAGTATTATTGAATAAATTAGTCTAATATAATTTTGGTATAAGATTAGAAGTATATCTTTAAGGATCTATTAGAGAAACAGGCAGCTGTAACTTCGATTCTTGTTAAAAAAATAAATTTGATTTTGTTCCCTTGTGCGTATGTGTTATCATATTGGAGGGGTACAGAAGGGCGCGACGAGACACAAGAGGAGATGAAGGGCTACAGAAGGGCGCGACACGAGGAAAGGCGTGGCGGAGAATGTGCTTGGGGTTTGAGAAACCTAGCTATGGTGAGAGAGAGATTTAGGATTTTTAGAGAAGAAATAATTAACTAATATGTAAACAAATTAAGTTGATCATAGTAACGGTTAGTAAGTTATGTTAATCAACATTGAGTTTCAAAAAATTTGACGGGTCAGAGTTAAACTTGAAAGATTATAATGCATTAATAAAATGGTTAATTTGTAATTCCTGAATAAAATAACATTTTCTTTTTGCCTTATTGAGTTCAAGCTCCGGAGTTTGAACTCATCTATAAATATCTCATTTAATCCACAAATATTTTCATACTCAAAAACTCTATCGTTCACTCATCCAAAATACTTATTTTTTTCTTTCAATTCAAGTATGGTTCTGATGGTAACAATTCATCCGATAACGAGTTATATAATTCGATTGAGTATGCGGAGCGTTTTAGAGAGTTCCATACTCTGATCCCTCCTCCTGCACCATGAACTCGGCGATACATCCATCGTGATCGGGAAGGAAGCCGCTGAAAAATTCATTGAAGATAATATTGTTGAGCGATCACGGTAGGGAGATGACACCTTCTGACACCGTTTCTGTATGCACCGAAAGATTCATTGATGAATACTTCCAACAATGACCAGAAGCTTTCGGTCGACCGAGTCTTACGACATTGAAGAAGTGTATGTCTGCATTCCGACAACTCGCCAATAGGTTAACTTCATATATCTTCGACTTTGACGAGTTCATTTATGTATTTTTCGATTTTCAATAAAATATCATTTTTAGGATTTTATAATCATGTTTAATTTTAATTAAATTGGTTCAAATAAAAAAAATGAAAAGAAATAAAAAGTGAGACACATAATAATTAAGTGAAGGAATAGTGATTTTGAGTGTTATTTCTTGATTAAGAAATAACGTAAAGTAATGTGAAATCCATAAATAAGGTAGCGAATGAATGGTTTAAGAATGGAAACTGTGGGTGCTCTATAAGTTCTCAACATTGGAGATTTAATTATTGGATTGACAAATCACACGTTGCAACCTTCGGATCAAACAAAATGGGATCTTTATGTCAAATCATATTGGCATATTGAAAATTTTGGGCAGATATCAGACTTGATTTGTCATAGAATAATAAATTGAATAGAGAGGTATATGTATATGGAGTGATGTTTATCGGTCCTGGTTATATGTATTCCTTAAAGAATATGTTTGATATTTGTGTGATACTATGAAATAAATGGTGAAATTTATATATGCTGATTTGTGCATCATATAAGCCAATAATATTTTCCAGAATAAAATATCAATGATGTTTTGATGGGCATGAGTTATACAAACTTTATGTATTATTAGGGTCGGCGGTTAACGCATTTTGACAATCTTTTTATCCTCATCAATTTGCATATAGAAAAATGTATAGCATATACACTGATGAGAGGGTCCCATTACACACCAAAATATTTTAAAATATGTATCTGATAAATATTAGTTTTGGTAATTTCAGTATTTTGGTGGACTTATTTTAGTTATATAATTACTTTACTTTAAGTTGTATTTGTTTGTTATAAACGTATACGTCATAAAGGATGAGGTGTGACAAACAAACCCTATGAAAATGTCAAACCCGACATATATACTCTCGGTAGACATTTTCATAGGATTTGTTGACATTCGCCTGTAATATATAATGTCAACAAATCATATGATAATGTCAACCAGTATATATACATGCAACTAATATTTTCGTAGGGTTTGTTGACATTCATGTGTATATACAATATGTTGGCATTAGCGTGTAAAATATGTATCCCAACGTGCCCCCGGTTGACATTTTCATAGGGTTTGTCGACATTGCCAATTACCAATAATTAGCTCATCTTATACGTCCATTCCCTATATTTTATGGACGAGATTTAGTTTGTAGTAAAGATTCAGCTTGCAAATGATTACTCCCTTCGTCCCACAATAAGAGTCCTATTTCAATTTAACCACAAATAGTACTCCCTCCGTCCCACAAAAGATGTCACACTTGTGGGACGGCACAGGATTTTAGGAGGTTTTATTTTATTTGTTAAATGGAGAGAGAAAATATAATTTTTATATTCATGTGAGAGAGAACTTTTTCCAAAAAGGGAAATGTGACATCTTTTGTAACACCCCACTTTTTCGAACCCTAATTTTAGAGCCGAAAATTTAATTTCCTAATTTATGACTTAGGAGACGTGAATTAATTGAGGAACGAAGTTATGACCGAGTCGGGTTTAGGGTTGCGTTGGAAGTTTGAAAAGTCAAACTTGTTGATTATATGACGTGGCATGCGAATATTTGAATTAAAGGTGAAATTATGTGATGATTTAATTGTTTAAGGGTGAGTGAGATTTTTAGGATACTATTCCATAACCTTTTCCTTGGAATTTTCGAAAATCATAGCCTTAGTGGAGAAAATCCCATTTTTCCGGATTTAATTTAATTCTTGGGATATTTATCCAAATTAAATCCAAAACCCAATTATTCTCTATTTCCTAATAAGAAAAATCGAACCCTATTATTTTAAGGTGATTTTCGAAAATCACCTATATTTGGGAAGGAAAAATTATTTTATTTTTAATTGATCCCTTATTGATTTCCTTCCATAACTAGAATTTAAATATTCTACCAAGTCTTTCCATACCTCAAGGAGATCTTGTCATATCTTATTTTAGTTAATATTAAAGATTCATTCCTTATTTAAAGGAGCAAATACACGCCTATTTCTTTTCCCAATGGGGAGGATTTTTATTTTTATTTTGCTCCGTGATATTTTATTCTACTCCGTAAAATATACAAAACAAAATCTTGGCTAATTAAAAGCCATATATTTCGAAAATCCTCATGCTTGAACCCTAGATCTTTTTCTTCCTCCCTACTCCACAATATTTGTTTTTAATTAATTATGGAGAATCAAATCTTACCAAATATTCTATATTATTTACCTAAAGATCTTATTGAGCACTATAAATAAGAGAAACCCCTAACCCTAGCCATCACAATTTTCGCCCCCTCCCTCTCTCCACTCTCTCTCAATTTTCTTCTACTTTACTCCAATAATCCTTCATCCTTTGAGAAGAATTAGAGTTTGAGCCTCAAGATTTTTGAAGAACCAAGTCTTTACTTCGTTTCTACCGTTCGTTATTCTCAAATAGGTATTCTCATATTAATCTTCTTCTTTCTACTACATTCCTCTTCTTTCTAACCGATTAATCGGTATTCTTGAACCCTCATGTATCTTGTTGAGTGAAAGTGGGATAAAGGGGATATGGAAATATGTATGCATGTGTGTGGCGTGTGTGCGTGTGGGTGTGGCGAGTGTGTGTGCGTGTGTGTGTTGTGTGTATGTTGGCAAAATACTCTTGTGTGACATATGTTGATGTTAGATCTAGAGTTGAGATGCGAATGGAACTTATGTGATGAACATGGCCTTGATTGATGATGTTAAGATAAATCGATGGGAAAAGGGAAAAGCGTTGAGACATGCATGAGTTAGGAGTTTGTGTTGAATCTGATTTGTGATATATGCCTATGTGATTAAAAGGTGAAACCTCGGTTGCGAAGCAGGATAACAAAGGAAAGAACAATCTTGAAATCTAAGCAGTCGAGGTGGGCTTTATTCCTAAACTCTTTTATGTTGCAAATTTATGAAAGTGGAGAGATAAGGGTGGTTTAACTGTTATGCCATGCCTATGTTTGTTTTGTGATGATATTGTGTGCCTGATGCCTAGTTTGTGAGTACGCTCCATTAGGCTACAGTGGCTATGGATATGTTTAAACGAATTCGGGTCTGAGTACGGGCCGCAAACCCTACCAGGCTGTGTACACGGTGGGATCGGGAGCCGTCCTTGCTAGTCGGCCGGTCTCGTGGGCGAAAAGTGTGGCCACACTTTCGTCGCAGTATGGAAATGATGAGATTGTGGAAAGTGATGAGGAAATTGGGGAGTTGTTTGATTGGCCAATCTATGGAAATATTTTTGTGATACTCGTTGAATATTTATCTTGAAAAGTGTAAAACCTCGAGTTCACTATGGTAAGGGTGACATAACTTATAAAATGTTTTGGCAACGAGTTCACTGAGTATTTCAAAATACTCAGCCCTGCATGTGTTTTCCTTATGTGCAGGTTGAACGACGACGAGCGGTGGTGGGTGTTGAGCATATTAACTAATTAAGATGGGTGTTTTGAAATTCAAGCGTAGTTGTGTCTCCATACATAGCTGCACTTTCTCTTGGTCGTTTCCGCTGAATTTTCTTTGAAACACTTTAGTATTATTTGGATATTTTGCACTTGTTCCTTTCGTTTTAGAATCTTGAGACATCTTGTGATATCATTGGGATTTATTGAACCCTTCAGTTTTGATCATACTTTATAGTACTTGTCCTTCATTTATTTCTCATGATTAAACCTTTGACTTTCGACTCTGATAGTCCGTTTTATACTTAGGTCAAGCCTCTTTAAATGGAACCCTAGCCTATGTTAAACTCTTTTAAGTCAGTTTTGGTAGCAGTCGCCGCATTTATTGTACCCTAGGAGGGCGAGCTGTTACATCTTTTGTGGGACAAACTAAAATGGAAAGTGTGACATCTTTTGTGGGACGGAGGGAGTAACCGAGTAACTAGACTCCACATTCCACCAACTTATCTCATTGTAATAGAGTAACAGCCAAAATTGGTCCTGAACATATGCCCATTTTATGATTTTGGTCATAGACTTTATCTTTTGAATTTTTGCATCCTGAACATTTCAACTCGGATCACAATCAGCCCTACACTAACTGTTTCGTCTGTATTTAACGGTCAACGGTATTAAACCCGATTTTGACCCATCATCTTCTCTGTCAAAATACTCAACCGCACCTCGCCAGAAAAGACCTCCGGCAGGCCGACGAGGAGACGCGCCGCCTCATCGTCGCTCTCGCGGCTATGTTTTCTTCTCAAAGGTCCAATTCATCCCCGCCGAGGCGCTCCGGGAAATCGACGCGCTGCAGCGGCAGCACATCGACGGAAAGTATGGTTACAGCGTGCAGCGGAGGATCTGGAAGAAATTGAATGGGGATTGCACGGCGTTCTTCATCAAGGTGGGGTGGATGAAGAAGCTGGAGAGCTCGGAGGTGGAGCAGTACAATTACAGGAGCTTTCCGACGGAGGTTATGTGGGAGATGGAGGAGGGGCCGCCGGAGGGGCATATGCCGTTGACGAATGCGCTGAGAGGGACGCAGCTGCTCAGCTGCATTCTCAGCCACCCGGCTTTTGACGGAGAAGATGATGCGTTGACCGTTAAATACAGACAGAACAGTTAGTGTAGGACCGATTTTGATCCGAGAGAATTAGAAACATCCCACCAATTCTAATCATCGGATCTATGTAATTGATGCACATGATTGGCTACATCCGTACGTCACCTAGGGAGCAGATCCTCTGCTGTGATACAAATCACAGCACCAAGTGCTGTGCATAAAACGCCGAAGATAACAAATGAAACGCAGCACTGATTCATTTTGTTCAAACACCGCTACCTCCCTGGGCCCCACCTCACCGATCCATTCTCTCCCACAAAATATATTAGTAGTAATATATAAAGCTAATCTAATATTTATGTGATTAATTATTAAAAATAATTTTCATTATCAATATTTCTAGTATAATATTTTTAAGTTGATTTCAATAAAGCTGATTTTTATTGGGACTAAATATGTATATCAAATATCGATTTTCCCGGTGAAGAAAATTTCTTTATACTAATGATTCCTTTATGATTAAATAATTTTACATATTACAATAGTGTTTAGTTCTATCACAATTACATTCAATAATATTTAGTTTTTTTTCACGATTACACCCATTCCTATAAGACTATAACTATGATTAATACCACTAATTCATTTTTAGTAATCTATGACAAAAACATTAAATCAATTTTATATAATATATTCAAATATAATATTTCACTCTCTGCTATAAATATTTATATTGCAAATTCATTGTTAATTACTGATGACTAAAATTTTGCTACAAATATTAATAATGCAATTTTTTTTAATTAATGACTAAATATGTTGGAATCAGCTTTATAAATACGTTACTCCACTACTTATATATTGTGTGTGAGAGAATGGATCGGTGAGGTGGGGCCCAGGGAGGTAGTGGTGTTTGAACAAAATGAATTAGTGTTGCGTTTCATTTGTTATCTTCGGCGTTTTATGCACAGCACTTGGTGCTTAAGTGCTGTGATTTGTACCACAGCAGAGGATCTCTTCCCACGTCACCTATCAGAACTTAACTTATATAATCGAAATATACGTATGTGATAAGGGTATATTTGGTACAATCAATTAAATTAATTTTATGCTATCCCTATATTGTCTACACATTTATGGCCCGTTTGATATATTAGTAATGCCTAGAAATAGATATGTATCTCCATATTTCCATGTGTTTGATAACCTATTTAGCCCATCACACCGGCCCTTGTTTTTTGATATGGCCTATCTAGACCCGCTGAAATAGGCTGGAAATATATGGATTTGTATCTTACAATTTTTGTGGGATTGTAATCCCGACCTGTATTGTGTTCCTAGAAATAGAAAATTATACCATTCATACCCTTGTCAATCCTTCTACCCATGTGTGTTAACCTTCTTTCATCCCAAACTCTTCTCCAAAGAAATCAAACCAACAACTATGAAATTTCTTTAGCTGGTGCGGTCAATTAAGTCAAGGAGCTCGAGAGGCAGCTCAAAGAGATGAAGTGTTTCCTCCAAAATGCTGACAAAAGTCGACATAAAAGCAGAATAATATCCAATTGGATCTCAAAGATCAGAGATCTCATCTACAGATCCGAATCCGCCATTGAAAGATACGCAGCTAATCAGTCTCTTAAAGGAGAAGAGGCCTAACACAGTTCGTTTGCAAATATTCCTGCATTTTGACAGATTGCAGCTCACTCCACCATTAGGCTTCGAGATTTTACAAATTACATTGAATCTGGAGAGGAAACAACATACAAAGAAGCATAATCATCAATCGAAATGGAGAGGGGAAAGCTCGGCTAGAAAGAGGTTTCCACGTGGACTTTCCCCAATTTGGAGATGGGAGATTGGTTCCTTGGCAGGGAGGATGAGGTGAGCAGCTTGTTCATTACCTAGGGAAAGACACGGAGGATTGAATTATATCAGTTTGGGGAATGAGATGGTCAGACAAGACCGCCATTGCCAAGAAGCTCTATAACGAGACGGCCGACTTTAATCTGTGGGCGTCAACAATGTGAAAGTCAGTTGGGGATGAGTTAGAAGGATAAATATGAAAATTTATATTATTATCTTGATAAAAAAAATTTCTATCAAACATAAGTGGCTGATATAGAATTATTTAACTAGCTTATCAAAACACATGGAAGCAAAATCATTTTGTTCCATAACTAGGACATGAATCTACATCGGGCCCTATCTTGACAATATCCCACGTTACTTATAAAACGAGCCCTTATTATTTTTGCATATGCTAAGTTACCATGCAATGCCATGTGATTCACATTCAATTAAGAGCAAGTACGACGGCAAAAGACAATTTAATTAGTAACACACTTCCATCTTAACTAAGAATATGCACGGCGACAAAAAACAATTAATAACACACTTTCCTTTCAACTAAGAGTAGGCACAACGACAAAAACAACTTAATTAATAACACACTTTCCTTTCAACTAAGACGAGGCACGACGACAAAATATAAACTTAATTAATCACACACTTCCCTTTTGAATAATAATTGGGACATTAAGTCATCACAATTTTACAATCTCAAAAATAAATGCAAAACAATTAAACAATCATTAATCATCGTTATTTCTAAATAAAGCAAGGCACTAGAATTTTGAATTCGGAAACAGCCAGCTGTAGTTGATAGTGAAAAATATGAAATTAAAAAGACTATATTATCAGCTAATACTGGCTTTACCAAACTGTCATACTATATTTTTTGGGTAAGCATTGCCCCTTCACCACTTAGTTACTCCCTCCGTCCCCGATTAAGAGTCACACTTTGACCGGACACGAGTTTTAAGAAATGTAAAAAATAATTGATTGAAAAAGTTAGTGGAACGTGTGATCCATTTTTTTATATTGGTTTTATAATAAAAGGTGAGTGAATTGAGTTAGTGGAATGTGTGACCTACTTACTATTTATGGTAAAAATGAAGTATGACTCTGAATTGGGGACGAACCGAAATGAAAAAGTGTGACTCTTAATCGGTGACGGAGAGAGTATATTTGAAGAATTCACTGTGTTTTCCGCTTTTAATGAGAAACTGTCACGACCATAACTCCCTAGTGCTAGTGAGCGTAGCTATTCCGCGACTAATATAAGCTCATCAATCATAAATTAAGCATACAAGAAACAATTCAACTTGAGGAAGTAGTTTCAAAGGCGAATGGGTACATAGTCAAAAGAAAGTCAGATTGTCAAGACTGAATTAGTACATTCCTAGCACATAGTTCTACTATAGCGGAAGAGTTCAAGACAAAGTAGTATGTATGAAGACATACTACTTTGGGCTACCTAACTACATATTTAATGATCATTCCCAACACCTTCGCCTCCTCGTCCACGTTCAACCTGCACATTTGAAAATAAACATGCAGAGTTGAGTATTTGATATACTCAGTGGACACATTGCCAAAAACAGTTTTATTTTATTTGTCAAGCTACAGTTGAGTGATCACGGGTTTTTTTATTAAAAGGCCTTAGGCACTAAATCCTTTCCTTTAATAAAAATTTGGTTGCACAATCACATAACTCAAATACCATATCTGAACTTTGTGTGAACCGGGAATGTGGCCACATTCCACGACGGTCACTGGACCGGCCAACTCCTATGTTAGCTCACAGTCCCCTCATGTGTACATAGTCCGAGTAGGGTTTTCGGCCCTACTGGGACCCGAATTCGATTTAAACATAATTTGGCAGAGCCAAGCAGATAGGTAATCATAAAACAAAACATGGCATGACAAACATACTTGAGTAAAGATTCACATTTTCATACTAAATTCATGTTTTGAAAGAATGCCCACCTCGATAGCTTAAGTCTTGTTCGGAAAAATTCCTTGACTTGGTCTTAAACGACGTGCGAAGACGTCCCTTTAGAAAATAGAGTAATACTTTAATTAGACTTTAAGAAGTCAATTAAGCTTAAACATGAATGCATCCTAAGTGCGTGCTCATTTTATCCTTTTTCTTAATTCCTCTAGAGAAAGCTCTAGGATCTATGAACATTAACTTAATCGGGAGATTTAATCCTTCGGAAGGTTTGGTAAATTTCTCGCTACTCAAAAACACCTTAATCTCCATATATTCATTATTCATGAAGTTCGATAAATCCGGAAATTAATTTATCGTCTAAGAAATTACTTAGCGAACCATTGCTTATTCCTAATTAATTGATCAATTCATTTTGGGCTAGATTCTTACTTAGTTAAATCTTCACGTGGCCCAAGGGTTAAGATAAATGATAGCCCACTCATTTATTTAATTCTTTGACCCAAACTGTTAATTTAAGAGGCCCAAAAACAATTAATTGATTAGGCCCAAAACATATACTCCTTCTCGCTTCCATCGGTCATCTCCTCTTTCTCTTCACAAATTCCCAATTCACAAAAATCCCCAAATTCCATTTCAAATCCCTAGTTGAAAGGGGAGATCAAAAGGAAGAGCAGCGGCGCCTCTCCCTTGCCACCCGTCGGTCATTGCTCCGGTCGGCGTCTTCCTCATGCCGCCGGAAATCCGCTCCTCCTTCCCCATTCTCTCTCTCTGCTGCATCGCAGCGGTGTAGCTCCACCGCCAGCCGTCAGCTCTGGAACGACGACGAGCCGGCGTTACCCCCGTCACATAGCCATCGTCGCCGTCTTGACACCCATTCGCCGTTCACTACTGCTGCTGCGCCGAGACCAGCCCGTCGTGCAGTTCGAGCTCACGGAGCTTCTTTCCGTCAGTGCTCGGAGTCTCCGGATGGCTCCTTCCTAAGCTAAGTCTTCCTATCTTAGCTATTTAGGTGGTTTCTCTAGACAGAGTCTGTTCTTGTTTTATAATTTTAGATTTAGGCAGATTGTAGTTGTTCTTCGAAGAAATTGGCTGATTTAACAATCTGGACTTTTGGCTTACAGTTTTTAACTTATTTCTTACTGATTGTGAGGGTTAACATTTCTTGATGGAAACTTGTGTATACATAATGGTTTCTATATTTTGAGGGTTGAGCACTACTTAGCTACTGAGTTTGAGTCGAGAGGCATCAGCATGTTGTTTCTCTTGTTTCATTATGTAGTAAAGCTCTAAACATGCTTTTGCTTGGTTTTTCTACTGATTTTACTTAGAAATAATATGCTATTTGAGGTTTCTAAGTTGTGGTGCCTCTATATGATGATATGAGAAATTATATGGGAGAAAGATGGAGGTGTACTACCTCTTGCAGTAGCTATTAATTCATTTTTTCCTCTGCTCCTAGAACTCCCAGCTTGCCCACTTGCTCTTTGGTTCCTTTTTGACAAGTTAGGGGATAGGGTGAGCTTGAGTTTTAGCATAAAGTACTTGTGAAAAGGGAGGAATGGTGTTACCTATGGAGAGTAGGAACTCCTCTTGATGCAAGAACTCTCTGCAGAAGCCTTACTCTCTCACTAACTCACTACTCTCTTTCTCTATTGCTGGTTGAAAAGTTGTGTAAAGGGGTGAGGTCAAGGGAAGGCATATATATAGGAGTCTTGAAATTTTGAAATCTGCAGGAGTGTATCTGCTATTTTGGGCTATGTGTTGGCTTCTCTTTCATAGTCTACTTGAACCTCTATTGGTCATATTGTGTATGGAGTCTTGTCTCATTTATGGGCTGATTGGCAGCTTGTGTGAGGTTGTACATAGGGTGTATCATGAAAGGTGAATGGGCTGAGCTCATCCTTTGTTTTCTTATTGCAGCAAAATCCTCTTTGTTGATTCTTCACCTCCTTTAATTTAAGAAAGCTTGGTGTTTTGCCTGTGCATAAGTACTCTTGCATTAATACATTTTGTTTTATTTTTGCAGGTACAAGAGAGATAATGCAGGAGCTGTTGGGAGTAGAGGAGTTCGATCTGACCTTGCTTCCTTTGGCTAGTCTTTTGGTCTACTCTAAGAAAGGTATTACTGTCAATTTTCCTTAAGTGCAGGCTGCTGGCTGTCTTAGTGCTTTTGGGTGTTTAAAGTTTTTGTTCTCATATAGCTATTGTCGTGAAAAGGGTATTAGGGAGCTGACTTTGCCATCCTCTAATTTCCTCTTTAATAAAGTCTTGTTGTTTCATTTCTCCTAAAAAGATGTTCCTTTAATTCCTCTTGTTATTAGGCATTTAATGTCTTGTTTGCACATTGCAGACCTTGGAAAAAGAATTGGGCTGCCAAGTGGGCCTACCGAGGCATGGGCCTGCTGCCCCTGGCCTATCGGGCCACTTCTTCAAAACATCGGGCCATAAGACCCTTGGGCTCGAAAGAGAGGCCCAACATTCACATATTTGTATTCTTAAATTCTTTCTCGTCGACTTGTGTGTAATTTATTTTGTAACTAGAGAGTAGCTTGATATGTATTCGGACATTCAAATTCTGAAATGTAACCTCATATTATTTCTTGACGTTTATTGTATTTAATACATATAAACGTAATTGTTTTCTTTTGTCCGACCGACACCCTTCAATTTAGCAAACAAGCAAAGTCATTGACTAATATTTCTGATTCGAAAGTAATTAGAAGAAATGAACATTTCTCTGTTTAAGAAAAGGGTAATAAAAGAGCGGGTATTACAGAAACATGGCCTAGAAGTTGGCAATTAGGTGAAAATATGATACTACATATAATACAGTACATTCATATTTTCATCTAATTGCCAACTTCTTTGCCATGTTTGTTCCCAGGATTTTACTTTAAAGAGAGTAATATGATTCTTTAAATTTTTAAATTTTGATTAGTTGTTAGAATTTTAATGAATCTGGAAAAGTAATTAAAATTCTAAAAACAAGAAAAATAATATTCTCTCCGTCATAGTTTAAGAGTCACATTTTGACATAAAAGTATGTCCCAGTTTAGGAGTCACATTTAAAATCTTCTATATTTGGACATAAAATTTTACCCCATTATTCATCAAATTACACCCAAATGCCATTATCTACATAAAAATAATCCCAAAAAAAAAACCAAAAGTCAAACCATCTCACACTCAACCAATTTCTTAAAACCCGTGTCATACCTAATTGGCACTCCTAAACTGGGACGGAGGGAGTACAACTTTCCAGGATTTTGATTCCCCAGCTTTTACTAGGTATTTATTTTTCCAGTTTATAGATTCTTAAATATATGGACATTTAATATAATTTAAATTATTTTTTACAGTAGTTATTATTATTATTATTATTATTATTATTATTATTATTTTACAAACTAATAACTTATTAAACAAATTTTAATCTAATTATTTAAACTATGCATTATAATAATATCCATAAAAATTTAATCATCATTAAGTCAATTGAGTTATTGTTTCAATTACTCAATTAAATTTAATTAATTAATATAAATTCAAAATTATAACAATTTTCTTTTATATTTTCAAACACAAGATCGTTATGTAATTTATTAGGATGAAATTAGTTCATTTTCATGTTGTCTTAACTTTTTCTATTTATGCCATTTCCCATTTAAGGATTATTTGTTGTTTATCTTTAATCATCATAATATTAATCATGGAACAATGTTAACAACAACATTCAAATTCTCTCTCTTTCTTTACCCACGCAAACACTCACTTCCCATCCTTGCATTCTTACGTGACACTCTCTCTCATTCTCTATTTTTGGGTGTATCCTTTCTGTCACTCCCTCTCTTTCTACGTGAGAAGAGAAGATTTTTCCCCTTCTACCAACTTTTTTGCACTATATATATGGAGCCGATGTGACTCATTTCTCACACACTTACACAAAACTTCATCTCAAGAGAAAAGGCTCTTCTCGTCCAACAACACTTCTTCCCCTCCTTAATTCCAAAAGGTGATCTTTTTAGAAAAGCTATAACAAGAGGGTTTCTATCTTTAATTAACATTACTTAGGCTCCTTTTTTTTAATTCTTACCATACTTTTTCAGGAATGTTTCTCTCTTTCTTTAATTAACATTAGTTGTGCACTCACTTTGAACAGAAAATGAAAGACTTGAACTCGAAATTGGAGATGGAGAACTTCCAAATCATGCAACAAAATGAGAGGTTGAAGAAGATGACTGAGTTTTACAGCCAAGAGAATCAGGCTCTTCACAAGGAGCTCAACCACCTCCTCGCTGTCGCTGCTGCAGCCGGAATACCCATCCCTCATGATCTCGTGAATAGGCCCACCACCTCCACCTCCACCACCAGCTCCTCAAAGTCCAACAACTGAGAAGAAGGCCAGACCAATATGTTTTTGTTTTGCTCATCATCAACAGTTTGTTTCCGTTTGTCTCAATTAGATAAAAGCGTCTCAAGTCTAAGGTGTTTTCTTATGTTACTGTTGTTTGTCAATCGGATTATAATTTGGAAATTAATATTTGGTTTCATTATAACTACTACTAGTACTTATTATTGTCTCTCAAATGTACTCGATCTTTCCTATTGTTGTTGGCAACCATCTCCCACATGCTTGAAAAAAATCTACTACTTAATAATTACTAATTAGTAATTTATTTATTTAAATTTTTGGCAAATTATTCGTGCAAATTAACTAATATGGGACTTATTATATATACAATAAAATGGTTTAATATGCTTTTGGTATAAACTGATTGATTATTATGCCAATTTATTAATCTACTTATTAAATCGAATAAGAATAAAAGTATTGATATAGGAATCTAGTTGTTAGAGACACAGGCAAGCAGCAGTAACTAAATTCTTGTTAAAAAATAAATTTGATTTTGTTCTCTTGTGCGTATGTATTATCATATCGGAGGGCTACAGATAGTCACGGCGACACGGTAAGAGGCAACAGAAGGACGCAAACGCGGCGGGGCAGTGTAGCGGCGCTAGGAAAAGTGTGGCGGAGAACGTGCTACGGTTTTGAGAAATCTAGCTATGGTGAGAGAGAGAATTAGGTTTTATAGAGAACGAAATAATCAACTACTAGCAAGTAAACCAATAATGTTGATGATATAACTGGGGTAGTAACTTAAATTAATCAACACTGAGTTTCAAAATTTTGACGGGTCAGAGTTTTTTAATTCGAAAGATTATAATCCATTAATAAAATGGTTAATTTGTATTCAAAAATAAAATACTCCCACCATCCACAAAAGATAATTCAATTTTGTCATTTTAGAATGTCCACAAAAAATAGTCTAATTTCTAAAGATGAAAAGTTTGTCTATCATACTTTACCTACTTTTCAAAATCTCTCTTACTTTACCTACTTCTATTTCTCATCCTCTCTTACTTTATCAATTTCTTATTAAAACTCGTACCGTCCATAAATAAGACTGTTTTTTTGTACGCATGGGGAAATATTTTCTTTTTCCTTTATTGAAGCGATAAAATTTGAACCCTAAATATGCTATTTATAGACAAGAGTTTGAACTGCTCGAGCGTGTGCTTGGGATACATTATATTTCTTTAAAACAATGTGATATACTTAAACGCACGTACTACCTCCGTGTCGTATTCATTTTTGGTGTGGCTTATAGTTTCATTTCTTTATAAAAACAAATTTTCAATTATTCTTATTTTATTATTTCTAATTTTATTATCTTTTCACGTAACATTGTTTTCCTAAATTTTGTAGTATCAAATATCTCAACTATGATGAGATGGGGCAAGTAATATATTTACAAAATTTATTTAAATTTGGAAATGTTTGGTACTAATTAGCCGAATCACCACTCAATGATAAAGTATTTTGCTTCACACTATAGTTGTGCCCAAAGACAGTTTAGCAACACGAAATCCTTAATCATTAGGTGCCAGATATTCACGAGCTTTACGACCTCAATTTCAAAAAATGTGAAGCAAAACGGAAAAAAACAAAAGTGCATGAATTTACAATTATATATTTGGCTGTTGAAGTCACGCTTTACTTCTGACTTTCTGTTTTATTTAATTGATACTACCATTTAATCACCGAATATCTTCAATAAAGTTGAATATATGGCATGTTGTGCAATTAAATATTTTTCGCAAGACATAGTCACAATATCCACAACTCACCCAAGTTTATTAAGATAAAAAAAATACATGGAGAATCCATAAGTGCGATAATTTAATCTCATGATCAATTTTATTAATTAATGAATCTCATGTAGATATTAACAACAATTTAATCTCGTGTATAACTTATTAGTAAATGGATTTAGCGTGTACAATATCTAAAATTTAATTTGTACTTCATTAATGAATTTCAGATGAATAGAAAAATAATGTACTCTTATATTTATCTAATTAGTGAATTTTCACCCAATAATAATCTTGTGATCGGCGCAAATCAATTGAACCAACAAGTAATGCAATCAATTCTAAACGAATCAAGAAAGACAAGATGTACGTGCTTCTACCAGAATTGGCTCAGATCCACGAGAGAAACGGCAGAACTTTTATTCAATCAAGCAAATGTACAAAGAAGATTTATACCTCACAATTGCATCGAAGAACACTCGAGAAATCTCACACTCAAACTCAAAAAATCGATTGAGATGATAGAACAATCTCCACACCAAGATGGTGTCTCTTCTCACTCTCTTCTTCTACTGTGAATCGAGCTCAATGTGTGTATAATTGGTTATGGGATGAAATCCCCAACTACCTTTTTCCTTTTCTTCTTTTCCCCCAATTTGACTCAACTTAGCCGATGGAGACAAAAATATGTATTTCTGTTATTTGCCCTTTAGTCCTCAAAGTCTTGAATATTTGCTAAAGAGTCCACACCTTCAACAAATATCCACCTTGGACTTTTGATCGAATATTCTGACTGCCTTCTCCTTACCTCAGTTAGTGTTGCACAAAATTCACCAGCTCGAGACAATGTCTGAGTTTAGAGCTAGGTAATGTCTTAGTTAACATGTCTGCTGCATTGTCATCAGTTGACACCTTGCTTATCTTCACTGATCCCTTCTCCACTTCATCCCTCACAGAATGCAACTTCACATCTACATGCTTGCTCCTTTCATGAAAAGTTTGGTGCTTGGTGAGACAAATAGCACTGCTACTGTCACACATGACAGTCAATGCCTTCTGCTCTATTCCAAAATCAGCCAACATTCCCTTGAGCCAGAAACTTTCCTTAACCGCTTCAGTCAAAGCAATATATTATGCTTCGGTTGTGGAGAGTGCAACCACTGATTGCAAGTTTGATTTCCAACTTACAGCTGTCCCAAACAAACAAAAAATGTATTCAGATTGAGACTTCCTTGTATCACAAGTCACAACTAACTGCGAAATCTGAATCACAAAATCCCATCAGAGGTTCTTCATTTTCGGCCCTTCCCTCTGCGAACATGATTCCATAGTCTGATGTACCCACCAGATATCTAAGGATCCATTTAAGTGCATGCCAATGCTCAATGCCCGGATCCGCCATAAATCTACTAGCTACACTGATAGCATGACAGATCTGGCCTTGTACAAATCATAGTATACATTATGCTCCCCACAATACTAGCATAAGGAATCATATTCATTTCCCTTCTCTGATCTAGAGTCCTCGGTCTCTGATCAGCACTTAGTTTAAATTGTTGCCCCAATGGCACAGAGACTGGCTTACTTTTATCTATTTGAAAACTCCTCAACACCTTACTGATGTATTCCTTCTGTGTGAGCCATAACTTCTTCTCTTTCCTATTTCTAATAATATCCATGCCCAAAATCGGTTTAGCATCCCCTAGATCCTTCATGTCAAATTCTGACTCTAGTGCTAGCTTCACTCTTTTGATCTCTTTTGTGGTTGCTGCTGCCACGAGCATGTCATCGACATATAACAGTAAGAAAGCCACTGCTGCTCCATTCATCCTCTTGATGAAAACACAGTTATCATATTTGGAGTTTTCAAAACCAATTTCCTTCATATAGTCATTGAATCTAATAAACCATTGTCTGGAACTTTGTTTCAGGCCATATAAACTCCTTTTAAGCATACAAACTTTATTCTCATCACCTTTCTTGATAAAACCATCAGGTTGCTCCATGAAAATAGTTTCTCTTAATTCCCCATGTAGAAAAGCTGTTTTAACGTCTAGTTGTTGCAGCTCCCAATCCAGATGATTGACTAATCCCAACAACATTCTAATGGAGGTGTGCTTAACAACAGGAGAAAATACCTCATTGTAGTCCACTCCTTCCTTTTGAGTGTATCCTTTGGCTACTAATCTAGCCTTGTATCTGACTTTGTTGTTGTTGAATGCCTCCAACTTCTTTTTGTATATCCATTTACATCCAATAGTTTTCTGGTTGTTTGGTCTTAGTACCAGTATCCAAGTGTGATTTTTATACAAAGAATCTATCTCCTCTTGCATTGCCCTCAACCATCTGTCCTTTTCTGGACTCCTCAGAACTTCTTTATAGCTAGATGGTTCATGGTACTCCACCTCTTCTGCTATAGTCAATGCATAATAGAGCATGTCATAGTCACTGTATTTTGAGGGTAGCTTTATCTTTCTTCTCTGCCTATCTCTTGCCAGGACATAATCATCTGCTTCACTACTGATCTGATCTGTAGACTCACTGACAGCATCTTCCTGATCATGTCTATCCTCTGAGTTATCTTGGCTTTTATTAGGAGGCTCCACCTCAATTCGTATGCTCTCGCCAGTTTTCTGGAAAAATGGCATTTCCTCTTCCTTAAAAATGACGTCTCTGCTGATCACTACCTTCTTCATTCCCAACTCAGTACACCATAGCCTATACCCTTTCACTCCTTTCTAATAGCCTAACATCACACAACGAAGTGCTCTTGGTTCAAGTTTATTCTGCCTGGTGTGTGCAAAAGCTCTGCATCCAAATGGCTTCAGTTTGGAGTAGCTACCATGAGACCCATACCATCTCATGTCTGGTGTGTCATTGTCAATTGAAACTGAGGGGCATTTATTGATCAGCACAACAGCAGTTGCAGCAGCCTCTGCCCAAAATTGCTTTGTCATTCCTGGCCCTATCAACATGCATCTGACTCTCTCAAGTATGGTTCTATTTGCTCGTTCAGCCACGCCATTTTGCTGCGGGTTATTTGGCACGGTCCTGTGCCTTTTTATTCCCTTTCCTTTGCAAAAACCATCAAACTCATGTGACAGGAATTCTAGACCATTGTCTGTTCTCAGACAACCAAGTGACCTGCCCTTCTCTACTTCTACTTCAGCATGCCACTCTTGGAATTTTTGAAAAGCCTCAGACTTCTCTTTCATGACATAAATCCATATCTTTCTAGAAAAATCATCTATAATTGATAGGAAATACCTGCCACCTCCAATGCTTTGTGTAGGTGACGGCCCCCAAATATCACTGTGAGCATACTGTAATGGCTTGTCGAAGTGTGTTTTCCTGTTCCATAGGGCTGCTTTGTGCTCTTGGCCAGAATGCACTCATCACAAGAGGTTAGAGTAAGTTCATCAGATCCCTTTTCAAACTCTATCAAACCCCTTCTTGCCAGCTCTTTCAACCCATTCTCTCCCAGATGTCCAAGCCTTATGTGCCAAATATTCATACCATGCTTCACAGTAGCATTAATCTGGGTTTCTAGCGCATCAGCCAGTAGATAGTATAGGTTGTTCCTTCTCTCAGCTTGCATAAGAACATCAGATCCTTTCATCACCAACATCATTCCTCCACTGGACGAGAAAGTGAAACCCCTGTGTTCAAGAAGCCCCAAAGAGATCAGATTCCTTTTTATGGATGGAATGTACCTGACTCCAGATAAAATTTTCTCAGAACCATCTTTCATCCGAAATCTCACATTCCCCACTCCTTGGACCTTGCAAGTCTGATCATTACCCAATAATACAGACGGCGCCAATTTGTGATCGGCGCAAATCGATTGAACCAACAAGTAATGCAATCAATTCAACAAATCTTGTTTTGAACATTTAACACGTGGTCATAATTGATGAAAAAAATAATACTAACGTTAATCGTTGGTCATGAAATTTGATATGGTGTTTTATTTTATGAATACATTTATCGTGAGTAGTAGCAAAGTTGATTTAAACGTTTAACACGTGGTCATAAGTGGTCATAAAAATATCTTCTATCGCAATTTCTTAACATGAAATTTGATCTCATATTCTTTTTACAACTAAACTCGACAAAATAAAAATTTAATCTCCTATTTGATTTTGTTAATGAATTTCATGTAGTTAGTAAGATATAATTCAGTTTCATACGTGTTTTTTTGTTAATTAGTGAATTTTCAAGTTGATAGTGACCTTTCAATCACATGTTTATTACTAACGAATTTCACGTGGATGTTAATATCATTGATTTGAACGTGTCATGAAATAATGCAAACTAGTACTCCCTCCGTCCACGATTAAGAGTCTCATTTCTAAATGGCACGGGTTGTTAAGAAAAGTGGGTGAAAGAAAGTTAGTGGAATAGGAGTCCCACTTGTATATATTAGTTTTAAATGATATGTGAGTGGAATGTGAGGTCTCTTTACCATTTATGGTAATTATGAACCGGGACTCTTATTCGTGGACGGACCAAAATGGAAAAACGGGACTCTTATTCGTGGACGGAGGGAGTAAAATTTAGAGCTCGGATATCTTCTATCACACTTTTGTAACCTAAAATTTGACCTCGTATTTTATTTTATAAATAAACTTCGACAAATGAAAATTTAATCTCCTATTTATTTCATTAATGAATTTCATGTAGATAGTAAGATAATATAGTCTACTATGGGGGTGTTCGGTTGGCAAGACTAAATCTCATGATTAAATATGTATCATGTTTGGTTCATAAGATTGACCCCCTCAACTTAATCCTAGATGGATAGTCTCATGATAATTAGTCATAGTCTCCCCCTCCAACTAAAATAATCCCACAACTTAATTCTAGATGGATAGTCTCATGATTATTAGTCGACAACCGAACGTCACCTATGTGTTTTCTATTAATTAGTGATTTTCACGTGGACTGTGATCGGAACCTTTTAATCACATGTTTTATATTATTAACGAAATTCACGTGGATATTAATATCATTATTTTGAACGTTTAGCACATGGATATTAATATCAGACTCTTTAATGCAATTATAGTCGATGACGTCGAACACACCAAAAACGTCAACTGTTTCAGAATGAATTGTAATTCCCATTGAACTTGACACTACAAAAAACTCGTTATACTAATCAGCGAATTGCACTGAACAGGGTAGGACAGATTAGTGTCGGACATAGTTGTAATTAAAATAAAACTTTTAGTGACAGATTGTGCGTCACTAAATTTACTAACCCCTGACAGAAAACGTAGGGGGCTTCGTTGGTAAGTTCGTAAGTGACAGACGTATTTGCCACGAATTAGTGACTTACGCTTTTTCATCAGTATCTGTCACTAGTTACTGAGGGATCAACTGTCGTCATTAATATCGTCACTATTTATCGTTTTTTTGTAGTGTTAGAAATGGGATGAGCATTATGTTGTACGATGGAATTTTTTGTACACCGGACATCGTTTAAATGGTGAAATTGTCATTTAATTATTTTTCTTCATTGAATATAAATTTCTTTTTTTTTTTTACTTTCTTTGAAGTTTCTAAATAATATTTGCTCCTCCTTATAAGAATTCCTCCTTATAAGAATATGCACTATTTCCTTTTTAGTCCGTCTCACAAGAATATGTGATTTTTAATTTTGAAAATTCCTTATTTCTTAGGTGGGATCTATTTTTTCACTAACAATACTTTAACTATTTTTTTTTCTTTAATTTTTTTTTTACTTTAAATATTGTGCATTAAAACTCATGTCTAATCTAAAGTGTATATTTTTATAGGACGGAAGGAGTATGACACTTAGAAATAGTGTGTTTTATTGTTTTACAATCAGTTTTGATATTATTAATAAATTACGAACTAAATAATCAGAAATCCTTCTTCGGACACATAAATATTTATTGAGATGGTGCTAAATGCAGATAATAAGTGTACACGTAATGTACTAATGTCTAATGAGATGTTTTTGTCATCATTTCATGATTCTATTTCCATTAATACCGATTAGAGTACTACTACTATTAATTAGGAACATCCCCTCTACACCCTTAACCACATTAGAATGAATTATAAGTACTCGAACTTTCTCATAAAACCAAAAATAATTATTCACAAACACATGGTGTAAATTATTAGTTTAATACTATTAGCTAATTTTGGATGGTTTTTCGGCACTTAATTAAATCATTGACTTTTTTTAAAATCGTTTTCACTTTTTACCTTTGACTCATATGTATATCAAGAGTATACTCCATATTTCATTCGTTCATTCCTTTTTTTTTGTCCTTTCTCTTTGTATAATTGATTATATTAATTTAATACTATCTCCGCTCCTTGAGAGGCTTCGATTAGAAATAGTGACTAAGAACAAATGTTTAGTCAGTAATTTAAATAAACAATACAAAAGAGAGTTAAGTAAAAAGATTATTAAGTAAAAAAATAAATTAAGACAAATTAAATATATAGAATTTGTCATACTCAATTGTAGTGAAACGGCACAAAATGAAATATACGACGGGAGGAGGAGTATAGAAATGAGTAATTAAAGCTGACTAATAATTGCATAGTGAATGTCTTCTTAGCACTATCTCAACGACATCCAGAGCAAGAACACCATCAGAGAGGTTGGGAATTATTAATCTCATATAATTTGCAAATTCAAGAAATAAGAGCAAGAACACCATAGTGAATGTCTTCTTAGCACTATCTCAACGACATCCAGAGCAAGAACACCATCAGAGAGGTTGGGAATTATTAATCTCATATAATTTGCAAATTCAAGAAATAAGAGCAAGAACACCATAGTGAATGTCTTCTTAGCACTTGTCTGTAATAAGACGGGAGGAGGAGTATAGAAATGAGTAATTAAAATATACTTTGAGAGTCTCAATAATATTGAAAATGTTCACTTTAGAGTTTTAAGAGCATCCTCATCCGTGCTCTTAGCTAAGAGCACGGAAGTGGGCCCGGACCCACTTTTACTGCTTGTCCTTAGCTAAGAGCACAACACCCACATCCGTGCTCTTAGCTAAGGACAAGCTCAAGGGTCCCACCATTCTATTATTCAATTTAAATAAAAACATTTCCACAATATTAAAATGCATTAAAATATCTGAAATACTATTACAAATTACAAAATAATTAAAAGTTACATAATTAAAATCCTAAAAATTAAAAATTACACTACTCGTTGCCGAATTTCGCTCAAATGTGATTGATTAGATCTTTTTGTAGCTCAGTGTGGGCTCTTGTATCGCGCATTGTGTGTCTTCTTTCCATCCTCTCGTTCACCGTCGTATGCACACCTCGGCGTGGGGGAGACCTCGCGGTTGAGCTTCCGGCTTCATCCTCGTCGTAAAAGTTACCCGCCATCGGTCCTTCGTCAGCTATAATCATGCTGTGCAAGATAATACACGTGTACATGATGTCGGCGATATTCTTAATGTACCAAAGCCGAGAAGGAGACTTCACAATGTTGAATCGGCCTTGAAGGACACCAAAAGCTCTTTCGACGTCTTTCCGAGCAGACTCTTGACGCTGCGCAAAAAGAATCTGTATTTGCTCTTGTGGATTCCTGAACGACTTCACGAAAGTCGACCACCTTGGGTAGATACCATCGGCGAGATAGTAACCCATGTGGTATGCATTTCCGTTGACGGTGAAGTCGATCGCCGGTGCTACACCATTCAAAACATCATCGAAGAGTGATGAAGAATATAACATGTTCAAGTCGTTGTTGGATCCGGCAACACCGAAATATGCATGCCAAATCCATAGGCGGTAGTCGGCGACCGCTTCAAGGATAAGCGTTGGGCCACCACCTTTGTGGCCGCTTAAGTGTTGCCCCCTCCAAGCAGTCGGGCAATTCTTCCACTTCCAATTAGAGGTGGCGACGGTTCGAAAACCGTCGGTTCCGGTTCAAAACCGGCGGTTCCGGTTCGTCAAAAGCTTGAACCGTAACCGGCCCGGATACCGTTTATCCGGTTTAACCGCCGGTTCCGGTTCCGGTTAATAACCGCCGGTTTTTCACCAGTTCCGGTTCGGTTCCGGGCCGGTTCCGGTTCATTTTTTTTTTTTTTTTTAAAATCTTAGAGTTATTTAAATCTTAGAGTTATAACTTTTATAGCAATTCTATAGTAAAATCCAAAGAGAATTGATAACGATAACGATAAAGAATTGCAATTTTATTGATTTGAAACTTTGAATGTAAATTTCTACAATACAATTACAAGTTACAAAATACAACAATACAAGTACAACTTAAGTAAACAAGTAGAGAGCAAATTGAGAGAATGAGGTAGAGAATAGAGAATTGGAGATTGAGAGAGAAATACTTGTTAACACATGAATGAGGTAAGTAGAAGTGATGAAGAAGGGGGTATTTATAGATGAAAAATGGGGGAAAATCTGATATTAAAAAAAAAATTGAATTTCAAATTTGAAAACGGTCGAAAACCGCCGGTTTTCTGACCGAACCGCCGGTTTGTGTCAGAAAACCGCCGGTTTCCGACACCTTTTCAGACCTTACGCTGCAACCCTACACGCCTATGCCTGAACCTAGCCCTGAACCGTCGGGAACCGACAGTTTTGTGTTAGAAACCGCCGGTTTTCCGGCCTTTTTCAGCCCTACGCCTGCAACCCTAGGAACCTACCGGCGACAACTACATATTTCCCGTTAACCGGCGGTTAACCGCTTAACCGCCGGTTCCGGTTTCGTATTTTGGAACCGTAACCGAACCGTTATAACCGTGAAACCGGATTTAAAACCAGAACCGTCGTCTGGTTCCGATTCCGACCCGCCGGTTGGGAACCGGCGGTCCGGTTTGGTTTGGCCACCTCTACTTCCAATGCATGCAGTCAATGCTGCCTAGCATACCGGGAAAACCGTGGACTGTTTCGTGAAGACGAAGCAACCGTTGACAATCGTTGGTGGTGGGTGCCCGAAGGAATTCCTCGCCGAAAGCAGAACGAACGTCGTCGCAAAAATTCTTGAGGCATAGGATTCCAGTTGACTCACCGACATGCAAATACTCGTCGAAGAGGTCAGCCGTTTGCCCAGTAGCAAGTTGTCGAATGGCACAAGTACACTTTTGCAACGGCGTGAGACTTTGCCGACTGGTTGCGTCTGCACCTTCTTGAAAATATTCAACGCGGGTGGACAATGTGTTGACAATACGCATAAACAACCGTTTTGACATGCGAAAAGCCGAAAGTAATCTTCTGGATACCGCGGCTGGTCGGAAAAATAGTTGGCAACGAGCCTTTCATGGGCTCCCTCTCGATCACGAGGGATGTAGCGACGTTTGCTCTAGTTGGTTGAGGAGGAGGGGCGGGGGTATTGGCGGCGACATAGGCTTCATAGGCGGCACGATATTGTTCATAATATTCTTGTTCTTCGCGCTCCGCTTCCGCAATGAGATTGGTGAAATCCATTTTTTAATTTTTTAGAGAGAGTTTGGGTGAGAGAGGATGATGTAGATGATTTAGTATGAAAAAGTATGAATGAGAGATAATTTGATGTGAAAAGTGGATGATGAATGTGTGTATTTATAGATGATTTTGGGATAAAAAAAATAAAAAAATAAAAAAATTCACAAAAATCCAAAAAAAAGGTCTATAAACGGCTCTATTTTTTTGGGAATTCAATTTTTTTTTTATTTTTTGGTATTATTTTGAATTATTTATGAATTTTTTTAAAAATAAAAAATAAAAATCGAATTTGCCAACGGCTATGCCGTTGGCCAATAAGAAGACGCCGCTGGCACGGACGAACAGCTCGCATCGGCGTACGGACGAGCTCGTGCTCAGCGACACGGACGGACCGACGGCAAAACGAAACCGCTGCGGATGCTCTAAGGAATATAATATTACTAGTTTTATAGTTCCAATTGTTTAGTTTCTAGGTACATTTATTTCTCTAGTCCTATAAATAGGGATATACTATATATCACAATGTACAATTCAAGCTTAGGGTGTCCACAGTGGTAGCCCTCTTGGGCATGCCCAAACCACCATTTCCTGGGCATGCCCAACAAACTTAGCCCTGCCCATGAAAACTTGGCCACCACATTGGTGGCCCAGAGGGCCACCAATTAAAATTAGTTTCTTACATTTAGGGTGTGAATTGAATTCACAATCCTTAATTAAAAAGTTGACCAATTTAATAGGGATTTAGTGATTGAGTTTAAATTAATGCAAAATATTTTGAAAACTACCGTTTAATTTTTGTCACATACTGTCTCTCTCTCTCCATTTCATCTTCTCCAAAACCCTAAAATTAACACAAAAACTGGAAAAAAAAAATTTGAAACCATGGCCTGGGCCGCGGCTCTCGGCCCGTGCAGTGGTGAGCCGTGCCTCGCGCCCAAGGGCCTCGGCCTGGCCAAGAGCTCGGCTCTCTGTCGTCCACCCCCCCGGGCCACGCCGCCTCCTCGTCTCGGTAGTGGGGGGCCGCGCCTGGGCCAACTCCGGGCCAAGGGCCGCGGCCCTCCCACTGTGGACGCTCTTAATACATTAATGTAGTCTTCAAGAGTTCTTGAGTTTTATTTTCCGCATTTTACTTTTCAATATTAACAAAGGGCAGGTTTAATTTGGCATAATTGGAAAGCGACGAGGCGATGCAGCCAGTATCTCAGGAAATGGCTGAAGTAAATAGAGGCGTTTTATTAGCATGATTCAAGATGCCTTAAACCTTGACCGCAATACTGAGCCACATGTCCAAGCAACAATTGGAATCCCACATTGAGGAGTGAGGTTGTTAAGGAACTTGAATGTGATTTTATCACATCCAATAAAATGTAGTAATTTTTAAGATTTCAATTACATTGTTTTCTGACTTAGGATAAAATGTGATTTTAGAAGTTAAAGGAATTTCTTATTTTAAGGAAATTTAAATAAAATAAAATAAAAATTAAAAGTAATAGAAAATGATAAAAGGAGCGAGATTCATGAATAGTTAACGGAATGAATGGTGAAGCTGGTGAGTGTTGTTTATTTAACAATGAATGAGGTACAAAAAATGATATGGAAGTATAGAGGAATAAATTTTAGTAACAACACGATAATCAACACTATATCATTTTAAGACGTTTAATTTGAACGCATTTCAATATAACTCCCAGTCGTACACTATCTCCCTTCCTCTCTCACACACTAGCATCAATTTTCTCCAAATGGCGGAATTCACAGCAAATGAATCCAACAATGAGCTATAACTTTTTTAACTCGTAATATGAGCTGTAACTTTTTTTTATGAAAAATACAGTTTATATTTTATGGTAATTGTAGATCACAGTAGGAAAAATAATCCCATATATATTAATAAGATTACCATCTGAGGAATGGGCTACCCAATTTATATGGCCCACTCATAATCGATATGGGCCACAATTTGAACTTAACGTTAATAGTCTTAGCTCAATCCAATAAGGAATCCTGCCACATATTCTCACACTCAAATAATAAAATAAGATGTTCTTTATCATACGACCACTAACATTACGTTTCTTCACCAATAAATTTGTATTTACAAAGCATACTTATTCTTTACTGATTACCAAGATTTCAATTTTTGTAACATATGTAATTATGCATTTCCTGTTTAAGTAATTCCTGGTAATTATCATTTGTAGCCTGCAGAATGATGCTGTTAATAAATGGTTCCATAAGGGTTCCAAATTAATCAGAAAACGGGTTCATTGTCGACGTAGAAACATACCTTACCTATTTCCTCGATATATATCATTTTTTAAATGAATTGAAAGTGTGCGAGGGTACCTTTATTAGAAATTAAACATATGACATAATTTATTAGTACTATATCAGGTTAATAGTATTTAATACAGTATTAATTTAATTTGCTTTTAGTAACATATATAGAACGGCGGAGACATTGGGAGCTCAACTCCATATATGAAATGGTTTCGGTGTTATGTTTCTACCACACGCCTCCTTTAATTTTTCTTTACTTTTGCTATTCCTTACATATTTGAACGCTTTGAATAATTTAAAGGTTCGTTTCTTAAAACATACTCCTACATGATAAAAACGAAAAATTGGTAGGATCATTTTCCTGGGAGTGGTTTGGATCCATGATTTTTTTTCAGTTGGAGTTATATGGTACTACTATTTGATTATATTATACTTCTTCCGTTCTCAAAAAATAGACAAACTTATAGTATAGGATACGGACTTTAATTTGCAATTTGTAAAAAAAGAGAGATGAAAAAAGTAATGAATTGTGGCAGTGGGATCCATATTATTAGTAATGTGTAATTGGTAAAAAAAATCTATATTTAGACTTGTCTAATTTAGGAAGATAGCCCAAAATAACAAAACTATCTATTTTTTTAGGAGGACGAATATTTCAAATAGATTAGTTAGAATATTTTTTAAAAAAATATTCAAGGAATCGACGGTTTAAAACCAAAACAGAATATGGGCTTCAAATAATTGAATTGGTCATAGGCTTTTGCATTGATTAAAAAGCTATGCACTTCTATTTTATTATTCCTATTAATATTTTGTAACCAATAAGTCTAGGGATGTTAATCGGGCCAATTCGTTCGGATTTGGGCCAATTCACTAGGATTATCGGGCTATTTGGTTGTGGGGTATTCGGGTTATACATTTTTTGAAACGTAAATTTTCAACCCTGGCCCTAACCCGCCGAGTTTCTGGCTAATCCATCGGGCTATTCGAGTCTAAAAACTTTCGAAAATAATCTCTTGTATCATAATTTTCTTTCATATAATGATTTTAAATTTTAGTTTTTTTCTTCTTAGATTTAAAATCATAAAAAATCTTCAGATTTTCATAATTTTCTTCTATAATAGTTGGAGAGATAGCTTTCATCTCGATCAACTACAACATAAACAAAGATAAATCAAAATCAAATCAATCAATTTGAATAAATGCTTATGTTCGTATCATTATTTTGACTTTATTCATAATTAATTCCTTATGAAAATTTTAAAATCATATCATACGTAAATCATTATTAAAATGCTAAATATATTGAGATTTTGATAGGTTAGTCTTAATTTTGTCTTGATTGGCTTTGGTAGTGGTAAGACAGTAGTGGCAGATGATTAAGGACGATGGAATAACGAGTCGAGGTGAAACTTGAAATTTGATAATGATTAAGTAGACAATGAAGATTGAAGAAGACAAATAATTGTGTCACGTGAAATTCAAAAATACAAAATACCCCTAAAACTTAAAATTATTTAATTTAAAGTTGCAATCTGTCGGGCCGACCCACAACCCGTTCGGGCCTACCCGTTTAACCCACCAACCCATTCGGGCAAACCCATTTAGCCCGTTCTGTATCCGGATTACAAAATTACAACCCTAACCCACTAATTTTACCGGGCTATTCGAGCCAACCCACGGATTAGGGTTGGATTGACATCCCTACTACCAATAACCTAAATTACTCTCTCACCAAATTTTATTATTATTTCATGGGCTTTTGCATCGTTTAACTAGCTATGCACTAATAATCTAAATTACTCTCTCATCAAATTTAATTATATTTTCAAATGCCAAGAAAAAAATAGACAAAAAGAGAAATCGACAAAAATCAAAATAAAAAAATGTACCCAACGAATTACTATTTAATATTGTTTCAGGTATCATTTAAATGACGCATGCTACTAAATATAGTCAACGGGAAAAAATATCAATTGAGACAAAAATTTAAAAAGGACAAAATATCTCAAAAAAAAAAAAAAAAAGGACCTCAAATATTAATAAATTTCTTTGGGTGCTGCAAAAGTGGAATCCAATATTCAATTCGCAATTAAATAAAGAAATAGGTTGTAGAAGTATTTTCAATCTAAGATATATAGAATCTTGGTCTATTTATATATTCACGGTACAAAACAATCGCAGGTTTTTTAAAAGTGGTAATTGGAATATTAAGTTTTAGCATAGGTTCAGTCGGTTGATATTTAAATTTTGGCTGTATTTTCAAGCATTTGGACAGAAGTGTCAATTCATCGGAAAATTTAACAAATGCTACTAAAATTTTACAGGTCATTTTTCAAGTAGTTGGGAGTTAGGTCATTTCACTGTTATGCTTTTAATTTTTTAAAAAGCATATTGAAAAGTTTGAAGATCACAATGCCCTTTTTCTTTTTCTTTTATAAATGAACATGAATTTAAAGATCATTCGAACCCGACACCTCTAGCCTTAGACATTACTCCCTCCGTTTCATATAATTTGACTTTATATTCCTTTTTGAGCTTCCCATATAATTTGACTCAGTATTCCATTTTGGGTCGTCCCACATAATTTGACACACTTCACTTTTACCAATTTTGGTAGTGGACCCTATATTCCACTAACTCATTCATATTCATATTTTATTATAAAACTAATACTTTAAAAGTAGGACTCACATCCCACCAACTTTTTCAATTCATTTTCCATTAGATTTTCTAAAACCCGTGTCGGATCAAAATGTCTCAAATTATATGGGACAGAGGGACTATTAACTTCTTTACCGCTGACAACTAACACACACATCATAATGCCCTCTTTATTTGCCAAGAAGAGGGCAAAAATTTCTCAATAAAAAGGGTATATTTCCAGGAGAAAGTAGCACGATATTCGTTACTAGGAAATTGAAATTAATTAATAAAAAATATAGTACGAATCTACAGTTTTAGACGGATGCATGGATATAAAATGAATAATTATTAGTATAATCAGAATTTTTATATGGATATCTGGATCCATCAACAAAGTCAAACGTAGAATTCCGTAATAAAAAACAATAATTAAATCTCACTAATTACAATAAGTAGTAATAGTTGAAAAATTACGTAGCCTCATGATTAGGAAAAATGAAGTTGAATAATTTAAAAATAGAGAGAAAAATCCACCCACGCATTTTTCATTAATCATAAAGAGATAAACCTCTCTCTCTCACGTCTCAACACTCCAAAAGCAAAAGTAAAAGGGCGAAAGAGAGAAGAAAAAGAGGAAAGAGGAGAAGAAGGATTTTTGAAGATGCAGAGGACGCTTGAGAGCCAGCAATCTATGCAGTCGGGCCAGATTTCTGGGAGCCTTAGCTTCAACGGCACTCTCACCAAGGAAGACGAGGAGATGTCCAAATCCGCTCTTTCCACTTTCAGAGCCAAGGAGGAGGAAATTGAGAAGAAGAAGATGGAAGTTAAGGAGAAAGTTCAAGCTCAGCTCGGCAGAATTGAAGAAGAAACCAAGCGTTTGGCCGTCATTCGTGAGGTCTATCTCTCTCTCTCTAGGTAAATTTTGGGACTAAAATTCACGCCCTAGGGTTTCATTCTTTTCTTCAATTTCCTGTTTTTGCTCAAAATTCCCTTACCTTTTTCCTTTTTTATGTTTCTACGATCCATCAATTTTGTTACAATTTTGCTAATTTAGGTTTTCCGTCTTCTTTAATCTTCCCCGTTTTTAGGGGATTTTAACGGTCATTTTTTTCAGTTTGGCTGTTTTTTTTTGTTTCTTATCCCTTTTTGTTTTGATAAACTCAAACTCAGATCTATGTTCTTTTTTAGCTGGTTTTGCCCTCTCTGTTTCTTCTTCTTTAATTTAATTTTTTTTTTGTTTTTTAGATTACTAGTTAAAAGTATATTCTATCCTAGATCAGTAGATTTACCAAGAAAAAAATTCTTGAAAACTGTTTTATACAATCCTCTGCATTTATTCTTGACAAATTAGCACTACCTTCTTTAATTATTTTTAATATGCATAAAAAATTGATTGATCATTAATCATATCTCTGCATATTTTCTGGAGAAAAGTAGTAGACTTTACTATATAGATTGAAAACTGTTGTAGAAGTTCATGTAGCACAAGTAAAAAAAACTATGCAGCCATTTGAAATAGATGTTATGTCACCATAATTGATCACTAACACCACATTCTAATGGATTATCAGGAATTAGATGCCCTCTCAGATCCAATGAAGAAGGAAGTCTCGGGTGTTCGCAAGAAAATCGACTCTATTAACAAAGAATTAAAGCCATTGGGGCAGACATGCCAGAAGAAGGTGATATATTATACTGTTATCTATTTGTGAATGGAGTAACATAGTTCTTCCTTTTATTAGATTGATTAGTATGGTTTCCATGTGTTATTGCAGGAGAGGGAGTACAAAGAAGCTCTAGAAGCATTCAATGATAAGAACAAAGAGAAAGTGCAGCTAATCACTAGATTGATGGAGGTGAGGGGAATCCTTGATCTAATCTTGTAATCTTTTGATCACACATAAATATCGAATACTTTCTCTGCGCAGCTGGTGAGCGAGAGCGAGCGTATGAGGCTGAAGAAGCTGGAGGAGCTGAGCAAGAACATAGAAACAATACACATCGCCTAATGCAGTTTGACCTCTATCAACACTGATTTGGATCTTGTGTGATATATTTTAGATAAAAGGTCTGTCCTGTTTAATGTATTTTGGTGTTTGTTGGGTGTGGTTGTATTCTAAAGGTTTTTTTAATTGTGTATGTTGATGGAAGGTGTTCTAATTTTAGGAAGTTTAATTCCTTAAACAGGTTTGTAATTAAACAATGTCTGAAAAACTATGTATTCTTCTTCCCAGTTATTTTCTCTCTCTCTTTTGTTTCTGTAGTTTTCTGTATGTGTCTAGTTCTGATATGTAAGTAGTTTCACTGCAAGCCTAGGATTCCCAAGAAACAATACATTTTTCATTAATCTGGGAATCCTATGTTTCTGTTCACATGAATCTTGACTTTTTATCTTCTCCTTGTGTTTAGGTGACCTAATTTACCAATTGAATTGGATTTCACTCCACCTGATTTGCTAGTAGGGAACAAAGTTGCTTATTAATTGTACTAACTTATCGCGTATGAAGTCAGTGGGTGCTTGAAAATGTCTTCTTTATAATATATCTTTGCATTCCAATGTATCTGAATAGAAATACTCTTCATATCTATCTGGGAGAGGATGCCGACATTTCTGGAAAAAATGATGATCCATTAATTAAATTGAGAGGAAAGTGGTGTTAATCAACCTTCCAAAGCGGCTAAGTCTTCGGCAGTAGTTAATGTTTGGCTTCACTTCTGCAATAATGATAGTTGCATCCATTTATTGAATTTACGGTAGTGTTAACGACATGATTGATAAGATGGTAATATCAAGATAGAGAATTATATTTGGACATTTTTTAATTATTTGATATCATGTTTAGGTTTTACTAAAGCTAAATAGAAGACGAGGGTCTCCCCAATCTTGTCATAATTATAACTTTAATTATATTCATGTAAGTTGTAACCCATCAATTTATCAAGTTAAGCCATTATTATTTAATACTACTATACAAATTTAGATAATTTATTTTTTATAAAACAACAATAAAAAATATTCTTATCTCTACATATCTTGACAGAAAATTTGTATTTCTTATCTTATTTTACATATTTTCTCATATCACACCTTTCTTATCAAACAGTTCTTGTAATTTATTAGTACTCACTTTTTTGGTAAGTCCCACCTAAATCTGATTTAAATGAAAAAAGATTCTTAATTTGGTTTTGTAATCATGTTCCTGCTAAATTACAAGTAACCCTTGCTCGTTCAAATTTGAATTCTGAATGTTCCCTTCCTCACGCATGAAGTGGGATTTGACTTGGAAATTCGAAGTGAGTCTACCACTTACCCATCCCTAAATTAATTCCTCGTTTGTATGTTTAATTTGTACTTACTTTAATTAGGATTCCATTTAGTTGCCCAGATTACTAAAATAGACAATACTCACACAATGATTGTTTCATTGAAAGCTCTGGTCTAAAAAACTTCCACCCACTGACACGCATAATACGGACCCCACCCCCACATCTTTCCTTTTAACAATAAGTCTATGCAACCAAATTTTGTAACCAAATTTTGTACAACCAAAAATTGGTTTATTTGAGAAAAAAAGTAATTTATTTATACATTTAATTAAAAAGTATATATTATATATTGTATAGAGAACGTGCACAATATTATGGTATTTGAGTATAATTTTTAAAAAAATTTTGAAGTATAAAATATAATTGATGCATACTTTAATTCAAATTTGAAAAATGATGAGAAATAATTCAAATATTAAAAATAAAAAATTAAAAATGAGGCCAAAAACTAATAAATTGTTTTTAATTTGTTAACTAACTATATTTATGATTTTATTATTTAATTAACACATCAAAATAGCTAATATAATCTTGTTTTGGTTGTACAAAATTTAGTTTTTTGTCTTTACTCTTCTTTTAATCATGTTCATATGGTTAATAGGACTGTTATGATATCCAGAGTCATAGGACAATATTATTAGTCATAATTCTATTTTACAGCTATTACGTCATTTAGCTCGTTTTCAGTAACAAGCGCAATTCGTCCGTCTTAACAACTACTCCCTTCCCTATCAGTCCCACTCCAATGTAGATACCTTGAGTAGCATATAATTTTAGGAAGAATTGACTAAAGGAAAAAAATATAATTGAATATTTTAATAAGAAAAAAGAGATTATTGATTTATTTTTTAATATAAAAAATGAAAATTTTGAGTGAGACAAATTTTAAAAAGAAGTGTACATATTAAATGTGACAAAAGGAATTACTTTTTAACCATAATTCAATTTTTTATATTTCATACTCCCCATGTCCTATAAAAATACTCCATCCGTCCCATAAAGAAAAATGTAATAAAAAGTGAAAGTTAGTAGAATGTGTATCCTACTTTTATATATTAGTTCTATAATAAAATGTGAGTGTGAATGAGTTAGTGAAATATGAGTTCACTATCAAAATTAGTAAAAAGTGAAATGAACAAATTTTGTGGGACGGACGGAAATGAAAAAATGAGACAATCTTTGTGAGACGGAGGGAGTATCACTCATTTGTTTTAGTTTGTCCTATAAAAAATGCACTCTTTTCTTTTTAGTCCATCCCACAAAAATATATTATTTATAATTTTAGAAGTTCTTTTGTATCTAATAAGATGAGACTCATACTCCACTAATAATACTTTTTTTTTCTATATCTCATTTATTTTACCTATTGTATATTAAAACCTAGGAATGTCAATCTTATAAATGCACAAGCGAAACATATTATGACTAAATATTCATTCTCATAAATATAGTATAATGAATAAATTTTTTTACATTTCAAAAGATGTTTTACTTAAAATTTAACAAATTCAACTTTGAACCACCACGTCATCCAATATCATTTAGCTACAAATTAAGCAATGAGACAATCACATTTTTTAACTAGGAACTCAATTTTATTTAGAGAGAACATCTTTTTTAGTCCATGAACTTTGCCAAAGTATTATTTTAGGTCTGTGAACTTTGATAATATCATTTGAGATCCGTCAATTATGAGTTAATATTATTCGAAGTACTTTTTACTATTTCCAAGATTTTATGGATGAAAATACTCTCAATACCTTGAAAGGTACATATTTTTAATTAACTTATCAGATACTCATATTTTTCGACGAATTTTCTAAAAATAATTTGGCCTTCAATATTATCACTTAATTTTGTGACATGCAAAAAAAGTTTCTTCCACATTTTATAATTAAAGAATTTTAAAATATTTTTGACGTATGGATACTCGTAAAATATCAAGGTCACGGTCAATATTTAAAAATAATATCAATATATCAATATTCAAGTATCGTTTATTGACTGTGACATTAATTTTTACGAGTATCCAAATCTTAAAAATATTTTTAAATTCTTTAATTATAAAAAATTGAAGAAAGAACTTTTTTTGCATGTCACAAAAGTGATAATATTGAAGGTTAAATCATATTTATAAAATTTATCAAAATTATATAGTAAAGATATTTATAAAAAATATGAGTATTTGATAAAGTTTATTAAAATATTGTTCAAGGTATTGAGGGTATTTTCGTCCAGAAAAACTTGGAAATAGTAAAAAAGTACTTTAAATGATATTAACTCATAATTGACGGACCTAAAATGATATTTTCAAAGTTCGCGGACCTAAAATGATACTTTGACAAAGTTCGTGGACCAAAACAGATATTTCCTCTTTTATATATTACTACCTCCGTCCCTCAAATATTGACACACTTTGACCCGGCACGAATTTTAAGAAATGTAATGGAAAAGTGAGTTGAAAAAGTTGGTGGGGTGTGAGTCCTACTTTTAAAGTATTAGTTTTATAATAAAATGTGAGTATGAATGAGTTAGTGGAATATGAGGTGCACTATCAAAAATGGTAAAAAGTGAAGTGTGTCAAACTTTCAGGGACGAACAGAAATGGTAAACTGTGTCAAACTTAGGGACGGAGGTAGTAACTGATAATCAAAAAGTCATAATAAATTAACTGAATGTTCATAATTTAAATTCATGTAATTACACGATAACAAAATAATATTTACGACACAAAGAATTAGCAAAATCGATTTTGTCCAAGGGAATAGCTTTTAGTCTTTTACCAAAACAGTAGGTTAAAATGGGGAATAACTTGTTCCCTCCAAAATCAATTAGCAAAATCGATTTTTCGTACATTCCATTAAATTTCCTAAATTTAAAATTCGGCAATAACTTTTTAAGGAATTAAACCCTCCAGTTTCGCACAGATTCGTTCGGAATATAGGTCTCAATTTGCTGATCTTTCAAAATTTAAGATTAAATTTGCAGTCCATAATATGGGATCGTGGCATGCGAATTTTTCAAAACAAGAATATTTTAATTGTTTTATATTTTTCTTTTCGATTTTCTTATTATTTCCCTTCTAATAATTATAGTTGACCAAACCACCCCTCATATTTTGACTCAATTTCTCAAAAATTCAATCAAAATTCAGCTCCACTCCACCGAGAGATGGTGCGCTCTACTTCTGGGCTCAATCGAAAATCTGCCTTCACTTTGCCACCTCCGTCTACACCCTCCTCTTCCCGCCTTTCATTTTGATATTTTCATTGCGACATCAGAGCCCCATTCCACTGCCTCCCGCTCTTAATATTTTCTTTCTTTTTCGCCTTTGTTCAGTTTATGAAGTTTTGTAGTGACGTCTGCCGTTTTATTTGTTCTAGAAAACAATTGTAATGGAATTGCTCCCAATTGCATTGCCTTCCCCGGGTTTTGATTCCTTTCATTTGTTGTCATAAACTATTCTTTTCTTGCTTGAATATTATATTTGTTAATGTGTTGGGATTGAGATTAAGGGCATTCGCAATGAGGCGGGCGATAGCCTGCCCAATACATCGTCCACCCCATCGTTCGCCACAGTAGCAAGACAGACGATGCGAAACCCTTCGTCCACGCCCTATGCGTAGTACCCAGATGATAGCCTCAGATTACGCATCGTCCGCGGTATTGTCCGCCCCATTGCGGGAGACGCGGACGATGCGATGCGTTTTTTATTTTTTTCTAATTTTATAGCTTCTAAAATCTATCAATATATAAAGCGGGAGTTGTTGAGAAAATCACATAAATGCCATTATGACCACTTTTGGTGGGAAAACGAGAGAATAGAGAAGTGGTCAAGTGGGTGTAGGCGTATAGTTATTCTGTTGTACAAGAAATAAGAAAGCTACAACCTGTAGCTGTAGCTAGACTGAGTATAATCTGTCAAAATCGTCTATCTCAAAATCTTGAGAAAAGTGAAGAGGAGATTAATAAGCAATTATATATTGAAACTAGCTTTCACCGAAAGTTTTGAACTACTATTATAAAAGTCTTGCAAAAATAGTGTAACAAATCTTAAATGGGTGATTAACAGAGAGAAATGAGAAGAGTGCGGAGGCAGTTTCCCACAAACCGAAATGAACTACACTATGCTCTTTCTGTCTTATCTTTTCTCTATCTGTACGCATATGTGTATAGGGGCTATGAATATATGTAGGTGTGCAGGGGAGTTGGACAAGCAAAGCACGACAACAATGGCAGCATCGATGGAGGATGACTGCGAGACCATGGCGGAGCGAAAACGGGGAGACAGAACAAAGGTCGATGGAGAGACGAACAATGTCAGTTTAAACATCAACTGGAAAAACCAAGGAAAAAAATTATTCATAAGAAAGATAAGATTTTGTTGCCAGCATTAGATTTTACCTCCAAATTTAGATTTTTTATTGTTGCGATCGCTAAATTTCTCCCTCACTGACTCTATGCCGGAAACGTTGCATCTTCCTCAACGAAGCCGCATCATATCACCACTCCACTCCACTCTATAAAGAAGGCCATCGGCCTCTCTCTGATCCGTTGTCGCCGGTTTTGAATCTCCAAGGTCAAAGAAATGGGAATTCCACTCGCCGGAGCATCCAGTTCGCTGCAATTCTTTTTTTTTTTTAAGTGGGGCTTCATGTATTTCAAATCCCAATATTTAATAGGTTTTACATGATTTAATTTTTTTTATTATACTTTTGATTAATAATAAAGTTGCATGATGATCAATTTCGTAAATGCATACCTATCTTCAAATTCTACCACTATTCTAACAATTAATTAAGTCCCTTTTATATTTTCTTAAATAGTGAAGTAGTACTCCATAAAACATGATTCCCAATAAAAATTGTAAATAAATTAATTATATATAAAAATTAGTTTAAAGTTGGATCAAATTCTAAGTTACCTTGCCCCTGTTAAATTTTGAATGCTAAATTATAAAGTTACAAAAATTTCTCAATTATCCTGTAATAACTTTTTAAGATATAAATTAGTGCACACATGTGAAATTTGTGTTGTCGATAAATAGTTACATAAAATGCATATATATTACAACGTGGACTAAACATTATGTCATAAATTTTATCAAATGTGACTATTAAGAATTTTTTAAATATCATGGTTTGTCATTCAAATTTAAAAATGGGATGACCAGAATTTGTCAAACTTTATGCTTTTATATCCAATAAACTCTTTTTAAAAGACATGCTAAAAAGATATGTGTAACAGGCAAGACAAGAAATTAGAGGAGAATTTATATTAAGCTAAGAAGCCAATAAAATCTTTTTAAGAAAGGACATGTTAAAAAGTGGGAGTAATATTCAAGACAATAAATTAGAGGAGAAATTGTAGAATAATTGCATTTATATCATAATATTACTCAATGTATCAAAACATTGATATAATATCGTTAATATGGACTTTTGCATTTTTTTTTAAAATCAGAATATCCTCCAAAATAAAAGTTTAGGATACTATGGTTCAAAAAGTATAAAAAATCCAAAAGTCCTTTCAACGAGATTACACCAATATCCATGGATGTTTGGTGATTTATTCAATGAATAGAGACTGCGGATAATATTAGTGCAATGTACCGGAACTAAGAATGTAATTCTCTTTTAAATTAATTAGAATACTCCTACTTTTAGAAGTTCACTCTATTCCATCTATACATAATATTTATATTTTTTACATGTATAAAAAGAGAGTTCCTAATAATCAATTTAATAAATTGACACGGTTTTATTCATCTAATAAATGTTATTGTGCATTTCGTATTTTTAAATTTACGCAAGATTATTGGTTCTTATTTTTATTGACTTATTTGACTTATTGTAAATGTGTAACTAATACGTGAAAATTATATGACCCGTGTATAGCACGGGGGATGATACTAGTCTATATATATACCACACTTTCCAACTTCTATTTCACTCCACTCTCTTCTCTTCCTCTATTTCTCTATAAATAATGAATCCGGATGATTTCCCAAATCTGAATAGTCCCAATGGAGTACTGATGTTCGGCGGTGGTACTCGGTGGCCGGGTACAGACCATGACGAATACTTGTCCTTATATACACCAGGTTCCATCGAGTCCAACTGGGAGCCCAACACCGAGTACGACTCAGATTTCAACACGGATTCGTACGGGCTGTCCGACATGAAGTCGTCCCCCGCCCGTGCCTCGGCCTCCGCCACCAAGGAAAGGAAGAAGAGAACCAAATACAGAGACCAGAAGTTGTCGCCTCCGGAGAACAACGAAGAATTTTCCCAGAGAGGACGAACTACAGCCCCGAAGAGACCGTTCTTTTGACGAGGTGTTGGGTTGATGTTTCAGAAGACCCGGTGTTTGCCAACAACCAACGACAAATCGCGTACTGGGAGCGCTTCACTGAACACTACAATGAAAACAAGCCGACGGCCTCGTACAAGCGGCAGAGAGAGCAGCTCCGAAGCACTGGGATCAGGTGAAGAAGCAGCTCAACTGGTTCTCAGCGGAGTACATGAGTAGGGCAGCGGCAAGAGTTTGTCCGATGTACGAGCACTACTCCGCCTGGTGATACGCTCGTATTTTGCACGGTTTTAAGGCCATTATTTGGTCTGTTTTGAGTGTCAAAGTTGCATTACATGTCCATTATTTGCATATTTTATCCATTTTGGTATTTTTGACGTGTTTTGTGAGAAATGTGCAAAATAGAGCAGAAAAAGGGCATAAAAAGGTGAATTTCCGGATGCAAGAGCTGAAGGGAAACCCAGCGGCCCGCTGCACCCAATGCAGCGGTCGCTGCAACGAGTCCAGGGAGTTTTGGAGCTGTCCAGCGGCCCGCAGGGAAAATGCGGCGCACGACAGCTGTGTTCAAACTCAATTTTCCAGTGATCCTGAAGTCCGATCAGGGTGTTCTACACACCATTCTCTTTGCCTTGAAAAGAGCTTCAAGATGGTACCATATCATCTCAATAGGAGTTCTTTGGAGAGAGTTATGACCGTTCTACGAAAGTCGCGCAAAGCTGTCAACTGCAGTCTAGGCGGAAATTTAAAGAAGATATTACCTTGTGAAGCCAAATCTTTTCCTTCTACTATGGGGCACGAAAATTCCATATTTCCTAATGCTTGGAAGAAACTTGTTACCATATTTAAATCCTTCTCAAGCCTATATATACCCCGTAACCTCATTCATAGAATTCACCCTTCCATAGCCCCAAAAGGGGAGCCTTCATGGCTCCTGCTCCAACCCTAGTTCTTCATCTATATCTTCTTTTTGTAAATGGATTCCATAGCATAAATATGAGAGTTCTTTATTGTGCAAGGGGTTGGAGAAAGAAGCAAGAGGTCATCAAAGAGCTACAAGGATTCAACCTTTGGGTTTTATTTGCTTTAGCACTTATGTTCAATTTGTGTTCACTTCAATCTATGTTTTTAGCTTACTTATTTATGTTTAACTAAATTCATAGGATTCTTTGGATGTGTTAGTAACTTTTATTGGTTTATACAATTCCGTTTGTCTATTTAATATCCGTTTTGTTTTTACTTCGTTTCTTTCTTAAGTTGTTCCATAATACTTCATGTTTGAGTGACACATTCGATGAAGATTTAATATAACTTACTACATAATCGTGATAGGAGGTTAGCGAGTTAGATCCACTTAATAGACACTACAATTAGCTTCCCTTAAAACGACATTGTTAATTGAGAGTGAGGACTTTTCAAGGGTCTTAGGAGCTTTAGGAGTTATGAATCTAGGGTTGACATTTGACTAGTTAGATCCACTTAATAGACACTACAATTAGCATCCCTTAAAACCTGTTAATTGAGAGTAAGGACTTTCCAAGGGTCTTAGGAGCTTTAGGAGTTACGAATCTAGGATTGACAACCCTAGTGTTAGTAATCTACGCTTGTACCTCATGGGCATAACTAGTGTGACTCGTTCTATTGAAGTATAAACTATGCTAGGGTATTGTAGTAGGAATTTGTATAACCATAATTGTGAACGCACATCCCTAGAATTCTCTTATCTCTCATACTTTATCTTTCTGATTTAATTGCATTTAGTTGTTTACTTGCTTTTAATTGTTTTTATCCAAAATTATCTTGTTTCTCTAGATAGTATTTGACGATTAGTACATGATAGCCAGTTGCAATTATATTCCCCGTGTTTAATATCCCGGTACTGACCTTTAGCTTACTAGATCTACCATGTATACTTGCAGGTATTTTTAGTGCTAATAAAAAGTGCATCACCTGGCTCATCGTGAAGGACAAACAGAAGTTCCAAGGAGGGATTATGCTCATATCGTCTATGTCGAAGAGGACAAAGAACACTGTTACTGGTGATTATACAAGCAGCGATGGCGGCTAATGCACTTTTTATTAGGACTATAAATACCTGCAAGTATACAGAGTAGGAATAACATAGCTAAAGGTTAGTATCGGATATCGATCACGGGGAAAACAAACACAAACTGGTTATCCTCTACTAAAACTCAATTACTATTTGGAAAACCGAAAGTTTGTGGAGAATTTATGAAAACAAAAGAACAATTGAAAGCAGTAAACAACTGATTGCAAATAAATTACGGAGATAAAAGTATAGGGATAAGGGAATTCCAAAGATGTGCGTTCACAGTTATGGTTTATACAAGTTCCAACTACAATACCCTAGCACTGTTCTTACTTTGATAGAACGAGTCACATAGTTTATGCTCATGTGATACAAACGTTGATTACTAACATTAGGGTTGTCAAACCTAAATATATAACTCCTAAAAGCTCCTAAGACCCTTGAAAAGTTCTCACTCTCAATTAACAGTGTCGTTTTAAAGGAAGTTAATTGTAGTGTCTACTAAGTGGATCTAACTCGCCAACCTCCTCTCACGATTATGTAGTAATTTATATTGTTCATCCAAGAATGTGTCACTCAATCATGAAGCATCATTATTCACTTAGAGAAGAAACAAAGTAAAAACAAAACGGATATTAAACAGAAAAGGAATTGTATAACCAAAGTCATTACTAACACATCCCTAGAATCCTATGAATTTAGTTACACATAATGTAATAATCTAAAGACATAGATTGGAGGGAAAACAATTGGAACATAAAACTAAAGCAAATAAAACCCAAAGGTTAAATCCTTGTAGCTTTGATACTCTTGAATCATTCTTCAAATGAAGCACTCTAACTTTTAATCTCTGGAAAATGTGTTGCAAAAAGAGGATCCTTTGGATGAAGCTTGAAGGCCTATTTATAGGAGAGAATTTGAATTCTTCAAATAATGCAAAGGATAGCAAAATATGGTAAATCTTGGAGAAGAAATTAGGGTAAATCTGTTCGCCGCTATTTTGTAGCGGTCTCCACACCTTGCACGGCGGTCGCCGGGCGTGTCTTCATTCCATGCACAGATTTTCCGAAACGGACTGCTAGACGTCGGCGGTCGCCGGACGCCACCTGAAACTCCAGATTTCCTAATTTCCTACTTCACGTTTTGACTCCCTTTTTAGACTCAAATATGCACATTTCTCACAAAACACATCAAAAATACCAAAATGTATAAAATATGCAAATAATGGACATGTAATGTAACTTTGACATTAAAAACGGTCCAAATAATGGCCTTAAAACAGTGCAAAATCCGAGCGTATCAGTCGTCGTGCATTAATCCGAGGCATCTGACTCTTGGGTGGCGGTCGTCGGGCGTGTCTTCATTCCATGCACAAATTTCCCGTAGCGGACCACTACAGAAGTGTCGGCCGCTGAGCACCGGTAGTCACTGGACGCCACCTGAAACTCCAGATTTCCTACTTCGCGTTTTGACTCCCTTTTCAGGCTCAAATATGCACATTTCTCAAAAAACATGTCAAAATACCAAAATGTATAAAATATGCAAATAATGGACATGTAATCCAACTTTGACATTAAAAATGGACCAAACAATGGCCTTAAAACCGTGCAAAATCCGAGCGTATTAACTCCCCCAAACTTACATTTGTGTTTGTCCTCGAACAAGACATTAAAGACACAAGAATAGACGCACGGAATGCACAAGGACCTGACGCTGTAATTGTCTCAAAAGATGAAAGAATAGATTAAGCATGAATTAACGCAATCAAATCAAGCAAGATTATTAGGGCACTTTCATTACTAACTCGTGGAACACCTTGAATTCATGCACTCACATGTGACAAACTTTCAAAGATGGGAAGTGTTCCTACCGTTGTAACTTTTAATACTCTTCCACTCTATCTATCGTTGTAACTTTTTTTTTTAATTAAAATTAAATGTATGATTTGCCTTTAATTCGTGGTGCTTTTTATATTTATTTTGCTTGACATATTTGCAAACATAAAAATTAAATACAAAATAGTACTACCTCCGTCCCCCTAAATTTGCTACACTTTGACCCGACACGGGTTTTAAGAAATGTAATGGAAAGTTAGTTGAAAAAGTTGGTAGGACGTGGGTCCTACTTTTAAAGTATTAGTTTTATAATAAAATGTGAGTAGGAATGAGTTAGTGGAATATGGGGTCCACAACCAAAAATGGTAAAAGTGAAGTGTATCAAATTTTCAGGGACGGACCGAAATAGTAAACTGTATCAAATTTTCAGGGACGGAGGTAGTAGTAGTTAAAACTATAGGGTGGACTATAGGGCGTCCCACTGCAGGTGGATGAGTAGGAGGATAAAATGATGACGTGAGAAGAGAATAGGGAGCCCTATAGGGTCGACTATACGGCGCCCCATTGTGGATGCTCTAAGTGCATTTGTGATTTTGACGGAATAGTTGTGTTCGAGAGAGAAGGGAGATGCAAATGGCGAATGGAGACAATGGCTAGGTGTTGCGTGTTTCTGTAGATAGGCTTATGGAGGCTGAGGCATACAGGCAGAGTTGGCGGAAAAAGGATGGTGGAGGCGGCAAAGTAAAGGGCATGATTTCGATTGAGCAAATTATCTCTCGGTTTGGAGAGAGCGGAATTTTAATTGAATTTTTTAGAAGTCGGGTCAAAATGTGAGGGGTAGTTGGTCAATTATAATTATTATAAGGGAAATAATAAGAAAATAGAAGAGAAAAATATAAAACACCATTATTCTGAAAAATTTGCATGCCTTGATCCTATATTATGAAAGGACTGCGAATTTAATCCTAAATTTCGAAAGGTCAATGAATTGAAACCCATATTCCGAAATCTCTCATTTTTTACGGGTTAATTTGACTTGATTTTACTATTAATTATCACTAATTATTGATATTACATTCCATTAATCTATATTCTTATTAATTGATTGCTTAATCATTCTATTGACTTTTTATAACAAAAAAGACTTAACGAATTTTTCAAATAGAAGCATTAGTTTCTTTCTGTGGACAAAAACTTATGGCACCAATTGGACTATAACTCATAACCTATGTGGTACCGTGGGGAATGAAAATATGGAGTAATATAATCCTTGGAATCTTGACGTAGGAATTTATTAATTCATGGATATTTATATGACAGCTGCAAGAATGAAGAATTCTTACGTGAAAATCTTTCTAAGTTGGGGTGATTCAGGGACATTTAGATGAACCCAATTACATTAAGAAATGACGCAAATAAAGCAGAGTGAATAAGTTGACGTACATGCACAATTATTTTGCATGAAATGGCGTGTAGTGTGTGAAATTTGTGTAGTGTGTGACGAATGTGTGTAGTGTGCGTAGTGTGTGAAATTGTGCAGTGTGTGGCGAATGTGTGTAGTGTGCGTAGTGCGTGAAATTTGTATAGTGTGTGAAATGTGTGTAGTGTGTGTAGCGTGCAGTGTGTGTGAACTGTGTGCAATGTGTGTCGAATGTGTATTGTGTGCGGAATGTGTGTAGTATGTGTAGCGTGCAGTGTGTGTGAAATGTGTATAGTGTCTGCAATGCGTGCAGTGTGTCGAATGTGTGTAGTGTGTGCAACGTGTGTAGTGTAAGAAATTTGTATAATGTGTGAAGTGTGTGTAGTGTGCATTGTATGTAAAATATGTGTAGTATGTGTTGTGTGTGAAATAGGTGCACTGTGTAAAGTGTGTGAAGTATGTGTTCTAGATATATAGTAAAAATAGTTAATTTTATAACTATTTGGAATTTCAATTTATAACTTTTGATATAAAATTCAAATTATAAAATTAAAAGATTTGGACTGCATATGGTACCAAATATTAAATTTGGAATTGAAGAATCCAATACCATTCAATTTCACGTTTCCAAATTAAGTAGAGTGAATAAGTTAGATGTACATGCACTACTATTTTGCATGAATTGGCGGCCCAAACTGAACACAACTAGGCTACATTCAATACTTTGGTTTTATGGGCTTCCACAAATACATGATTTTTACATTTATAAACGAGATTTTTATGTTACCATCTAAATCCAAAATGAGAGATTTTCGGACCATTAATATTTTTGTTTCTTATTTAAATTAATTTTTTCCTCTCAATTTTTGTCGTATAAGTTGGATACAAATCAATTGGAAACAAAGACTAGACATCATAATAATGTGTGAACGAAATTCTCTCCGTATCTTCACGCTTCGATATGTTACTCATCGCCAAATGATAAGCTTTGCAAAATTCCGAATTGAGTTCGTTAAGAATTTATTGCCTTTTGTATCTAACACAATTGTCTCTATCTTATTCGTATTTAGAGGGAAATTATTTTTTCTTGATGATCGACAAATATAACCACAAAAGACAGTTAGCAATTCTTAAAAGTGTTTGTCGTTTGTTTTGTTTTCCCCCCTCCTGAATATGACATCGATAATATGCATACATATACTACAAAGTATAAACAAATATGAATATGAATTTTTATTTTGATGATTATTTTGTTAGTCTGTGAAAGGGGCTTTGGGGAGAGCATGAAACCAGACAATCTTCTTGTTTTTATCTCTCCCTTTTCGTGTGAATTTGATGTGGCTGTCTTATTTCAGAAAGAAAATGTCAATTTCGATTTGATCAGTAAAGATTTACGACAAAAACCTAAGGCTGTTTTTCTTTTACCAAGTAGAAGTGACAAAACGAAAAAGGTTATACAAATCGTCCACTATATATATTACTACTATTTGGTACCCACCCAATCGATGTTTGTCACGCATGCAATCTGACTAATATAGTAGTTTGAATTAATATATTTGCATGCTTCCACAGAAGAAAGTGAATGTAGGTATAGTATATTCCAAAACTCTCATAGTTAAATATTTTACATATTTTACATTTTTTAAGTATGATTAATTTTTAATATTGTACATTGGATTGATCACATATTAATTATATAATTAACAATTCAATCAGTTCACACCCGATTAATTCAATTTGAAACCCAGTGAATTGACTAGAGGTACCCACGGTTCCGGAACCGACGGTTACGGTTCGGAACCATCGGTTCCAGTTTTGGAAATTGTCGTACCGGAACCGAACCGCGAGGGTGTTTTGCGGTTAGGTTCCGGTTCCAAAACCGCCAGTTTCGATTTTGGTTCCGAAGCGGCGGTTTTTACGGTTTTTCACGGTTCCAAACCGCCGATTTTTTGCAGTTCCGGCTTGGTTTCGCGATTTTTCGGCGGTTTTTTGCGGTTCCGGTACGGTTTTTATTCGAAAATTTTTGAACCTGAACCGAACCACGCCTCAAAAATCGACGGTTTCAGCTTGGATAAATTCTCACGGTTTCGGTTAGAAACCGTAACTGACGGTTACAGTTTCAATTTTAACCGCCGATTTGATAAACCTTGGACAGGTCTAGAACTGACCCAACAAACATCTCTAAATGAAACTGAGGGTAGCTATATATATTAGGTAGATTCAATAAATTCATTTTTATGAATTAACTAAAAAATTCCATAAGGGCAATAATGTAAGCTGAAAAAAGTAATTATTGGTGACAATTTAAATTATAACTTAAGCCTCTAATAGGAGACATCCACCCACCCTCTCTTCAATTGTGAATAAGAAAATATGTGTTGAACTAGTTTTCTGATTTTTACAATTTTAAATCGTAAGCATGCATGTTATAACTTTGATATTAAAAAGAACTAGTATAGAATAAGACAGAAAAAAAAAAAAAAAAGAAAAAAAAAAAAGGTCACGGGCATGGTATCCAATGTGTACATAAATGGATGGGTTACACTACACATCCACGTGTGCAAAATAAATACACATCATCTCAACCACCCATCACTTTTCTATAGATTATCACTTTCAACATTTTTATTTTTTCTTTTGTCTGTGGCTAAATTGACTACCAACATCCGTGGGCATTTGTTATTCGGAAAAACCATGCATTGCTTTTTTTTTTTTTTTTTTAAGTATATATACTTCCTTCGTTTGATATTAAATATCTCATTTTTCTTTTTTGTACGTGCATCAATAAATATCTCATTTTATTTAGACTATACTTTAATAAGTAGACCATATATTCCATTAACTTATTTCACTCATATTTTATTATAGAGTAAAGGCCAAAATTGGTCCTGAACATATGACCATTTTACGTTTTTGGTTCTAAACATTATCTTTTGGATTTTGTGGTCCTGAACATATGGAAATTTGATCATTTTGGTCCTCTGTCAATATTTCCGTTAAAAACTAACAGTCAACAGGTTTAATCCCGAGTTTGACCAAATTAAACTTTTAATTCTGATTTTTTACTCCCTAATTATTTTTACACTTCAATTTCATTTCTTCCTTCCTCTCATGTTTCATCTTCCTTCCTCTTCTTCTTAAATCCTGGTTATGGAGGGTTCGACTTTCAGCAAACCGCCCTCCCCCACTATCTCCTCATTGGGAGGGGAGGAGCGAGTAGACGGACACGAAGAGGCAAACCCAGGTCCGGCGCTTGCTCATGAGGCGGAGCAGCAGTGCCGTGGAATTGGAGAGCTCCCGCGGCGGGGGAGTCCGCCATGGATTGATTGTTGATTTGGGGGAATATGGTTGGATTGAATTGAAATTGAGGTTTGCTTTTTGGGAGGGTTTTGTTTGCAGCTTGCTGTCTTTTTCTTTTTTGTTTTTTGTTTTTTCTCTTTCTCTTTTTTGTTTGTGTTTTTGGTGCATTTCTTTATTTGGTAGTTTTTTCTTTTAGGATTTACAAGGAAGAAGATGAAATTGAAGTGTAAAAATAATTAGAGAATTAATTAGGAAGTAAAAAATCAGAATTAAAAATTTAATTTGGTCAAAATTGAGATTAAATCTGTTGACCGTTAGTTTGTAACAGAAATATTGACGGAGGACCAAAATGATCAAATTTCCATATGTTCAGGACCACAAAATCCAAAAGATAATGTTTATGACCAAAAACATAAAATGATTATATGTTCAGGATACCCGACCCGAAAAACCGGGTACCCAAACCCGAAAATCATCTAAATGTCTATCCAGAACCCGACCCGATATATTTTCGGGTACTCCAATACCCGCCCCGGGTATCCATACACGACGTATCGGGTACCCAAATACCCGAATCTTTACATGTGTTAATAACTAATAAAAAATTCAAATTTTATATATTAATATAAATATAGAAATATTAAATTGACTAATATCTTTAATGTTGCATTTATTTTGTAGTGTAAATCTACAAAAAAATGGGTCACTTTTATTTTAAAGTATATGATTATATTTATGGAGATTGGTTATGCAATATGTAAGTAAAATAACAAAAGTTACGCATTTAATTAAACAGTAGAAACAACCAATAATATCATTCAAAAGTCAAAATAATTAACTAAAATATAAAAACCATATGAGTTGATTATGCAATACTTAAAACTTGAGAGTTTGGAGAAGCCGTGACCTAGAGTAAGAGAGATTTACTTATTTATATAAGTTTAGAGAAAGTTAATCAAGTAAGTTGTAATTAGTAAATAAATTAGCCTAACTCTTGAAGTCCAAAATGACTAAACCTTATTTAAAAATTGCTTTAAATAGTAAATTGGATATTCGGGTAATATCCGATACCCATTCGGGTTATCCAATACCCGATTTATTTTATATTTCAATATCCAATCCCACATCCAATCCCATAAAATTGGATATTGAGTATCTAATACCCGGCGGATATCGGGTCGGGTACGGGTAAACCCAATACCCGATATCCGTATTCCCACCCCTAGTTATATGTACATAACATGTGCAGACATCTAATTAAGGAGAGTATCTTTTTAAACATTTCCTAGTAATTAAATTTCACATCTATTTTGTCTAAGCTAGATTCGCAACCACAAATTCGAGTTTCCTGTTTTTCAAAGTTATGTAGCTGTCTGTACGAGATCACATAAACCAAAAAGAAGAAATAATTAATTAATATGTAATGCGAGAATCCTCAACAACTATTCTGGATTAGTGAACAGACAGAAAATTAAGATACAAATAATTAAAGTGTGTCTAATTTGTAAATTACAACTGCATGCTGGTTCGAAATGTGGCAATTGAATTGAATGGTAAAAACAAAAAATAGTTTCGACAAAGATAAATTTGCCCGGTTGTTAGTGGTTATGCATGTCAGAAAATCTATAAACATGATTACATATTTACATTTTTCTTGTTGTTTTATGTCATATATCCACGGGCGAATTGTTCAACTTTTTAAAACCTTCAAATTCCAAACCACTAAGCTTATGGTCCACTAAATATATATATCTAAAAAAGCCAGATCTTTGCAATTAATTGACCATATAACTAAAAGCGTAACAACAATTTTGAGATGCAAGTCAAAATTATACCAAAAAGCATACAAATTTATCATTATCGTGATTGACAATCATAACAAAAAATTTGAATTTTTACAAAAATCATCCACCAAATATTCCTAAATTGTTATTTAAATAATAAAATCACAGATGACATCCGAATTTGATGGGCTCGATTCAAGATACATGACCCTAGTAATCTACCAGAGATATTATTCTTTCTACGTATCATCCCATTCCACAAAAGGAAACTAGAATGAAACCAAAAACCAGGAGTAATTCTCAAATTATGAACACTGGCAAAAAAATAAAATAATTAATACCGCCGCATGCAGTGCATCTGTGCATGTACATTATGTATACCGACAATAATCCTATCCAATACTCCTTCGTCTATAAATAAATATCTCAAACTAATTAGCACTGATTTAAAAAAAATTGTTTAATTTTATAAAATAAGGTAGATATAAAAAGTTAGTGGAATGTGAGTCCTATTTTTATGTACATTCTCTGTACCACTTAAGATGACACGTTTTCATTTTTAGTTTATCCCAAATAAGATGACACATTTTTCTTTTTTGGAAACTCTCTCTCTCCAATTAATACATTCGACCACTTTTTTCTGTCATATTAAAATATTTATATTTCTTTCTCTCTCTATCTAAACACATTAATTAATACTCCCTCCGTCCCACATTTGGAGTCACTTATTGTTATGGCTCGGGTTTGAAGAAAGAGTTGAAGTGTGTAATAAATGAAGTGACATGGTGGAGTGTGTAATAAATGAAGTGAGATGGTAGAGTGTGTAATAAATTAAGTGAGATGGTGGAGTTGGTTGAAGGTGGGTCCCTTTTGACTTTTGACTTTTGATTTTTGTTTTGATTTATTTTAATGTAGATAATGGCATTTTTATGTAATTTTGATGAAGAATGGGGTAAAATTGTATGACCAAATATGGAAAATTCTAAAAGTGACTCTTAAACTGGGACGAACTTTTATGGCAAAAAGTGACTCTTAATCTGGGACGGGGGGAGTAAATCCTAAAATTCTGTGTCGATCAAGAAATGTGTCCTATTAGGTGGGACGGAGTAATAATATTTGTTATATAATAAAGAGTAAAGGCCAAAATTGGTCCTGAACATATAACCATTTTATGTTTTTGGTCATAAACATTATCTTTTGGATTTTGTGGTCCTGAACATATGGAAATTTGATCATTTTGGTCATCCGTCAATATTTCTGTTAAAAACTAACGGTCAACAGATTTAATCTCTATTTTGACCAAATTAAATTTTTAATTCTGATTTTTTACTTCCTAAACGAGTTAAATGGGTGGATATTCAGGGATGTGATGAAGGAAGCGACCTCACGTGTGGATGAGATCAAAAGATCGTGGGCAGTCACTGGTTGTAGCATCTTGCTCGATGGATGGACGTATGTCAAGGACCGAACCTTTGTGAATGTTTTGGTGGACTCCCCCAAAGGTACTGTGTATCTTTCCTCATCTGACATAACTGGTTGTGTTGGAAACATGGAGGCTATGCAGACGTTCTTAGCGAGGGTTCTGGCGGAGGTTACTCCATAACGTTGTTCAAATAGTCACATACTCGAGCTCGGCCTTCATGATGGAGGCCGGTAGGCAGCTCATGGAGAGATATCGGCCAATCTTTTGGACAGTGAGTGCTTTGCGCTGCATTGAGCTTATTTTGGAGAATCTGGCAACGATGGATGTCATCCACGAGACGTTGGAGAAGGCGAAGATCATCTCAATTCCAATTGAATCATTAATTATTCAATACCCCCAACACACATTAAGACATACAGTAGTAATTAAGTTTTCATGCTGGTTTAAACTTTAATCAGACGCTTAAGAGAATTAAGTTTGTTGATTCATGCTGGTTTAAACTTTAATTAGACGCTTAATAGAATTAAGTTTGTCAACAAACTTAATTCTCTTAAGCGTCTGATTAAAGTTTAAACCAGCATGAAAACTTAATTACTACTGTATGTCTTAATGTGTGTTGGGGTATTGAATAATTAAAACAGCTGGATTATCTAAGTTTTAAAACAACCATAACAAAAGACTGTGGTACCTAAATTTTTTGTCAGAATTAATTGTGACGTAGCTCTGTTTTATTGATCAATCAAAATAAAATAGAAATAAACATATACAAGACAAAGTCACGTACTGTACAAATTTTGGAGGCTCGATCCAAAAACTAATCTTGACATTTTGTTATATATGTCATTTGTTGCTTGGTGGAAATTGATTTTAGGTATAATAATATTTGCAAATCTGATTCAGATTCACAGGTGTGGAAGCTACGAATTTTTGGGGTCAATGCAATTTAATTATTGCAAATTGGAGACTCATGTTGATGAAAATGAAAAAAATATATATATATATAAAGTTGTCAAAGATTTTGTCTGCATCATATAAGACGAGAAACTATCGAAGATTCTGTCTTTACTATGTTACTGTAATGTGTTTATTTGGTGCATATCCGACGGAGGCGGTAATTGTGATTCCCAACAATGGAATAATAAGATAATCATGACACTATTATGAGATTTACACGTATTATTTTTTTCTTAGAATTATTCCGTCGGAAGTTTTGAGAAAATTAAGAATGTTAAGTAAATTAACTAGGCTCCGTTCGGTATAATAGAATTGAGTTTGTGAAATTGGAATTTGAGTCTTGAAATTCAAATAATATAATGTTTAGTATCATAAAATATGTGAATTTGGAATCCAATTAAAATTCTAATTTCTCACCATTCCACATAATTAATTTTTTATTATCAAAAATAGATAATTGCAATTTCAAATAGTTAGCATAAAATTATAAATTTGGACACTTTCATATACTACACACGCAAGCACACATTACACACACTATACACATTGCATACACTACACACACTATACACACTGCACACACAACATATTCGCTACACACTACACACACTGCACACACACTTCATATTAATTCCTTCAAGTTCAATTCCGTATACCATTTTTATTAAACAAAATGTTTAGAATTGAATTACAGTTCAATTCCTTCAAATTCAATTATGTGGAATTTTAACTACAATTTCATTCCAATTACTTGCATTGAACTAATCCTTTATCATGGCTGTCCACGTATAAATTTAAAAGTGCCTAAATATTTGATTTTTTTAGATATTAGTTTTATAAGTATCATTTTAACCAAACAAAGGATTTGGAATTAAATAACTGTTCAATTCCTTCACATTCAATTATGTGGAATCTTAATTCCGATTTCATTTCAATTCTATGTATCAAACGAACCCTTAATTATATTATGGCTCTTTACATATAAATTAAAAATTGTATAAATATTTGATTTTTTAGATATTAATTTTATAAATTAAATTTATAACTCTAAACTATTGGTTATGAGAAAATAAAGTTTTTGTCCCCAAATAACTTTTTGATGGTAAAAATGCAGAAACATAACTTAGTTAACACCCACAATCTATATTCAGAATGAGTGGGAATGATTAGTATATATATGAATTTAATTCCATGAGTTAAATTTATAGATTTAATGTTATATTCTTATACTAATTACTAAAATAATTTTTTGTGACAAGTATCATGTTTTTGGCAAATTGTCATTAGTGTGTCCCAGATTATCACAATTGTAAAAATATTTTATCTCCTTTTATAAATGTAATTGTTTGATACCAGTATATGGCTGGATCACTAAATTTTTAATCCAAACTCCTGTGGAATGATAGTATTTCATTTTATTTTAAATAATTAAATAACAATACGACGAAAATAAATTGGATCATGCCGCAGGAGGGTTAACATAGAAGATGGGGGCCTAGAGCTTAACATTGGATACTCTTCCTGTGAGTAGACAGAATTGCCATTGAAATAAATTCAAGGCAATTTAGAAAAACAAGAGACCGAAAGAAATTTAAAAAGAAAACAAACTTTTAGATGCTGATAATTGATCATCTTGAACTAAATTTAAACTGAATTTTGTCCGTCTTAAATATTCTGTTTGAGCTCAAAATTTGTTTCACTCTGTCACTTATATTTAAAAATATTAAAGTTTCCAATACATGTGTGACTATATAGTAGTAGTAGTAGCCTAGTACAAACTTCAAGTATAATTTGAAGTTTGAAATTAAACAGTAGTAGTAATTGTTTTTTGTGTCAGTCGGTAACTCGAAATGCCTTTTCCTTCCTCGTATTATGTAATTAATTCTCAACTTAATTAAATGAGCGCATGGTGTTAAATGTACTTCTTTTACCTTTCCTAAGACAAAAGACTTACTTTAGCATAGTTGTTGGCATCCAATGCACTAAATAATTACTGCATAACCTTTCTAACCCAAAAGTTTAAAGCTATACATCACTTAAATTATTTTCTTGAGCAATGCCATGAAAAATTGAAATGAGACCATTCATACAACAGCTAACATTTCTTAAATCAAACAAATAATGTTATCAGTGTTGGAAAAATCAAACTGATGATGTAAATTATATATAAGCGAACTGTAGACTCACTTTTGTGTGGAAAATAATGGTGAATATTTGATTAAGTGAGTGTGTGGGTGATATAAGAAGAAATTTTGTCATATCATTAATAAATATGGAAAAGAGTGAGACTTAGAAAAAGTAGTGACATATTTGAATTAAAGTTGCGCACTAAATGAAAATGAAGCAGTGAAGTGGACTGGACAATGTCATTAGCAGAAGAAAAGTACTCTCTCTCTCTCCCAAACAAGCTCTGGAATTTACTGATAGTCCACGACACAATAATATTCACTAGAGACAAAATGAATGAGACTATTTAATTTGCAATCTTAAGCTAATTCATGTATATTATATGATTCCAATTAATTAGCATAACATGCCACAAATTTATTCATCTGAAACTGAAAGGAACATTACTATAATTAATTAGATAAAATTTTAAACAAATTGGAATTTTAGACACACGATCCATGGTCTTCCCTAGTGTAGGTCAAGTCATTGAACTTAACTGACTGAAATAATTGATTTCAAATTTGTAATAAATGTTACTCTAATATTTAATTTGGTAAAAATAAAATCAAAATTGATTTGGCGCGCTGATCTTCTGAGTCTTATCGCAATAATAAATGTCTGTCGTCAAAACTATTTGTTGTAGTCATTTTTGTAGGATACTTACACAGTTACACTTACTATATTCAGCAGCAAAATCTTTTTGTTATTTCATAAATGCATGTATTTTCATGGTTGATGTTCATGTTCTTACGTACGCAAAGTTAAAAATAGTAGTATTTTTTTTCATTTTCTTCAATAACACGACTTCATCTTATTATAAATATATTCACGAAATGTATAAAACCAGCATTAAATGTAGGTCAACTGACTTTCTTGGCATATGAAACCTTTCTGTAGAAAAAAAACTTATAAACTCAAATTAAGGAAATGTGAAAAAATAAAATCGTGTCATGAAATATGAATGGACAATAATGATATTATCTCCATTCATAATTCGGGACTCCTATTGGCAGACAAAAAGAGTATGTTGATTGTAGTTTATAGATTTTTGTTTTTCTAATATGTGTCGATTGAGTCTGTGACATTTGTTGATTGAGTTATTAACTATGCTGATTGAGTTTCTAACTATGCTGATTGAGTTTCTTAAGATTTGATTGGGTTTTTAACATATATATGTTGATTGAGTTTCTAATATACTCCATGTTGTCACGTGACTATATCGAATATACGATTGTGCTTATTGAAATGTATGATTGTGAGTTGATTATATTGTACTCCCTCCGTCCCAAGATAAGTGACTTGTATTCCTTTTTGGGGTGTCCCACTATAAGTGACCTATTTCTAAATTTAGCAAAAAGTCATCTCTCTTACTTTATTCTCCACCTACTTTATTCTCTCTTCTTTCCTCTAGTTTTCCCTCTCTCATACTTTACTCTCTCCACTTTAACTTATTTAAATATCATTCCTTAAATCTCGTGCCCAAAAGAAGTAAGTCACTTATCTTGGAACGGAGGGAGTATTGTTGTATAGATTAAATTGTATAGTTGTGCTTAGTCCTCGGTCGTTTGGATCGGTATACAAATTAAGTCCCTCCGTCCCAAGAAAGATGACCCATTTCTTGGGTGGCATGGGATTGTATGCAACTTTATTTTGTGTATTAAGTGGAAAGAGTAAAGTAAGAGATGAAATAAAGTAGGAATAAGGCATTTCCAATTTTAGTAATGAGTTAATGGGACGGAGGGAATACGTATTAGTATACAAATCCATTATGTGGATCAATTATCTTCTAACTAGTTTTCTCTTACTATTAGTTATCTCTCTTGTGTGAATCCTACTATAAATGTTAAAATTGATCTTGGCAACACCAATATAAAAAATTCTCAATTACTAGTATTTGTATTTTGGGTCCCCAACTGTAAATTCTTGGCTTCATTATAGTATTGTTATACTTTGAATTGTATGATTGTGCTGAATCAGCCTGTGTATGATCGATATACAAATTAAGTACTTATAGATTAGTATACAATATTCACATATTAGTAGGAACCTGCATACAAACTGGACCCAATATATTTATCATAGATTCATAGGCTACTTATCTTTCCTTTTCCTAACCAAAAAACAAACAAGCCATGGTAGTAATAGGAAAAACTAGATGTTACTATTTTTGTCATCTACTATTAATTTGTGACGAGATGAATACAAAATATTCCCAGTGTGTCACATTAAGTGCAGAACGTGGGTCGCGCTGTTCATCAATTTACTCCAACTTTTATATATTGACAATTTTCGTGAATTGTTACTTCCTTTATTTTTGCGTCGTGCTAAATTTCTGTTTTATATGTATTTTATTTTTAGTGTTTTTACTTAACCTTCTATCCAAATCGCCAGTTACTTTAATACGTATATATTATACAAAGTAACTCTATGAGTGGATTAAGATCAAATAAAACATTTTTAACGTAAAAAGTGGAGTACAAATTACTTTCACATTATATAGTAGTAGTGCAAAATAAGTGTACTTAATTGCATTTTGTAGTCCTCACGAGTCACGAGCTTAAATCCCATAGACATCACAATTTGCAAGTGTAACTACTACATCACAATTCAATGCCTATGAAAGTGTAACTACTGCACATAATCTATATCTAAAATGTAATTTTATGAAAAATTAATTTTGACTAATGACTATAATCAATCCAACTGTTAATTTGGTACTGGCAATCCAAATTCAAAAATGACGTTCCTTAAGAAAAAGGTCTCATTAGATGCGTGAGTCGGAAATCCATAATGGACCATTTTCTTAGTCTTTGAAAAAAATAATATACTGCGTTCTACATTTACTAACTCATGGGATGTATTCCAATTATAGAGGTGTTTTTGAATAATAAAGATAAATTAAAAAGATATCACATTCAAATAACTTGAAGATCAATTAGTGGCCCTGCATTTTAACCAATGTGAATATTTATAGATACGACAATTATCAAATGTTGAAAGATGAAACATAACTTGGACAAAATGAAGAAATTGAGTAAAAGAAAGGCAGTGGTCGAACACAATGTCAAAGCAAAAAGGTAAAATCGAACACCTTCAAAATGTTAAAGCAATTAGTATGTCAAATAATTTATCCCACTTCAATACTATTTAAGGTTGCAGACAAGATTATATCTCCTGATTCTTTTGATGTACATTGGGCTTCCATCTCCATCGCAACTCTCCCCAAATTTATTGTCGAGATGTAAAATGCTTATTACTATTATCATTTTAGTATTCAATTGAATCATCCTTTTCTTTAATTATAAATCCATTGCCTCTAATTATAAACCAATCTCTCTCTCTCTCTCTCTGGGCTCTGGACATTACTAGTACTATTCTAGAAACCAAGTCCCCCACTTGTGAAATTCTGGATTTCAAAAGCAGTCAGCCTCCAATCCATCCATTCAAAATCGAGTCGTATTATTATTATTAAAAAACAATCCGGATCGACAATGACGGGCGAGAAGGCTCGACCGGCGCTGCTGCATGAGCTGCTGAAAGAGGAGCAAGAGCCCTTCCATCTCAAAACCCACATTGCCAACAAACAATCCCAAATCAAAGCCCTCCAGCGCAAACACGCCCGCTTCCTCTCCCTCGCCGCCTCTCCCCTCAAGAGCCCCTGCAAGTCCCCCGTCTTCCTCCACTTCCCCTCCCTCACCCAGGCCGCTCTCCGCATCCAAAAACAGCCCCGCTTCTCCCTGCTCTCCTCCTTCCTCAAACGCCTCAACAACCGCAACCGCAACCGCAACCGCGCCATTACTCAACCAAATCAAACCCAAGAAGAAGGAAAGTCTTTGGATTTCGAGGCGTCCACCAGCACCCGCGTTTCTCACGAGTTTTGTCTCAACGATGATGATGATGATGAGTGTTTCTGCTCCAGTCCCTTTCGATTCTCTCTTCACCACAGCCCCTCCACCGCCCGCCTCACCCCCGAGTTTTCCTCGCCGCCGGCCTCACCCCGCCGCCGCGCAAAGCAACAGGTTTGTCGTTTTCTATTAGTGAACTCGCTGGTGAGTAGGCGAGTGAACTCGTGACTCGGTCGGACTTTGTGTTAGATTTGACCTTCCTTACACTGTCGGTATATCAACTTTCTTGGTTTGATTCGGTGGTCGGAATGTCTCCCCAAATTTACTAATTTATCCTCGGTTTTTAAATACCCTTGTTAAATTTCATTTTGTTTCACCTAATTTGATTATTCAAAAATTTGTCTGCTTGGTTGAATTCTGTACTTTCAATCACGCCTCTGCCACCAAAATCCTTTTTTTAATACGCTCTTTTTTCCATTCCCCACTAAAGGACAATCTTGATAATTGCATCATAATCATAATTAATTATTTAATTTTGATCACTGTGTTCATAATTACTGTTGTTTTAACTTATTCACATGAATAGTAAGAACGCTCCTTTTTCATTAATGAAAGCCATTTCAATCACAGCAATAAATGAACTATTTTTATTTTTCTTAAAATTTATATGGCTTCAAATCTTGATAGGCGAAGGAAAATTCAGACAATGTGCAAGGAGACGAGGAGGAAGAGAAGGAGCAATGCAGTCCGGTATCGGTGTTGGATCCTCCGTTTGATGAGGACGATGTGTGTGAAAGCGGTCGTGCAGATGAGGAGGAAGAAGAAGATGAATATGAAGATGAAGAAGACTATGATATGGATTGCAGCTATGAGAATGTACAGAGTATGTTGCTTTCTCCCTGCCTATGTTTTGTCAATCATAAACACTGTTTCTTCCATTTTGTAAGTTGTTCGGTCCCTTTCCCTAGTCGCATTTAAGTTTAAAACTACTATATGATTAAATTATATTTATAAATTATAATTGTGATTAGGTAGCATTATTACAAAAACATGGGATTTTTCCATGTGAGCTTACCTTTGCTTGCACTGTTGTTATGACTTGTACTAATCTTTCTGTTGCAAAATCTGACCTCATTTTTGTCCTTGCAAATATCACACGATAAGATTGAAATAACTGCTTCTGCAACATCAATTCATGGTGTGGGGTTTTGCTCCCTTAATTTTCAGTCCTTTTCTTTGTCAATAATTGAATTCAAACAGATTACTAATCTAGTCTCTTTAATATGCTGGCTTTAATTAAATCTTGTCAGAAGCATGTCATTTTGTTTAAAAAATGATCAGTAATGGTTGTGTTTTGTTATGCTTGTGCTTGAATTAATTTTAATGTACCAAGTGTGTATTGAGACATAGTCTGCAATATATCTGCAGGGGCCAAGCAGCAGCTTATGCACAGGCTAAGGAGATTTGAATTACTTGCGGAATTAGACCCTGTTGAGCTCGAGAAGAAGCTTCAGGTCGAAGGATCAGATGACGAAGGCCATGTGGAACGAGATGGAGATGAGCCATTTTCACCATACAGACAGCAGCCCGGTGCAGAGCCATTGTCGGCTGACATGAAGAGGCTCGTGTCTGATCTCATAGTCGAGGAGAAGAGGCAGATGGTTCAGCCGGGAGGTAGTGAAGTCATGATGGGGCGAATCTGCAACCGATTGGATTCGTGGAAGGAGGTCGAGTTTGACACCGTAGATATGATGATAGGATTGGATTTCAAGAAAGAATTAGATGGATGGAGTAAGCATGGGGAGCAAATTCAGGAGACAACAGCAGAAATTGAGGTTGCAATATATTTACTGCTAATTCAAGAATTGACAGAGGAATTGTTGATCTCATGATATTGATTATCATAGAATTAGTTGTCTGATCCGAGGAGTTAGTTAGATTTGTAGAGTATGTAATGTGTAAGCTAAATTCTTGAGTATTTTGGGAGTCATGATAACTAATTCAATACATATCTAAATTTTATTTCTGTGTGGCTGTCTTATGCTATATATATGCACAATTGTTGGTATGATTATACATGGAAAACTGCATACGCATGATAGGTGAGGACAGCCATCAAAATTAAGTAATTTTAATGGCGGAATAATGCCTAAAATAATTGCATTTATGGTGAAAATTAACAGAATTGGAAAAATCAATAATTTCACCCTCTTCCAGTACACTTCACTGCAAAGCCCTTTTGTGTAAAATTCATAGTATCAACTAACCTCTAAAGTACCTTTTGGTGATGTATATTGATTGACATGCACTATTCTTGTACACTTTGAATATTTCTTTGCTCGAAGAGGGGGAATTTGTTTTTTTACCCAATCCACAAGTTGGATACTTTACCTCACTTGATATTTCAACGTGCGATTTGCTTTCTGCAACAAGTTCACTTATCCAGATTTCAGCTTTCTCTGTTTACTTTAAATTTTATTCCTCATTTTTTTGTTTTATTTTTTATTAATTATAGTACTATATGTATAATGATAGAAATTGTGTGCCCCTCATTAAGTTGCCCCAAATTTATTAATTAAAAATTATATCCAAATTGAACTTTCAAAATCCAGAGATAAATTGCACTTTGCAATCTTGCTAAAGCAATGGGCCCATTTGACTTGTCCAGCATAAAAGAAGCTGTTTTTTCACTTTTGATAAGGTGAAAAGATGAATTATTGTTCTAAGTTGGCGGAATTTTTTACGTCTTAAAATTGCAATAATAAGGTGACATTCAGTATGGTCTTTATTTAGAATATCCACACTTGATAGGTTACACATTTTTTCCAAGGTTAAAGAATTTTGAAATATATACAGATTTTACTATTAATAATTAATTGAATGATTTATCTATAGTGAGTAATACTTCTATACCATAAGTGAGATGTTTTAATAAATTTGCTTTATATTGGGAATTATATTATGCTCTACAAATGTTTGCTTTATAAGTGGTGGGTAGCATGTGTTTATGATTGTATAATCTGGACAATAATAATTGTGGCAGCCAGAATATTGATGAGGCTTAATTATGGATGAGATAGCCCACCTAATTTAGTAGTAAATCATTTTTTCCATGCAGCCTACCCACAAAACAATGTTGAATCGAAATTAATTAATTAGAAAGAATTAAAGACGGCCTATTGCATACATTTTAATCATCGCATACTGGTGATGATGGCAGACATTATATACAAATAATGCCAAAGTATATTATATGTACGTTCACTTTATGATCCGCATGATTGTTGAAGGATTTGCTGCATTATTTGATGGACAAAAATGAAATACTAAATACATAAAAGTAGGATTTAGTGGTCTCTCTATTGGATCCGGTTCGTTATCATTTTTTATTGCAAAACCTGTAGCCTGGAATCAATTCACTTTTTCATTTTTACACGTAATTTTTTCTATTTTAAAAATATAGATTATACTATTAACGTTTTTAGTAAGTAAGTATCCAACAAAAATTCAAAATCTTATTTCAACCTACATTATTATGACCGTCGAGTTTGTTTGCCAAGAAAGATGGAAAATGGGTTTACAAACTAATCTTTAAATCTAGGTAGTGAGCTTGACTTGGCCGAGTTGGCTAAAGTTTCAAAGTCACTCAGTCGAGTAACACTCTCTGTCTTATTTTTGGCTCGGTGACTCAGCCGAGTGAGCTCTACACTTTAAGTGACTTGGTCGAGTTACACCCTCTGGACAAATTTTGTGCATCTTTTTCTTAATGGATTCGGCCGAGTGAGGTTTAGGACCCTTATGACTCTGGCTGATTGACACCTACTTCCTCTTTAAAACATTTATGCTTTATTAAACTTTTGAACAAGAAAATAAGATTCAATAAAAAAATAGAAAAAAATGATAAAATTAAAGATAATATCTTGGGTTGCCTTTAAACAAGTGCTTGTTTAATAACATTATTAGTATGATGTTTGCAGAATCAAGTACATGTATTGGAGATGTGGTCTGTCACTATGGTTCTCTATGAAAACAAACATGAAAAACGTAGAAATATAATCTAGATTAATAATTCCGTTATTTAGAAAATAGTAGTAATACTCTTTCTTCTCAATTAAAATTAAAGAAAAATTGAAATGCTACTACGATAGATACGTGACATAAGCAAGATCCCTTGGAAGTTGGATCTTGATATCCAAATAATGAGATTGGTTCTTAGATTTTATTTTAGATGTGATGTGGTTCTCCTATATGTACTTATATATTCGAGGGACCTCTTAAGATTTTTAAATGATTAGTGGACTTATAATATTTTGAAGAGTTTATGATTGCAATAAAATCATATCTTGATGGCCCATCGGCCTCTCATAATATTTGTCTGTAGATTTCAGGCCCATTATATTGCTATATCATAATGAGATCCATGATCCAAAATTCAACCAACTATTTTATACAAGTGGCCTCACAAAATTTCAGTTTATTGTTCTTCAGAAATCTGCCAACTGTTATCATTAAGTCTCCTTTAAAATTAATTATAGCACTCCCTAATTAGCATTTGATTTAACTATTAAATATTTAAGAAAGTAGATAAACCTTATCATACTTTTAAAGAAGTCTACGTACAAAAACCTTCTAGTCTTATACTGTCTCCCTTAGTCCTTCAAATATTTTTTTCAATATATAATTATATTCAGTGTTGTTTTGTAAATTAAACGGTGGTAAGTATTATGTTATTTTAGAAAATATCTCACCAGTTCCAAAAAAAACGTGTCATTTTAGTGTTATTTTGTAAATTAAATGGTGGTATTACGTTATTTTAGAAAATGTCTCACCTTTAGTATGACGGTCCCAAAAAAAACGTATCACTTTAATGGAACAAAGTTTAATTTATAAAATTTATATTATGTTATAAAATAATCATTTAGAATTAAAAATTATAAGTGTGAATCCACATTCTTTTAATTGAATAATATATAAACAACATACTCAGCCTTTCGATTCCAAATATATCACTTTGATCCGGCATGGATTTTAAGAATGTATTAATAGACACTGAGTTGAAAATTTTAGTGAAACATGATCATATTTTTTATACTATTAATTTTATAATAAAATATAAGTGAGAATGTGTTAGTCAAATGTTGGATCTACCACTAAAAATGATAGAAAGAAAATGAAATAAGACAATTAATATAAGATGAAAAAAAAATGGAAAAAAATAAAAAATTGGTATACATAATGAGGGATGGTAGGAGTATATTCATGATACTAGGAAAGGATAGTGATAAAATACAAACTCTAAATATTGTACAAAATCCAAATTATGATTTGAACCGTTGAAAAATGTCAATAGATGATAAAATTATAGCAACACAAAATGTCAACACGGTGTCACACTTTGTTGATATTTTCTGTTACTTTTATTTTATAATCTGTTGACATTTTTTAACAATCCAAATTATAATTTGAAGTTTGTGCAATATTTAGGGTTTGCATTTGATTACATCCCTATCGTAAAATATGATAGACTTATTCAATTAAAAACCAATGTTTATCTTACCTGAAACTATTGTCAAAGGTTATAAGATTTACTCGAAACTTGCAGCATTTGAATGAACTACCTTCTCTCTCCCAAAAATATCGCACTACCAAATTCTTTCCACGCTAAGGGCATCCACAATGGGACGTCTTAAGCGATGCCCTATACACTGCCACGTCAGCATTTTATCCTCCTCCTATTCCATCTGCAGTGGGGCGGACTATAGCCTGCCCTAAGCGACACCCTTAGCATTTTACTTCTATTTTGTATTTTTTGCAAATGTAAATAAAAATAAACATATAAAAACAACAAAATTAAAGGGAAATACTAAATTTACTTAATTAAAAAAAAGTTACAAATTAAGAAATAAAAAAAAGCACTAAATACAAAAAAAAGGAGGCTAGTCTAGAGTAGTCCCAACTTGCGGCTGAGGCAATCGATCATCCGCTGGTTGCCTTCGATTTGAACCGGGTTGGTCGCCTACATGAGGGCGGTGTGCGCATCCAACAACGTCCTGTAGTCGGAGGAGGCTGCCAAATCCGCGCAGGCATGGGCCGCAGTCGAAGTCGCGGACGACGTCGAACTCGGGGTCGGCGACAGGGCCTGGTCAGGCGGCGCGGCGGAGGAGGATGTGGCCTTGCCCTTGGCAGCCTTGACGTCAGGGGGACGCCGGGAGGACATCAGTGTGCCGAAACTCTCATCCTCGAACACCGGACTGTTGAGGTCTATTGGAGACGCGCCGCTATCGCTACTTGTATAATCAGCGAGGGTGCGCTTCGACGCCCTCCTCCTCGCCGCCGTCGATTGGGGAATCACACCACCAACGAACTTCTGCTTGTCCCTCAACAGCGCCCAGGACTGGTAGTGTAACATCCCGAAATTTCGAACCCTAATTTTAGAGCCGTAAAATTCTTATTGATGATGTGGGAGACGTGAATTATTTGATGAATGAATTTATTGCATGAGTTCTTATGACCAAGTTGTGTCTAGAGTTGAGGTTGGGTTGAAAAGTCAAACTTGTTGAATATATGACGTGGCATATGAATATTTGAATTAAAGGAATTATGTGGTGAATTATTTGTTTAAGGGTGAGTGAGATTATTAGGATATTTTCCATAACCATTTTTTTTGGGATTTTCGAAACCTTTGGCCCTTTTGGAGAGAAATCCTATTTTTCCGGATTTAATTTAATTCTTGGGATATTTATCCAAATTAAATCCAAACCCCAATTATTCTCTATTTCCTAATGAGAAAAAAATCACACCCTATTAATTCTAGGTGATTTTCGAAAATCACCTATTTTTGAGAAGGAGTAATTATCTTATTGTTTAATTGATCCCTTATTGATTTCCTTCCATACCTAAAATTAAATATTCTAGAAAATCTTACCATACCTCAAGGAGATCTTGCCATATCTTATTTTAGTTAATATTCAAATCTATTCCTTATGGGAGAAACCCCATAATACACGCCTATTACCTTATTCCAACGGGAGGATTTTTAGTTTTTATTTTTGCTCCGTGATATTTTATTCTACTCCGAAAAATATACCAAACAAAATCTTGGCTAAATAAAAGCCATAATTTTCGAAAATCCCTTATTTCCCTACCCTAATTCACGCCACTTTTTATTCTTCCTCTCTACTCCACAATATTTGTTTTATTTAATTGTGTAGAATCAAATCTTCCCAAATATTCTATTTAATTACCTAAAGATTTTATCTAACCCTATAAATAGGAGAGAAACCTAACCCTAGCCCCCAAAGAAAATCGCCCCCACCCCATATCACACGCCCCTCTCTCTCTTTTCTCTCCCTCTCAATTTTCTTCTATAATTCTCATCTTTTGAGAAGAGTTAGAGTTTGAGCCTCAAGATTTTTGAAGAATCAAGTCTCTACTTTGTTCTACCGTTCGTTTTGACAAGAAAAGGTACCTACATATTAATCTCTCTTCATCTAACCGATTAATCGGTATTCTTGAACCCCCCCCCATGCATCTAGATTGAGTGAAAGTGGGTTAAATAGGATATGGAAATATGTGTGCGTGTGTGTGCGTGTGCGTGTGCGTGTGTGTGTATGCGCGCGTGCGCGTGTGTGTATGTGTGACATGCGAATGATCCTTGTGTGGCATAAGTTGATGTTAGATCTAAGATTGATGAGTGAATAAACACATATGATGAATATGTCTTGCTTTGATTGATAAATGTAAACCGGATCGGTGGGAAAAAGGGGAAGCGATGAGACATGCATGATTTAGGAGTTGATGTTGAAACTGATTCGTGATATGTGCCTATGTGATTAAAAGGTGAAACCTCGGTTGCGAAGCCGGATAACGAAAGAGAGAAGCGTACTTGAAATCTAAGCAGTCGAGGTGGGCTTTATTCTTAAACTTTTTCATGTTGCAAATTTATAAATGTGGAGAGATAAGGGTGGTTTAAACTGTTATGACATGCCTGTGATTATTTGTGATGATGTTGTGCGCCTGATGCCCAGTTTGAGAGTTCGCTCCATTGGGCTATAGGGCTATGGATATGTATAAACGAATTCGGGTCCGAGTAGGGCCGCAAACCCTACCAGGCTAGTGTACACGGTGGGATCGGGAGCCGTCCTTGCTAGTCGGCCGCTCTCGTGGGCGAAAAGTGTGGCCACACTTTCGTCACACCATGGAAATGTTGTGATTGTGGAAATTGATGAGGAAATTGGGGAGTTGTTTGACTGGCCAGTCTAAGAAAATATTTTTGTGATACTCGATGATATTTATTTTGATAATTGTAAAACTCGAGTTCACTATGGTAAGGGTGGCATAACTATTAAAATGTTTTGGCAACGAGTTCACTGGGTATTTCAAAATACTCAGCCCTGCATGTGTTTTCCTTATGTGCAGGTCGAACGACGACGAGCGGTGGCGGGTGTTGAGCACATTAATTAAATAAGATGGATATTTTGAACTTCGAGTGTAGTTGTGTCTTCATACATAGCTTCACTTTCTCTTGGTCGTTTCCGCTGAATTTGTGAAACTTAGTAGTATTATTTGGTTATTTTGAACTTGTTCCCTTTGGTTTAGAAGATTGAGACATGTTGTGGTTTTTGTTGAATTTATGTCGAATCCTTGAATTTTTATCATAGTTTATGGTATCTACTCTTCATTGATTTTCTAGGTTAAACTGTTGACTTATTGCTTTGATAGTTCGTTTAATACCTTAGTTAAATCACTTGAATGAAACCCTAGCCTATGTTTTTATTACTTTTAAGTCTGTCTTGGTAGCAGTCGCCGTATTTATTATACCCTAGAAACCCGGGCTGTTACAGGTAGTGCTTGAAATCGCCGTACAATGAAATGTACGACTGCATCGCTTTGTCCCGCACATCCGCGAGACTCTCGCCACTGCCATGCTCCCTCTCGCACTTCTCGTACTCCCCGACGAACAAATTTACTTGCTTCTTTATTTGATCCCAGTGCTTGCGGAGCTGCTCCCTGTGGGGCTTGTACGCGTACGCCGGCTTGGCCGCGTTGTATTTCTCGGCGATGCGCTCCCAATACGCAGTCACCTTCTGGTTGTTGGCGTACACCGGATCCTCCGAAACATCAATCCAACATCTCGTCAAGACGATGGATTCGGGGTCGGAGTTGTTCGTCCTTCCCGGGGCGAACTCTTCACACACCTTCCTTGTAGGCAACTTCTGGGCTCGTGCCTTGGTCCGCTTCTTCTTGGTGGCGGACCCAGACGCGGCGGCGGCGGAGGGGTGGTGGGTGAAGGTGCTGGCAGCGGAAGCGTGCGAGAATAAATCAATCACATAATAATCAGATCTATTTAGTAGATTATTTAGACAAAAGCTATTCGCGTAATTATCACATGTATCATGCTCATAACTTGAATCAATCATGCTTTAAGAATATTGAAACCTAAAACATGCTTTTCTACGGAGCAGAAAAATACCTAATTAATTCTCCAAAGAATTGAAGATGGCTAGCTTCTTCTCCACGTGATGCTTTGAGTAGTAAACCACAAATCTTCTCTCTGGTTCCCGAACTGTATCCCAATATCAGTGTGGGCTGATCTTACTAGAATACTAGGACTTAAATAAAGAAGACAGAAGAAATCCTTTTCGGAATAGGAGAGGAATTCGAAAATCTCCTCAGCTGGAGAAGGGATTTTCGAAAATTACAATGATGAGAAATTGTTGTTTTCCGTCTCCTTTATTCTCCTATTTATATTAAGTTCCTTTTGGGCCCAGACAGGGATCTATGGAAGGTTTTGGATATGGGCTCATCCAATTTACTTTTTACTAATTAAATTGAACCCACAATTTAATATAAGTTATAATTGGAATATTACGAGCAGCCACTACAGAAGTAATGTTGAACTCTCCCCATCCAAATCCGAAATTACAAGTAATCCGGGTTTCCGTTTAACTTTCATTTCTCGTGCTTAAGATTAAAATGTCCATTAATTAATTAATGTCTGCTATTGACTTAATTAATTAACTTCTTATTAATTCCAAGAGTGGACTTAGCATGAAACGTTTATTTATTATTCATAGAGTAATCACACTCCAACTAGCTAGGTTCCGGATAATAAAACCTCGTTTCGCGCTCCTCTTGAGGACATTATCAAGCGAGACTCAGCTCGCGCACGATTCAATATAATAGCAATCCTAGCACCGCTAGATATCGATCACCACTGCCCAATATATCAGGATAATTGGGTTACGAAAAACCCGCACCATTTGATAAGTCAAAGCAGTGCATAATCAATACCGTATGCTCAATGCTAACCTACATTGATTAAGAAATAAATATTTATCAAGACCTCGCCTTTCAGTAGATAGCCTAAGGCAAGTCTTGCTGTTAGATCCGTTCAGTGCTATACTACACCAATGTCATCTTATTTCAGTAAGGCTTAGAAATATGCGGACTGACATTGCAACCTTTCTCGATGGGTAGTCAAATTCCATCTAGGTTGTGAAATTCATCTTTTTCTTTGTTTAGAACTGACCGTGTTACCTTAAAGTGGACGACGCCCACAACCGGTCTACTAAAACAAAGACTTAGACTTTGTTAAATTAACTTATACATTTAAACATGCATTAACATCCATTAAATGTAAAACATAACAACATTATGACAAAAATAATCTGTTTTATTTATTGGAAAATAAAATAAGAGTTTTACAGTATTCAATCACTCGAAACGTGATTTCTAGTATACAAACTCTAACAGTGGGGAGAAGGCTCCATGTCGGAGAGCCATACTAGTCGGTGCTGAAGTCGGGATCGTACTCGGCGTTGGTGTCGAATGGCCGGTATTCGTCGGGTTCTGTACCCAGCCATCGTGCACCACCGAACATCGGACTATTCGGATAATCTCCGGAATCCATTGTGCTTGAAATGTAGAAAATGTAATGAATTTGAGAGTGAAGTGAGTGAAAAGTGAAGTGAAAATGAGAGGAATATATATGTTTTGAAAATTTAATAAAATAAAAAAAAAACGGAAACGCGTCGCATCGTCCGTGACCCATCGTCCGCGTCATCCACAGTGGCGGACGATGCGACGGACGATGGGTATCCCCCGCTCATCGTCCGCGGACGATGAATAACCCATCGTCCGCGATGCTGCAGTGGCGGACGATGCCCTAACTTTATACCTATTTTTTCCTTGCCTGGTTTTAGCCTTTATCTCTCTTTAAATTTTGTGATAATCCTTTTCTTCACATTTAGTCATTTACAGTGAGTCTTTTTGGATTCAATTCCTTTGAATTTGTTCTCTTATCCATCTCTTAACCCCCTCATCTCTTCACTATTCATGGTCCCACTGCAATTTTCACTTCATCTCTTAACTAAGAGATAGCATCCCTTCATCTCTTAACCATCTCATCTCTTAACTATTCATTCAATTTCATTTTTTATTTTTATTTTCAAAAAATTTAATTAATAAAAAACACACTTCATTAAATAAAAGTAATCGCGTACCAACCTTGCGGCGGCTTGCTCCCGGTCACGATGGATGTTCTTCCGGGTTCGCTTTTGACGCGTCGCGGCTTCCTCCTCCTCCCTACGTCGATCTTCTTCTAGCGACTGTTCTATTACTAGACGCATTTGCTCAAATGGGTCCATGAATTGATTCAATTTGGGAGAAGAAAAATGTTTTGAGATGAAGAATGTAGAGTGTTTGAGTGAGAATAGAGAATTTTTTATGGTGGATAATTTGTGGGAATGATTTGGTATTTATAGAAGTGATTGGAGGATTTACAAAAATTTAAAAAAAATTATAAATTTGAAAAAAGCGGCTATAAACTGCTAGTATAATTTTTGAAATTTTTTTTATATAATTTTTTTAATTTTTGAATTTTTTCTGAATTTTTTTAAAAAAAAAAAATCAATTTTAACGGATATAAACGATGCCCACTCGCGGGCGAGTGGGCGTCACGCACAAACCACAGCTCGCCACATCGCCAAGGCACGTAGTGAGCTGTCTCCGAGATGGCTCCTCCGAGCGAGACACGCGACGAGATGCGCTCCGCATTGCCGTCTCTTATCCGGCTCATCTTTTCGAGACGAGATGGAGACAGCAGCGCGATGCGTTGTGGATGCTCTTAGGGTTTCGTTCGCTAACTAAAATTTTTATTCCTTGTTAATTAAGATTAACATATGGTATGCTATCAATCAAGATTTGCAGTCCTATATAGGCTTATTTGGGCTTTTATTTGTTGTTTGGGAATGATTCTTTCGTTTTGGAAAAGACTGCATGAATTTAATGTAATGGCAGTTCTCTACATTTTATGACGAACATTTTCAAGAATAAAAAGAAATATAATCCACCCTTCTTTAGTACTTAGTACTGTAGTTCCCTTCTCTAGTAGTACTGTAGTAGTATACTATAAGACATATATGACACATTTGACTCGTTCTTCAACCAAGTATATGAGGTGTATTATATTTGCTAACTCTCTCTTAAATTGCTAGCTACGGTACAATTTATTGATAGTCATAGGATCATTAAATCAAGGTACAAGGTCATTCATCCACGAATATCAATGTCATCTAAAAATCAATTAACAAAAAATTAGTTATAACTAACTTTTAAAAAATATCTTAAAATTTTAAATGAATATAACTATCTCATTTTATATTATTTTTTCACACAACACATACTAACGAGATCTCACTTGCATATGTTCCGATGTCAAAATTTAAAAAAAAATTGAATTTTCGTATTTTTGTTATAGCAGGTTAATGTCAACATACCTATGATAATATATCAATAGAATACATATAAAATGTCAATGCTAAATTGTGTTGACATATTCAATGAATTGTATTGAAATATTTAATACACTATATTGACAATTTGATCTGAAACCCTAATTTTAGTAGTTTGCTTATCTTTTTAAATTTAAATAATAATAAAATAAAATTACACATGGCAATTTATAGACTACTAGATTTCTACAAATCTTATTGTTTTAAATTATTTGTAGTTAGTAATTAAAGATTGAGTTAGCAATTGATCACTCCCCGTATATATAAATATACAAATAGAGGTGTGTTATATTGTTAACTCTCTCTTAAATTGTTAACTACAACTAAATGATAGGCATTAGATCATTAAATTAAAGTACAAGATCATTCATTCCCGAATATCAATAAGATGCATAAAAATATCAATTAGGGGTATTAATGTCAATTAACAAAAAGTTAGTTATAATCAACTTTTAAAAAATATCCCAAAACTTTAAATAATTATAACTATCACAATTTATATTATTTTTTTACACAAAACATATCAAATTAAAGATAATTTTATAAAGATTCTAACAAGATCTCACTTGCATATGTTACGATATCAAAATTTGAATTTTTTTTTTTTTTTTGAATTTTCGTATTTTTTACGTATCATTTAAATGTAAATGTAGGTATTAAATTATGTCAATGTAATATATATACAATGTCAATGCAAACTTGTGTTGACATATTCAAGGAATCAAGTCGATATTTTTATATATTATATTGACATTTTATCCAAAACTCTAAACTTGGTCATTCTTCTAATCTATTTAAATTTAAATAATAATAAAAAAAAATTACACCTGACAATTTACAGACCACTAGATCTCTGAAAATTCTATGAAATTAAATTAATTATAATTAACAATTAAGTGATGAGTTAGCAATTCATAACACCCCTATACAAATATATACTATACTAATATACACAACAAAATTATGCAACCACTCGTTTGTTTGATGGTTACAAAATTGTGTCTCACACAAGTTTAAAGTATATTAGAGAAACAAGAAAAGCCCAGTTATAGCCCAGCCTAAGATATCTCTAGCAACATAATCATAGCTTAGCCACAGCCCAGCCTAAAATATCTCATGCCACATAATCGTAGCTCAGCCACAGCCCAGCCTAATCCTCCCATTTATCAAATAACAAAAAATTAAAAAATTGGACAAAAAACGAAGAAAGTTCGAACATACTTCAATAAAATAAATAACGGGCAACGAGCCGTACATATAGAGGAAATAATAATTAAAAAATATTCAACTCGGCGGTGCTCGGCGCGCAATAGATGCCTAGCCACCGCCCAGCTCCACTCGCCCAAGCCCGAGCTCTCGGGCTTTTCTCTCTACTCTTCTCGTCTAGGCTCATGCAATAGGTGCCCAGCCAACCACCGAACCGCATGCCAGTGGCTAGGCGGTGGTTGGGCCGCCTTTTACTATTGCTATAGAAGAGAATAAATTCCTGCATAATAATTCTAGCGTTTGACATATTGGAGCTGTTACAATTCAAAATTTGTTGTATAAATACATTCCAAAAAAAATCCCCAATAGAATTAATTATTGGCGACTTATGATAGATTAGGTGTTTCTTACCTTTGCTAGAATTTATTGTACACAGGTATATTAGCACTTTTTCTAAAAAATAAAGAGAGCAAACTCCCCACTTCCTTTGGATTGCAATTTAAACATAGAAAATTTTAAAAAGTTTATTTAGCTTTCTTAAGTATAATGATTAAGTTATTGAAGGAGGCAATCCACTCCTCAAATGTAATGATTTGTCAACTTTAGTAGTATTATAAACATTCCTAATATAGTTATATTACGAGGCATGCACACTCTGATACTATATTCATATAAATTAAATCTACTTATAATTAAGAATTTTGATTAATAATAAATTGAAAACTAAAAATTTCTAGTCCAAACAATACAAACCGGTCATCCAAGTATACACATAATTTTACCACAAATTAAACGTCATTAAACCAACCTAATATCATCTCTGTCTCATGGACCGTTAGATTTCAAGATTTGATGTCAAAAGAATATGTCAACACAACATCAATCAGTGGACAATTACTGGGAAGGGGGGATGGAGTATATATTTTTATATAATAGTAATCTCTCCGTTTCCTAAATAGAGAAACTCTTTATTTTTAGTCTATATCCTTAAAATAGAAACTTTCCATTTTAGGAAATGAACCCCATAATCATTCCACTAATTTTTCTCTTTCCCTTTCTTACTTTACCCATTATTTTTCATCCTCTCTTTTACTTTATCAATTTTGCACTAAAACTAGTATCATTCCAATATTTATATTTTTAGGGAATAAAAGGAATATAATTATAAAACATACCAATCATGATAATGTTAATTATCATCTTTGGTTGAGAAGTTGATCTAGGATTTTTTTATACATTCATCTGAATCTCTTTGCAAGCATTATGCACACTCAAAACATTAGGAAACATTAGGAGTATTTTAGTATACTACCTCTCCCTTTGAAGATTTGAAACTTTTAGAATAATACGTGTTTTAATGCATAATTGATAAAATAAATAAAGAAGAATTCGGATCATCTATGTTGTTACACACAATCAATTATTTATTTTTAAATTATAACATTAAAATTTTAATTTCTTTTTTTAATAAAATAATTGGGTGTGCCGTTCCACATCCCTTGCTGTGCTTATCAGTCGTAGCAGAGGATTCAAACTCAAGAGATTAGTAAAGTAAAAAAGATTGAATGAAAAAATAAATAAATAATGTACTAATAAGAGATAGATAAGAATAAAATAATTTTTATTTTTAAAAGGATGAGAGGAGAGTACTATTAACACTACAATGTGCACTTAAATATGCAAAGTGCGTAGTATGGATATCTTCTACAACTTTTAATTTTTTCCAGTAACCATAAAGATTCAATTGTAATATGACGGTCAACAAGTTCCTTGTTGGAAAAAGAGATAAATTCAAGTCTCCATTCCATGAACCCTGAAACAGGAGCAAATTGTCCAACAATACCCACATTCTCCATCAACAAAATTAAACATATAATATAAAAATTTCCCAGAATTCCATATAAGGATAAGCAGCAACCTTGAGATGAAATATAATAATAGAAAATTAGATTACCAAATTAGGTGAGTTGAGTTGGGTAGCCTCGAGCCCCGACAGGGTGGGAAAAGGATGGATAAGTTTAGCGTAGTTCCATAAACAAAACAGTGTAAATAGTGTTTAAATTAGATAATCCATTTCTAATTTAGATGTAGTAGTATTTAGAATTAGGTAGGAACAAAAGGAATAAGAAGGTGAAGCAGTTAATTTAATCCAAACAAACTACTAGTGTGCATATAAATGAAATTAAAGAAGCTCTGATTCGAATCGACAACACAGCACAACACTATCGCCATCTGTAGAGACTAGAGAGACAGAGGAAGATGAAGTTGAGACTGTTTAAGGAATTAAATTGAGAGAGAGAAGAATGAGTCAAAAAGGGGAGCATCACAACCACTCGCCATATTTTGACACATGTCGTCACTCTATTCGCCCTTAATTGCGTATATGTATGTATGTATGTATGTATTGTATGATCGTACGTATCGTATCGAATCCAAACCCTACAAGAATGTAGATAGAGAGAGAGATGGACGCAGTAGAAATGGGTCCATTGTCCTCTAAATGGATTCAAAACCTTTTTCTGTAAAGACACGATCCGCCTCTGCCGCTCCTCTCTCTTCTTCTTCTTCTTCTTCTTCTTATTCTTCTACTCTCTCTGTGTAAAAAACATGGAAGATCAATACGGCATGGCCGATCTGCGCCACTACATCGCCGGCCGCCCTTTATTCCCCCAAATCCAGTCTCCTCCGCCAGACTTGCTCTCCACCCACCCTTACGACATGCTCATCTTCACCTCCGCCAACAACAACAACAACAACAACAACAACTCTGGCTCCGTAGGGAACGCCTTTGAAAGCGGCGGCGCGGGGAGATGGCCGCGGCAGGAGACGCTGAATCTTCTGGAGATCAGATCGAGACTGGATCCCAAATTCAAGGAGGCCAACCAGAAGGGCCCCTTGTGGGATGAAGTCTCAAGGTAACTTGTTTATAAATACTCCTACTCCATCAATTTCTGCTTAACCTAATTTTTTTTCTAGGTTTTCCAAAATAATTCATTATTCTACTCCTATCTTAATTTAATCATTAATGACCTTGAAATATGCTTGCTTCCTTTCCTTTCTCTCTTGTTTTCTCAGGCTATACTTACCACCTCTCCACTTTCCCTTTTCCCAAACTAGTAATTTCGATTAGCAAAATTGAAATCCAAGTGCAGTTGAAGGTTTCAGCAAAATTAAACTTAGTGAGTGTCTCTGCAATTTTATTTGAGGCAACATATTTTCCCACTTTCCGGCTGCAACAGAGATTGGTCTTTTGGGCGTTTCTAGTAAACCCTTTTTTATTTTATGTATGAATAGTCGCATTCTTCCCAATTGGGTTACTCCACACCACTGAATCCGCAAAAACACATGAGTTTATCAATCCTCAGCATACATCAATATCACATGAAGATTTTTCACCTAAACTAGGGTTCACTTTACTGCCAGATCTCCATTTTTTGATTCTCTCAATAATTCATAATTTCTTTTAAATTAATAAAAAAAAATCAGGATAATGTGTGAGGAGCATGGCTACCAGAGGAGCAGCAAGAAATGCAGAGAGAAATTTGAGAATTTGTACAAATATTACAAGAAGACTAAAGAAGGCAAGGCTGGGAGACAAGACGGCAAGCACTACAGATTTTTCCGGCAGCTCGAAGCTCTCTACGGCGGCACCGAAGCTAACAATAGTTCAGTTTCAATATCGGAAGGTCATCACACTTTCCCCAACAAGACGGCGGCAACCGACACGAGCCTCAGCCTCTCCAATTACTCGGACGCGGACACGAGCTCTTCGGACGAGAGCGACGACATGAAGAAGAGCGGGTGGAAGGTCAAAATTAGGGATTTCATCGACGCGCAGATGAAGAAGCTGATGGAGAAGCAGGAGGCGTGGATGGAGAAGATGATGAGGACGATCGAGGAGAAGGAGAGGGAGAGGGCGATGAGAGAGGAGGAGTGGCGGAAGCACGACGCCGCCAGGATCGAGCGAGAGCACAGGTTCTGGGCCACCGAGCGCGCCTGGATCGAAGCCCGCGACGCCGCCTTGATGAACGCATTGCATAAGCTCACCGCGAAAGAGAGCCACAGCGAAGACTGGCCGGAGTGCGAAATCAACAAGCTGATCCAGCTGACGGCGGCGATGGAGGGGAAATTCGATGAGGAGATGGTTTGGGAGGAAATCGCGGCGAAGATGGGGTGTTTTGGGCATGAGAGGAGCGCCGCGGCTTGCAAGGACAAATGGGAAAGCATCCATAATTATGTGAGCAAGAAGAGAAAAGATAACAATTATCAAAGCCAAATTTACTGTGAGCAAGGCTTGAACAATGATCATGGAAGCTCGTCCGCGGCCGCGACGACGGGCATCAGCGAGAGCTGCTTTAGGTACTTCATGGGAGATGCTTATTGATTGATGCGCTTCTAGCAGTAGACGAACCGATCTAGCTACATAAGGTTAGTTTGAAGACCTAATTGCTGCTGCTTGTTTGTTCATCACTTAATTTGTAGCAATAATGATTTAAGGCTTTTGATTATGTGTTTTTTGGGGGGGGAGGATGAATGGTTGAATAACTATTGCGAGGAACTAATTTTAAGTTTTATTTTATTATGTTTTCACTGTGTGACAGCTGCATATTAAGATGAATTTTAGGATTTATTTCTGTTTATGTACGGTGGATGGGATGCATGAAAACATTAATCTTTTTTCTTTTTTCTTTTTTCTAACTTTCGGTTACATTAAAAGCTGAGTCCTATACAAATTGAGTGATGGGGTGTTCATAGTATTATATAAAATTAATGTTAAACTTGGAAAAGAATTTTTAAGAAATCAAGCTTTTACTAATATTTTGTTTCATTATATTGTTATTATGTTTTGTTCCAAGTTCTAAGAAATTAATTACTATTGTACTATACTTTTTAGAAGAACTAGCCGTACAAAAATTTTTATTTTTGAGCACGATGCGTAAAATGTTTAAGTATTGAGTTATTTAATTCATCTTCCTGATCTTATGGCATGCAATCAACTAAATAACATACATATTTTTCGACTTCAAAGTGTCCTTATGCTGGAGGCATTCATATCAAGGAATAAAGAAAATTGAGTACTACTAATAGGCACGGTATTTTATTTTGGAACCGTGTCATGTAGAATTAATCCTAGATTATGAGTCACCGTCTATTACAAAGAGTTTATAATTTTGGATCAATTTAATCTGTATAACCAAACGCGCCATATATATTAATTGATTTTGCTTCAAAAATATATCATTTGATGGTAGATATACTAAAGAAAATGTTGTGAACTTGTGATCAAAATATAGTGGTTTGGGTTTCAAAATAGTTCGCATATTACATGCAAATTAAGTGTACTTTAGTAGAGGAAGATTTTTCTCAAATGTATTGCAACTGTATGTTTATATCATTCATGTAATCTGAAACAATATATGTACTTTAAAAGGCTTCTACGTACAATGCGACTTATTTCATGGAATGGATTTGCGCTCTCCATCCCATTGTTTGTACTAAGAATCTAACACTGGATTTAATAAGTGAAACTGATAAAGGGAGATTGCTACAATGTTTTCAAGAATTCACAAGAAATAGTAAATACAGTCTTTTATGAGTAAAAAGGTACAAAGATGTCTAATCTAACTAGTGTACCCAAATTTGATAGTTTCTCAAAAGTACCCAAAATAAAAACAATTTAATACAGGTGAAAAAGGCCCAAAATTATTTTAAAAACTACTCCTATTTCTCATGGAGTATATGGATTAATTTGTTTGTCCATCGTAAACAATTACTAATTACTAGCAGCTAGCCTTAACTAAATTCTCTCTGAACTCATAAGACTAGTTTCTCTTAAAATCCAATACCATGAAATACAGCACACTAGTTAAGTCATAACTTGGGACAAGTGTACGTGTATGATGTATCCTGTGTGCTTTGATGGGCATTCTACTGAATTTGATCATATATATTGGCATATTGCATTTAAACTGACATAGCTAATAATCAGGAATTCCTACACCACACATCAAGATATCGAAAATGCATACTTGACTGCACAAAAGTTGAGACGCAATCACTTGTGTTGGAATGTATTAAAAAATAACAACAATTTAGGACATAAAAGAAAGCTAAATTAAGTACTCCACAAATTAACTTAATCTTTTATTTTTAGGACTCTTCCATTTGCGTTCTCTAATTTTAATTGGGACACCAACAATAAGGACGTTTTTTGAAGCGTTGGTGATATATTTAGAAACACAAATTAGCGTCCTTGATTGAATTAAAAAATGTCCTTAACGGGTTTTTTGTTGTTGTAGTGCTTCATCAAACCTACTTGGTTTTTCATGTATAACTGGAGTATGTATAAGTACATTTCACAATATTCTTCAAACGAGATTAATGGCACAAATCTTATTCCAGTAATTTCATGCCTAAACATAAATACTGATACTCGAAATTATTCATATATATACAACTATATTCATTATTTGAATAGGATAAATTATTATCGTGCTGTATAGTCTGACTCTTTCTCGGTCATGTGACACTTTAAATGGACATGTTCTTATGCTAATTCAATCTTATGGGAACTTCCATTTCAATTTTTTTTTTTGTAAGTAAGAGTATATAATATCTCCAAAACAGAAGTTTCATTTAAAGAATGCAGTTGCTGATCAGTGCTGACTTTTTCTTCTGATGTTTTAGTACTTCACCAGCTCATTCAGATGAACAGTTTAGACTTTAGAGAGAGAAAAGATCAGTTTCTGGTGTACAACATGCACCTCTGATAATCTTGCTTCCTCGTTTTTCTTTCATTTAATATGGTCTGAAATAAATGTATTATACATATATACTTTGTTGCACACGCATAAATGTGTGTTTGTGCGTGTGATGGGAGGCTACGAATTGAGTTTGATTGAAATGACACCACATTTGGCATCGTTGATAAGAACATAAATTTAAATCAGGGAAAAAGGTTGGATTTCATCAACCTTTTCCAGATATTGTGTTTCTCCAATTAAAAAAATTGATTCTAATGGAATATTTATATCAATATGAATTAATTTTGATTTTTCAGTCGGCTTTCATAGCTGCAGCATATATTCATTTATACCAGCACACCATATAAAATGTAAGTAAAATTTCAAATTCAAATACATTAGAGATTTAATTAGCGTTACATGATTATCGAATCTTGTGACTCATCATCTATTTGACCAATGTTCTACAGTTAAATTTCACAAGCACGCGAGAATCTTAATCCTTATCGCTAATTAATAGGTTTAATTAGTACTTACTACTAATTAATTACATGAACAATATAGTTAGTTCTTGGCAACATGAATTTATAATATATCTAGTGTACTTTCTTCTGTACTAGGGTTGTCTTTTCATCCCAAAAATTGGTATTTTGTCCAATATTATTCCCTTCAAAAAAAGATACTGAGAAATCAGATCCTTTTTTATGAACAATTTGAACAGATTTAATAAGCTAATTACTGTGTCCTTTTTAATATCCTTACTAAATTCTCATGGCAGAAATGACTGTTCCATTTCATTTTCATGAGAATAACAGTTTTGCTTTTTCTTTTATTCCAATTTTTGAACTTTCAGGAATAACTTCATATATTATCTTCAATTATAAATAAAGAAAACGCTTTCTTGATTTTCCACATGTTTGTAAAACTCAGACTGACTACTATTTCAATTTTTGTACATCTAATTTGAAGTTTTATCGGTAAAAAAGAAATTATATAAGACGTACACCAGTATATATTTCCATTGTCATATTACTAATCTTTTATGAAAAAAATATTTTCCCAGATTATGTTAGTACTACATAAATCTACACCTATGTTGATTTTAGGTTGTTTTATTCGGTTTCCTTACCCATAAATGAAAAAACGTGTTTGTTCTTGAAAAAATAGTAAGTATTCTCATACTCCTAAAGTTTCTAAATATAAAGCAAATTCACAAACAAACTGTCGTGTATATATTGCAGCATTATTGCACTTTCTGTCGGTCACATCTCACTAACTACAAAGCAAATTATACATACAAAATCATCATTTACTAAACTTCTCATAATTAATACTAGTAGTACTTCAGTGATTGAGTTTCTCAAAATGAATAGTCGAACACCAAAGCAGTGCTTCTTTCACTTGATAAAAAAAATTTATAAGAAAATAATTAGTAAAATAGTACTGTTGTTCACAAATTTTGAAAGATTGTATTTTCGTATATATCAATGTTTATAATTTGTAATGTAACCCTAGAAAAGAATTGCAAATAAACAATATTGAAGGTCCCATCACATTTTGTTGCTTTCAAATGAGTCCAAATAATAATGGAGGGTTGATAGACAAATACCAGTGTCATAAATGGAAAAACTGAAGATGAGTCAGTTGGGAAAGAAATTTTTTTTAAAAAATCGCAGCAGCAAAAAGTGTACGGCAACAATTTAATTTTGTATGACTCCAATCTCCAAAATTTCACATATAATAAATCCTAACCTTCTGTGCAAAGGGGTTTGCCCACTGCTATACTCATCTCCAAATCCAGACAGTAAATTTCGGTAATCCATTTTCGTGAATATTATTTTCAGTGATACACCCAATGGAATTACTACATACCAAAGCAGACCAGACAGTTTAGGCATAGACAGTCAAATGAGTTTGTAGGTGTGTTAATCTCCCATCATTATTACAACTATATAACATTATTTTTTATTTTTTAGTGTGATTCCAATTTGATTTGACTAGCTACTGACATATCTGAAAAACTGTCTTGCCATTCCTAGAACTCACTCTTCTCAAATTCCCAATTTAGCAGTCTTGGTTTATTTTTTTTTATTTTGATTTAGTAACATTTGCATGGAGTGGTTGCAATCCAGCCTCTCCTCTTGTACATGTTTAGGGAAACGAATCTGCACGAAACGACTGTGGAATAGATTGGACCATGACATATGATTTTAAAGCCGGTTTTGCTTTCGTGTGACCTAAGCCATTCCGATTTTATTCAATCTACACCATAACAATTAGTTACTGCATATGTTTTCTGAATCAATTCACATGAAACATCTTTGGCATAGTCATAGTTAATTATATGAAACAAATAAGGCCGTGCATAATTGTCGATTGGGAGCCCATACTGGAATGCACAGGACATGGATGGGTCGCAACTTTTAGTAGTGTATATATATAAGCTGATAGATAGAGACAAAAAATAGAATTCTAGTCTTTATAAGCTTTCAAGGTAGTACTCTATAAAATGATATGGGCACAACAAACATAAGCTTCAAGACCCAAAGTTTCCTTCTATTATGTTATGTATGGATTTTGAACAATTGTACTGCCTCCGTCCCAAGGAATCCTTGGCCGCCACGAGATTTTATGCAATTTTATTTTGTGTTTTAGGTGGAGTGAATAAAATAAGAGAGGAATAAAATAGAGATAAAGAGGTTTCTATTTTAATAATGGATCATCTTGGATGTAACAAACTAAAAAGGAAAGTGAGTTATCTTCGGTGGTGGCACGGAGAAAGTACTAATTGGTGCATTAGAGTGGAATCCTCGGCCTAGAATCTAGATGGTAGTAGTATTATTTTGGCACATCCAGATTGACATTTTAAAAAGGGGGGAAACAAGATACATGACCAGAACAGAGTTATAGGAATTATCGCAAACATGTCAACTTTTCTTTTTTACTTTTGAATGGGCAGAATGCGTGTGAATTGTCCACCAATATTAGATATAAAATGCACCAAGAAGTTAGAGCTCAGCTGGCAAAGGTTAGGGTATGGCTGGACCAAGACTGCAGTGTTGGGCTAACTAAAATGTTGAATCAACATTGTAATGGGCCTACAGTAGAACATCAAATGGGCCACATGCATATTGCCCATTTCTACCCGATATTTTAGGAATCAAAACCAAAACAATAAATTCGGAATCAAATCATAACGACACTGGTTTGGCATCAAAGTATTTCAAAAACACTCCACAAATTCCTCTATTAACCGCAATAATGAGCAAATTAAGCTTTGCCAAACATTGGCAAAACAGTTTAAACGCAAAGAAGCAGCTGATAAAAATACAAAAGAAGCAGCAGCTGATAAAAGTACAAAAGAAGCAAACAACAATCGTCCATGCTCCTCGAAACCTTATTAAAGGAGTGTAGAAACCATGAAAATGAGTATAAAAATGCATAAAGTCAACAAACTAGTTATGCTCTCCTTTCAACCGAGAAAATCGAAGGGAAGTCATACTGAATCTAGTACTTGTAGTCCTTGACGTGGAGGCTCTCGGATGCATCCTGGCTCACATTGCTGTCACCCTGGTAGGTTCCAAGAGTGGCTTCTGAGTTGGCCTTGCACCTTGTAAGCAATGCAGCCTGAGCCTTTCCAACATTCTCCTCTTTGCCGGCCCACGCCTTCAGGGTGCTCTGCTGGAGTGCACGTCCGAACGAGAAAGAGAGGGTCCATGGCTTCTTTGTCTTGAGCTTGTTCATGGCATTTAAGTTCCGGGTGGCCTCTTCCTCACTCTGTCCACCAGACAAAAAGACAACAGCAGGAACAGCACAAGGCATTGTTCGTTGCAAAGCACGGACAGTGTACTCAGCAACCACCTCAGGGGCAACCTTGGGAGCATCAGAGCCGGGTGTAACCATGTTGGGCTTCAACAAGGTACCCTCCAACAAGACGTGGTGGTCGTTGAGGGCCTTGTAGCAAGCAGCCAGAACACGCTCTGTCACCTCAGCGCACTTGTTGATGTCGTGGGATCCATCAACAAGGATCTCTGGCTCAACAATTGGTACCAAGCCATTCTCCTGGCAGATGATGGCATAACGGGCCAGACCGTTGGCATTGTCATTGATGGCCAGCTGCGATGGCTCGTTGGGACCAATCTTAAGTACGGCTCTCCATTTAGCAAAACGAGCACCAGCAGCATAGTATTGTTGGCAACGTTGGGCAAGGCCATCAAGACCTTGAGTAGTGGTTTCACCGTTGGTTCCAGCAAGCTCAACGGTACCCTTGTCGACCTTGATACCAGGAAGAACACCTCCCTCATTCAACACATCGACAAAAGGCTTGCCTACAAGCACAGAGAAAACAAATGTAAGATCATTTATAAAATTATATTGTAACAGAAAAATACTAGTTAGAATTAGAATATGATTATTGATTATTAGGCAATAAAGCCAGTACCTGCAGCAGTTTTCTGGTACAGAGTTTCCTCAAAAAGGATCACACCACTCAGGTACTGAAGAGCACCAGGGGCACAGAAGAGAAGTTCACGAAGAGCCCTTCTGTTTGACTCAACATTCTCAACGTTGATGCTCGATAAACGCTTTCCAATTGTTCCAGTTGATTCATCAGCAGCAAGAATACCCTTTCCAGGAGTACCAATGTATGCAGCATTGGCAATTAGTTCATCTGCATATCAAGGATACATTTAAACAACGCAGTATATGAATATATGATAGTAAGTCAATAACATGAAGTAATAAGTAGCAAACATAAACTCACAACTGAATAAGATATTCCTATTCAAGCCTAGATCTCCGGATCAGATCCAAAATATATACACAATGAAAAAAATTATAAGCATGCAACTGAACTAGTAGCAACCAAAATGGGCATAGCAAAATTTAGCAGAATTACTTCAAAGAGAACACATCAGGCCTAGGAGTGTCACCAAATGTTTTCATCTCAGGAATCGCTTAACATAAAACGAGCCAACAAACAGATGAAGAGACAATCACATAACAGATTGTTTGTTAGAACTAATTAACAATTATAAAGCAAGCAAAAATCATCTGGAAAGCATCTCAAAAAAACATAACCAGGATAGCAGCCTCCATTTACATCAGCACAAACTTAGGAATGAAGAATGGAACAAGTACACAGCAACGAATATGAGATCAAAAGCAACTTTAACTAAAGAACAAATAATAAAAATTATCTGACAACTTTGGTTTATCATCAAAGCTTTGGATCGTCAAAAATCACTTGGTACAAAGCACAGTATAGCAACTAAAAACCATCAATCACCAATGAAAAGATCAAGACAATATTTTAACCAATTAGACTCGGATGCAATCGATATACGGTTTAATCCACTTCGCATCAAACACGCCATAAACAACACATGATTAACTACAACTAAACACTACATCCTATTAAACAGAGCAATATACTATCAGATTTACAGATTTAAACTCAGAAAACAGGCTAAATGAAGCGCATCATATCAGATCTGATGAATCAAGCAACAAAACAAATCAAATTAGCGTAATTCCCATAGATCCACTAATAAAAATCAAATAACAACTAAAACTACGGTTTAAAAAAGATAAAAAAGAATCCGAAGATGGCGTAAATCTTACCAGCGTACTTTCCGCGGTAGGCAGTCATGGTTGCAGCTTCAATATATTAGGAGAAGAAAAAGAGAGTGACGGAGAGTTCCAGACAGAGAAATGAGACTTTGGTAGAAGATGTGTAGAAATGGTGGCGAGTATGGTTTTTATAGCAAGGGTGGGGTTTTGGGGGTTGAATCATCGATATTTTCGCCCTGTGTTCAGCCCCTCCTTCAAGAAAACTCTTTTGTTTTCGTCTTTTACTATTTTGACCCTACCGTTCATGGATTCTGATTGTACTATTCTTGTAAATATAATTCTTTTGTTTGGAAAAATGTTATAATTTTGTTTTTGATTCAAATACACGACTATATACAATATAACATCTAAAATTATCATATCTAATAAATATAATCACTTTTTAAAATTAACTTCGTCAATTATTACTATTAAGCTAAATATAAATACTAAGTATATATCATTATTCTACAATTACTACAAGAATTAAGAGATGAGTAATTTTTTATATATTAAGAAATTTGATTAGTTTTTATAATTAAACACATAAATTTAATAATTAAAATTTAAAATTACTTTACATAATAATAATGGCCAAATAAACAAAGCCAAAAAGTTAATTTGAAGGTGGGACGGAATCACAGAGGAAGTATTATCTATATAAAAAATTAGAAATAAATATTATGCCTAAAAGAAACTCCTCTAATTATAATAGAAGAAGTATTATCTCCGTAAAAAATTGTACTTACAAAAGCAGGAGGACATCTCAAACTCTCAATCAATTTGTATCAAATGCAGATCACTCTTTTTTCACAAAAACAAGATATTGCGTCCTTATTTTGGACGGTGTGGAGTTATTCTCATGCTCTATCTTAAACAATTGGCACAAAATGTGATAATGAAGATTAGCTTTCCTAATCAAATTGGCATAAATAACAGTAAAATTGAAAATTGCCACTTTACAACTGACCCAATTCTGTGATTCGTGGTCATTTATGTAATTAAATATTAAAATGATGGGTAGATTATGATTGCATAAAGGCAGAGGTTGGTGAAAAAGGTGGGCTAACCTCACGAGGAGGTTTTAATTTTGCTAGATCCACCTACTAATCTGCTGCAAGAAGCTCATCCAAACACAATTATAATACTGACAATTATGCAATTCTTTTCGACCTTTGTAGTTTGTAATAACAATTTCACATATTGTATGATAATATGATCGTACTTCATTTATGTTTTGGGATGACAAAATTTTACCACAAATTAGAGTGATTCCAGAATAATCATAGTTTTTCAAAATAAATAAACAATTTAATTGCTCAACTAAAGTGATTCAAGAATAATAAAGTAAATAAATTACTTAAAATTCTAATTATTCATAGTGGGATAAATGATTCATTTTGCTTAGACACAAAATTATAAAATATAAAGAAAAACAGTTGGAAAAAATAGTAAAAAAATTAGTCCTACCTATTTACATTAATTTTATAATAAAATGTGAATAAAATAATCACATAAATATAATTTATTTATCAAAATTAATAAAATAAAATAAGGTATATTTAATTATAAACACAAAGCAATAGCTAAACTTGAGTATCTACTTTTATTCATTTCATTTTTATTTTTTTTGCAAACTTTTTGTCGAAAAAGGTACTAGTAATTTATCTAATTATTAAACCACTAGCTAAAGAGAAGAGAAGAAATTTTAAACCAAGTGCCACTCTTGAAAACGGGGTGTGGAGGACCATCTCCAACAATTTACACCAAACTCAAACTCATTTTTGAGTATATACGTCACACCAAAAAGTAGTTTTATTCCAATCATTTACAGCAAATTTAAAATTTACACCATTTTTAGGTTTTTGTCTCACAAAATTTTTGCAGTAACACCATATTTGGTTTTGTTTCACAAAAAACATCAAAAATGGGTTTGAGTTTGGTGTATGATTAGAAGATTTCTACACCAAAACTCATTTATGGAGTACGGTTAGAGATGGTCTAATCAAACAGCGCAACCCCCTTTATACGCACCAATAGCCACACTATTTCACATCGAAAAATCAGTGAAGTGATATTGCAGGATTTCTTAGCGATGCATTAAAAAATACTACTATTCCTTAATGAATTAGTATGTGGAGATAAAATCGTAACCAGTATGACTATAACTTATCATGAAAAGGAAAAATATTTCATTTTAAAATATTTTTTCTTATTTTTCTTAATAAACCTTTCAAGAATTACTAATATAATTGAGCGTCAGCAATTGGGACATAGTTCTCTAATATTTTAGCGCATTAATACATTTCCTAACTCCCAAGCCATGTTCAATGGCTCCATTTAGAATATATTCGAGATCTCAAATCTATATTTTTTAGTGATAAATTTATTCAGTTATTTCCAATAAGTAACCGCCGGTTTGATATAATATACGCATTATTGGGCTTAAAGTTATAAACAGCGTTTACTTATCGGCCTGCTAGCTCTAATATTTAATGGGGAAACATGATATATGCCGTAATCTTGAACATCAGAATCCATACTCACGAAGCGTATAAATTATTAATAAATTTAAAAAAGCATGCTCAACTTGTAAGTCAAATGCTGAGTAGTTATTGGTGATATAGTATATTTACAGGTGTTCTCCGTGTTTATTGCACTCGTCCCTTTGTAGTAGAGACGTTTTATTTCACTAGATCACTAGACCGATCGACTCGAAAGAAGATGCATGATCCATATTCGTGTAAACTAGCCTAAGTAAATTTAGTAGGGATTCACTCCCCACTAGACGATCACATAGGAAGCTCATCAAAATAAAATACGGCATGACACAACATATTTGCAAATTAGGTACTCCACCCATTCTATAGTAGTAGAATCATTTTGCCATTTTGGTACATTCCATAATAGTTGAGTCATTTTCCTTTTTAAAAAGTCAACACATTTCTTTTCATTTACTTTACTTTCTCTTACTCTATTCTCTTCATCCCTTTACCTTTTTTATTTCCTACTTTATTCTTCGTTTACTTAACTCACTTAGCACATTTTTTCTTAAATCGCGTGCCGAAAAGAAACGCCTCCACTACTGTGGAGCGGATGGAGTACATCATTCACACTTGAAAAGTATTGCGAAAATTTTAAAAGAAATCCCACAATAGTAGTGTAGAATAGAAAAGCCTGACTCAACAGTTTAGTCTTTCTCTTAATCAAACGTCTCGATCAAATCATTAAACAGCGTGAAAGGCAATCATTTTGAAAAAACAACTAACATACACATTAATCTCAAGAAACAATTAATATAGAATTCATGCGTCCTACGGTTCACTTATGTTTGCGTTCTCTCTTTAGAATTTAAGAACTCGTAATTTAATTATATCAATAGATTTAATTAATCGTGGTCCTTTCTTGGGCTTTGTTGAGTTGGATTATTCGCTGGCGGCGCCGGCCGGCCACTCGTGTCTTTGGAAACTCGTATCATCAGCTTCTTTGTTTTTCTTTTTTCTTCGGAATGCGTTCGAGAATTAAATAAATTAATTCAGGAATTAAACTAATTAATTCCAACATTTTGGCGTATAAACACTGTCTGGAGAAATACTCCTAATAAAACGCAATCCCAAAAAAAAAAAAAAAAAATTTGGGTCCAAGACATGTTATAACCATTAGTCCAACCATTTAATTTACTTGACCCAAAAGATTGAACCTAATACTCCTAATAAAACGCAATCCCAAAAAAAAAAAAAGAAATTAATTTGGGTCCAAGACATGTTATAACCATTAGTCCAACCATTTAATTTACTTGACCCAAAAGATTGAACCTAATACTCCTAATAAAACGCAATCCCAAAAAAAAAAAAAGAAATTAATTTGGGTCCAAGACATGTTATAACCATTAGTCCAACCATTTAATTTACTTGACCCAAAAGATTGAAATCAATATGGCCCAACACTCCACAAAATAAAATCGAAAGGCCCAACAAAACTCCTCGGCCCAACCTGATTTATTTATGTCCGATTAGTCATTAAGCAGAGGTCAAAACGTTTTGGTTTACGCAGAGCTGAATAGGAGTAAAGTCATTGGGCTGAAAACCTTTGTTCTTAAATCTATTTTATTCTTAGGTCTAAAATCTAGGAAAATCTTTTTAAAATATTTTATTTCATTAAATAATATTATTTTTAATAATATTTTTTAATTTAGGAATTAAATAATCATTAAAATATTCGTTTATCATTATCTCATCGTGCGAGGTATGCACGCACAACGAACGACCAGAATTCTTCGGCGAGAAGCTCGTCAGAACGGCGATTTCGCCGTCCAGCTTTCCCGGCGGACCGCGCGCTCTGCGCGCCACTTCCTCTTCCCTTCTTTCCCGGCGGAAAACCGCCGAGAAGAACCCTCCATCACCGTCGACCACGCAGTCACGGCCGCGCAGCTCCAGCGAGCTCCCACTGCTCTGACGGTCTTCGCGCGAACCAGCAGCCGCCGCGAACGGCGTGGCTGCTCTCGGTTGGCGACGTCAGGGCTGGGGTGATTAGTGTTTAGGGTCTAGGGTTAGGGTTTTCGGTGGAGTCTCGGCGTCTCGGCAACTCTCGGACAAGCCACCGTGCCTCGTCTCCTCCCCGCGACACAGCAGGTTCCGGCTAGGGCATGCGGTCTCGACCGGCGGCGTGCACGAGCCCATGCTCGTCAGCGCGTCGCCGCGTGATCGCTACCCCTCGGCTCCCACTCGATTCGACACCCTATTCCGACCGTACGTTGCGCGATTCGCTTCGGCGCAAGCGCCGACGAATCGCACGTCTCGTATGATCGAATAATTCAAGTTCTATTGATTCGAATGTTCTTGAGTCCAACATGCATAAAAATAAACAATAAAACACAATAACATGCTTCGTAATCAAATAACACAATCATACATGAAATTCGCGAAATTTAAATCCAAATAATCAGAGCCAAAGACTGGCTCTGATACCAATTGAAGGAACTGGCAGCGGGAGCGGTGCGACGGATTAACATAATTTAACAATTATTGATCGCACAAATAAATCACATAATAATCAGATCTATTTAGCGGATTATTTAGACAAAATCTATTCGCGTAATTCTCACATGTATCATGCTCAGAACTTGAATAAATCATACTTTAAGAATATTGAAACCTAAAACATGCTTTTCTACGGAGCAGAAATAATACCTAATTAATTCTCCAAAGAATTGAAGATGGCTAGCAGCTTCTCCACGTGACGCTTTGAATACTATACCACAGATCTTCTCTCTGGTTCCCGAACTGTACTCCGATATCAGTGTGAGCTAATCCCTTAAGTTCCTTTTGGGCCCAGACAGGGATCTATGGAAGGTTTTGGATTTGGGCTCATCCAATTTACTTTTTACTAAATAAATTGAACCCACAATTTAATATAAGCTTAATTGGAATATTACGAGCAACCACTACAGAAGGAATATTGAACTCTCCCCATCCAAATCCGAAATTATAAGTAATTCGGATTTCCGTTTTAACTTTCATTTCCCGCGCTTAAGATAAAAATGTTCATTAATTAATTAATGTCTACTATGGACTTAATTAATTAACTTCTTATTAATTCCAAGAGTGGACTTAGCATGAAACGCTTATTTATTATTCATAGAGTAATCAAACTTCAACTAGCTAGGTTACGAATAATAAAACCTTGTTTCGCGCTCCTCTTGAGGACATTATCAAATGAGACTCTCCTCGCGCACGACTCAATATAATAGCAATCCTAACACCGCTAGATATTAATCACCACTACCCAATATATCAGGCTTATTGGGTTACGAAAAACCCGCACCATTTGATAAGTCAAAGTAATGCATACTCAATACCGTATGCTCAATGCTAACCTACATTGATTAAGAAACAAATATTTATCAAGACCTCGCCTTTCAGTAGATAGCCTAAGGACAAGTCTTGCTGTTAGATCCGTTCAGTGTTATACCACACCAATGTCATCTTATTTCAGTAAGGCTTAGAAATATGCGGACTGACATTGCAACCTTTCTCGATGGATAGTCTAATTCCATCTAGGTTGTGAAATTCTTCTTTTTCTTTGTTTAGGACTGACCGTGTTACCTTAAAGTGGACGCCGCCCACAACCGGTCTACTAAAACAAAGACTTGGACCTTGTTAAGTTAACTTATACATTTAAACATGCAATTAACATCCATTAAATGTAAAACATAACAACATTATGACAAAAAATAATCTGTTTTATTCCTTGGAAAATAAAATAAGAGTTTTACAGTATTCAATCACTCGAAACGTGATTTCTAGTATACAAACTCTAACAGGCTACGTCCACGGGCAGAAACTGAGAACAAATTTTATTCAGAGTGTATTCAGACTATGGCTACAGATTGTGGCTATAGATTACAGATTAGCATGAATATTAAATGCCCTACTCCCATTAAATAGGCACACAAGAGATCCTATCATAATTAGGAAACATAATCTTATCCCAATTATGAAACATAATCTATATAGATTCAAGGCATACTAACAAATCTCCACCTTGACTTGAATTCTCTCTCGCAGATGCATCATTACAATGCCAGACGAACAAACGATCTCCCAGTGAATTTTTCGACCTTCATGTTCAGAGCAGGCATCTTGGTCGATTAACACAAAAACCCTAACAGATACGGAATTCAGAAACCCTAGTTCGAAAACCAGGCTATGATACCAGTTTGTTGTGACAGAATAGAGCAATTGTGTAATCGAGACAAACAGAAATGTAAAGAGACACGAAATTTACGTGGTTCACCAACATTGCGTTGGCTACGTCCACGGGCAGAAACGGAGAACATATTTTATTCAGAGTGTATTCAGACCATGGCTATAGATTGTGGATATAGATTACAGATTAGCAGGATTATTATGTGTCCTACTCCCATATAAATATGCACACAAGAGATCTTATCCTAATTAGGAAACATAATCCTATCCCAATTAAGAAACATAATTTATACAGATTCAAGGCATACTAGCAGTTAATTTCACCAAACTCAAATGTAAATATAGTAGTAATTGTATACTATCAAATTAAAGCGCCTTTGTGCCTGCTGCTTGTATTAGTGTTGTCATCAATTGGATTTAATCTTGTACTTGCCGGGAGATTGGTTTTCTTTGCTTGTTGCCTCTTATTTTGCGAACTGCAGAACCATCCAATGCATCATGTCGCAAAAGTAGGGAGGAAATAATTAGGCGCCAGAAGTAGGTGTTTCTATGGGATCATGCTAACTTTCCACTCACTCACGTATATATGAAACATGGGAAACTAATCTCCACTAATAAGAAGAAACGTGGGAAACCAACTAAGTAGGATTGTATATTTATTAGAATTAATTTCTGAATTTTATATTAATTACATTTACATCCCTTAGCATAAAATGATTATTCAAAACCTCCCAAAACTCCACCTTTATATATTGTATAAATTTGTCCCATATTAACTTGGTGATATTCCAAGTACTAAATTATAGTTCAAATTCTTTTTGCTCGATCAACAAAAGATACTAACACGAAAAATTTGAAAATCCTCAACTCATAACTAGACATGGTTGAATGATAATTTTTCAAACATCGTTTATTTCCACAAAACAAAATTCTCTTGATCGTCCATAAAAGTATAATTTTTTCTTTAACAAAAGAAAACAAACGTGAAATTCGTCTCGAACAAACAAGGTCCTTTCGAGTGCAATTAAACATATAGAAAAAAAGTCGAGACGTGACAGAATCTTCATTCATTAAATTTACTCCAATGAAATATTAATACAAAGTTATGTATATGCAAGTTTAACTTATTTATAACTTATTGTAAACTTTATTTTCAGATAGGTGCTTAGGAACAAGGGAGGACTAAAACAGTCAGCTTGGGAAAATGGAAACTACAACTTTGTGAACTAAAGATTATATATATTTTCTTGCTCAAAAAAAAAAAGATTATATATATTTTCCTTAAAGGCGCAAGTAATATTATTCAACAAAGATTAAAATTTAACATTACTGTTTTTTATTAGAATGAGTAGTAATATAAGATTCCATTAAATTTACTCCAATGAAATATCAATTTAAATTTATGTATTTGCAAGTTTAACTTATTTATTTATAACTAATTGTGAACTTTATTTTCATATAAAGGACCTAATTAAGGAGGGAGGAGTATTAGTGTATTACAGTCAGCTTTGGATAATGGAAACTACAATTTGTAGTTTAAAAAGTTAACATAAGAGACTCCGTACATAAAATAACATTTCCCTCCAAAAACAGCTCCAATGGCATTTCTAAAATATTTCAGACAAAAATCACTTTATATTAATAAGAGAGAACGTCTTTTTTAGTCCATTAACTTTGTCAAAGTATCATTTTAGATCCATGAATTTTGAAAATATCATTTGAAGTCCGCCAATAATGAGTTAATATCAATCGAAGTATTTTTTTACTATTTCCAAGTTTTTCTAGACGAAAATACCCTCAATATCTTGAAGGGTATGTATTTTTAATAATCTTATCATATACTAATATTTTTTATAAATATTTTTACTATATATTTTTGATGAATTTTCTTAATATAATTTTACCTTCTATATTATCACTTAATTTTGTGACATGCAAGAAAAGTTCCTTATTTAATTTTTTATTATTAAAGAATTTTAAAATATTTTTGAGGTATTACCGTATATCAATATTCAAGTATTGTCTATTGACTGCGACATTAATTTTTATGAGTATTCATACATCAAAATTATTTTCAAATTCTTTAATTATAAAACATTGAAGAAGGAACTTTACTTGCATGTCACAAAATTAAGTGATAATATTGAAGGTCAAATTATATCTAGAAAATTCGTCAAAAATATATAGGAAAAATATTTATAAACACTATGAGTATATGATAAGTTTATTAAAATATATCCCCTTTAAGGTATCGAGGGTATTTTCGTCCAGAAAAACTTGGAAATAGTAAAAAAGTACTTCGATTGATATTAACCCATAGTTGATGAACCTCAAATGATATTTTCCAAATTCACGGACTTAAAATGATACTTTGGCAAAGTTTGTGGACCAAAAAAGATGTTCCCTCTTATTAAAAATATATACTCTTAATGATATTGAGGGTATTTTCATTCAGAAAAACTTCGAAATAGTAAAAAAGTACTTCAATTGATATTAACTCATAGTTGTCAGACCTCAAATGATATTTTCAAAGTTCACGAACCTAAAATGATACTTTGGCAAAGTTCGTGGACCAAAAAAGATATTCCCTCTATTAATAAAGATGAGTAGAGATCATTAGTACTCCCTTCATTCCATAGTAGTAGAGTCATTTTGCCATTTTGATACGTTTTATAGGAGTGGAGTCATTTTCATTTATAGTAAAAGTCAACACATTTTTTTGCACTTACTTTACTTTATTTTACTTTATTCTCTCTTCACCTCTCTACATTTTTCATTTCCTATTTTATTATTCTTTTACTTAATTCACTTAACACAACTTTTTAATTCCAGTACTGAAAAAAAATGCTTCCACTGCTATGAAACAGAGGGTAGAACCTAGCTATAGAGTTGGGCAGCAATCAATTGATCATGATCCTAATTCGTTATAAAGTATAGAATTAAATTAATACATATATATGGAGTAGTATTTTAGTATAATTTGACTTCGTTTCTAGTTTACATCGACATTTTGATTATTTGATTGTACTTTACTTTTTATAGGTTGGGTGGTTAAAAAGATCTTATGAAACTTCACCAACATTTCTGTAAAGTCAGGCACGCGTACCCAAAATTTGAGAACAAAAATCTTGCTATTATAGAATAATCCATCCGCCCATAAAAATTGAGTACGTTTATCATTTTTGGCCGTTCACAAAAAATAAAACATATTTATTTATAAAAAAATTTCAACAAATAATAATTTTACACATAATTCAATTAACACCCGTTTTCACTTACTTTTTTCCTTCTCTCTTACTTTTTTTCTCTTTGGGGAGTGTTATATTGCTAACTCAAAGATTAATTGTTAACTACAACTCAATAATAGCCATTAGATATTCAAATTAAAGGCCTAGATCATCAACCACAAAATATCAATACGATCAACAAAAAATGTCAATAAGGCTATATGATTAATTCCAATAAAAATCAATAGGGGTATTAATGTCAAGTTAGTTATAGCTAACTTTTAAAAGAAATCTCAAAACTTTAAATTTATATAACATATATCAAATTAAAGATAATTTTATAAGTATTCCAACGATATACTACATGCATATGTTCCGACGCCAAAATTTGAAAATAATTTGAATTTTTTTTTGAATTTTTGTATTTTTTACGAACAGATTTATGTCAATACGCCTGACATAATATGTCAATATTATGCTTGTAAAATGTAAATATGAAAATGTGTTGACATTATTATATCTTTGTATTGATGTATTTCATATACTGTATTGGCATTGTATTAAACCCTAAATTTCTAAACCCTAAATTTGATGTATTTCATGGCAAATTGTAGACCACAAGATTTCTATGCTTATGATCTTAAATTAGTTGTAATTAGCAATTAGGGGATGAGTTAGCAATTGATCACTCCCCTCCTCTCTCTTACTTCATCAATTCTACATTAAAACTTGTGTCATACGCCAATTACTTTATTTCCAAAATTAAGTAAACTTTAGTTAGTGGAGTTTGAACCACAACGTGACGCTGTTTTCTCCCGATTTGAAAAACCAACTGTGCTAGAGTGAAAGGAGCTTTATATATTGACTATGTTTTATAGTGTCTCTATTCAGTTTATTCCACGCTAGCACCATGTAATTAAAATCCATCAACAAACAATCGGAGTGTTAAATATTCAAATATGGATAATAGGAGATGCGCCAAAATCTTGATTTTATACAAAGTGAATAATGGAAAATCAAGTGGATATTTATCCAAACAACCACTAAAACAAATAATGTTAGTCGTGTCGTCATCCCTTACGTCATCATCTCTCACATAATTGAATTGACCTAAAACTTGCTGCCCCCAAATCTTTGTAGGGCCCCACCCCCACCCCACCTTCATCCTCTCCATATCCTTTCACCCCTCTATTTCTCAACTTATACCACCACAGCCCCACAACTCCCGCTAATGCCAAAACTGCCCCAACAAGCAGCCCCACCCACGCCCCCACCTTCTTCTTCCCTGCACCCTCCCGCACCTTAAAATACCCCAGCTTTCCCTCATCCCTCACCGCCACCAGCGTCTCAATGGGATAATCTAGCATGTAGCAGAATCCAGACGAGTTACTGTACACCACTCCCCAGCACGTGCAGTTCCCTTCACACGACCCCTCGCACTCCTCAAACGACGCCGTTCTCTTGTAACCCATGAGTTCTTTATACGGCAATTCCACCCCGGTTCTTCTCAACACCCCGAACCGGTTATTCTCATACCCGCCGCAGAAGTCGCCGGATTTCTTAATATGCGGCGACACGCAGCCGCCGGAGCCGTGAATCGTCCGATTGTCGAGGCAGGAGCAGTCCTTGCCCGGTTCGCATAAACCGTATGACCCGCAAGCGCTGGGTAGGTCGCACGGTTCGGATATTGCTTGGTAATCCAGTACCCAACCCGACCCGGTCCAGTAGTAGCCTTTGAGGTTCCCATCCGGTTCGATCCTGACCCGGCGGATACCCGACACATTCTGCTGAAATGTGTTGAAGGACTGCACATCGACGGGCGGTAGTGACCCGTTTTGGTACATGCCCAAATAGCCGTCGGATTCGAGCACCATGTAAATGGGTCGACCCGGGACGACATCCGCTTTGGCCTGCAGCGCGGTGTGTTTCAAGTAAATCTGATCCGAATCGGAGAATTTGGCGAATAGGCCCATGTAATCGGGGCCCAATCGCATGGAGTAGAGCCCATTCGAAGAGATGAGCGCCATGGCGGTGGTGAAATTCTGATTCTCGACGAGTGTGTCGGAGGGGAAGTCGAAGCTCTGCCACAGCACCGCTGATGCGTCGTCGATTACGAGATTGGACGTGTTTGAGAGCCAGACGCGGTTGCCGGAGGTGTGTGTTGACCAATATACCCCTGTGTGGGGATCGGAGAGAACGAGGCTGCCGTTGAAGAGGAGGTGGGTCGGGTTGGCCCATCTGGGCGATCGGGTCGGGGCGGCCGACCAGAGGGGGACGGAGGACGCCACGTGGAGGATCGAGAGGCTGAGCTCGCCCTGGTTGACTCGGAGGAAACCCAGTGAGTAGGTGGCGGATGAATCGTTGAGCAGAGGCTGGAAATAGGAGACGTCCGGATTGGGAGAGGCTTTGAAATTGAGGCCAAGCCCAAGCGGTGGCGCATCGGCGGCACTTGAGGTCCACGCCAGAGATGTCAAAATGGCCACGAGGAGAAGCTCAATCGCTGATTCAATTTGTAGTTCCATGTCAAACTGATCATGGATATATAGTTTTGGACTGGTTGTGTATTTCCTACACAAAAATGGAGTATGTAGAGAAGCAATGGAGACGTGGTGAGTTTTATATATAGCTCTTATCTTAGCAGTAGCGCACTACTTTGATAAGATATTAAAATCATATTATTATTGTATTAGGCAGAATACAATTAAAGATGCATTGTTTTTTTATTGCATGGCGATGGCATATTACAGAGCAGATAATACTTATATAATTATATTAAATGTTAAATGTTGGAGGATTGGCAGATCCACCTAAAAATGGATAGTTTTATTGAATCAACGTAAATCTGCAAATGCAACTATAATTTCTACCAGTTTCTCCTTAAATCTGCTCCTATATTTTATTACTCCAATATGCCGCATTTTAATTATCTCCAACTTACCAATGCATTAGAATGTGCACTTATTTTTCATGAAAGGATGGTATTAAGAGCACATTTCCTATTGTACCACAACTTTGTTCAAAACTAGGCAGTATAGGTGGAAAATGAAAAGAAAAAAAATATGAATAAACTAGGAGAAAGAAATATAAAAGTATTTAAGTAATAAATTAAAATATTTTTATTATTTTTTTTTAATACGAGACTAGTTTTGGATAACGAATAAAAATGGAAGGATGAAACTATGTAGAACTCCCTCTGTTCTATATTAATAGAGACATTTATTTTCGGCACATATTAAGATAGATATTTAAGTATATAGAGATAATAAAGTAAGAAATACGAAAAGAGAATAAAGTACTCCTTCCGTCCCAATATATTAGACCCCTTTCTTTTGGGCACAAGAATTTATGAGATGTTATTTAGTAGGCTAAATGGAGTTGATAATAAAGTAAATTTTTATCATAAATAGAAATGGCTCAAGTATGTTGGGACATCCCAAAATAGTAATATGAGTTTAATATCTTGGGATGGAGGGAGTAAGAGATAGTATGAAACATTATGAGAGAGAGTGTATAGTGCTTTTCTCCCAATATAGAAATGATTATATTATGTTGGAACGTCTCAAAATGCAATACGGCTCTATTAACATGGAACGGATGGAGTATTTTGGTGGACAAATAACAAAGTAAAGATGAAATATGTACTATCCTTACTTCTCATAATAGAGGTTATACTTGGATGATGACAAAGGATTTTAGGGAATATAGTTTTATATGTTATGTGGAGAGAAAAATATAATTTAACATATTAATATGAGAAAATTCTTTAGAAAAATAATGACATCTTTTGTAGTACATACTAAAAGGAAAACATAACATCTACTTTGAGAATAACGGTGGGTAATATTATGATATTTTTATGGGATAAATTGAAAAGGAAAGTGTGACATATATTTTGTCACTGAAGGTAATACTCCCTCCGTCCTATAAGAGTATGCACTTTTGGTTGAGCACATGTTTTAATGCATAATTGATAAAATAAGAGAGATGTAAAAAGAAAAAATAATTAAAGTATTGTTAGTAGAGAATGCGTCGCGGCTTATTAAATACTCCCTCCGTCCCGCTTAAGATGACACGTTTTCCTTTTTAGTTTGTCCCAACTAAGATGACACATTTCCTTTTTTGGTAACTTTCTCTCTCCAATTAATACACTCAACCATTTTTTCTCACTCCTATTAAAATATCCATATTTCTTTATCTCTCTACTTTAATACTTACACTCACATTCTCTCTCCAATTAAACACTTTAACCAATAACTCCTAAAATCCTGTGCCGGCTAAGCAATGTGTCATTTTAGCCGGGACGGAGGGAGTATAAGAGAGTTTCCAAATTTATAAATTGCATACTTTTGTAGATCTAACTCAAAAAGGAAGGAGTGCATGCTCTTGTAGTACGGTGGAAGTATTATTTTAGTATAGTTTGTAAGACCTAGTGGGGGTAGGGGCTAGACGTTGTTTATACTATATGTAGTCGAAAGTCAACCTTGATGTCGAACAAAATTTACTACTACAACATTTAATTCGATATTATGATGTTTTCTGACTTTCATCTCATCTCCTCTCTATTAATAGTAGGGTAACAAAATGTCAACTCTTTAAGTTTCCCAACTGCTTGTATGAATAGCTACTACAAAATTAATTATGGTTGAAAACTCCATCTGTATGTGCTCATTCAGTTACAAGTGGTTATGAAATTGTACATCACAAGTTGCAGATATACTAGATGTAGAGTATTAATTATTAGGTGACGAACTCTGGGAAATCTCCTATGACCTCTCTATTGATCATTTCCCTTTTATGAAAAAAACTCATACTCCATTAGGTTTTGCTCTTACCTGCTATTACTGATTAGTCTGCTATATTTAGTTTGACATTACTTCAAAAAATTAAGTACTCTTATTTTTTAAGTATCGATCTACGGTGCTCATCTTAGAATCTAAAGGACTATTTTGATGAAAAATCATTAAACATTCAAACTCAATTATAGCTAGTCAAATCTGACCTCTCCAAGTTTTTCTATTTGCTATTTCTACTAGACTCGCTTTGTTAGTTTGAACTATGTTAATAAAGTAAATGGAGTTAGATGTGTCATCTAGATCCAACGGTGGGACACGTGAGTTGACTATTTATATGATAGTGGTCACATATAAATTTATAGTCTTATCACTTTTTGAATTCATCTACAATTAAGGAAAGTATAGGGCATAACATGATTAGTCAAAACCGAAAGAAACATGCCACATCTGAAAGCTCCATCTAACCAACTCTTTATATTTATATCATGCATTACAAGTACGTGGAATATAATACTTCATCGGTACATCACTTTACCAATTTTACATTAAAACTCGTCTTGAATTCAAAATGCATATTATTTAGGTACGAAGGGAGTAGTAATGTAAATTATCATTATTTTTTACGTAAAAAGTGCACTCGTTTTAGAAACATAATTTCAAATTGTACCTTTTCATCATGTGGTGTGAAATGAAAGAAAGGATTTAAATTCTGGACTCTAGTGTGAAATGAAAGAAAGGGTTTAAATTCCGGACTCTAAATACTCTCAATTTACATAAATATAGAGTAGTAGTATAATTCTTGTAACAAAATATGGAAGAGCTTAAGTAATTTTCAGACTATTCAATATTCCATTGTGAACAAAATATATTATGGGCCGAAAATATAACGTAATTGGGCTGACCTGCAAGTTGCAACTCATTGCAAGCCTAAATCCTTACATACAACTATTTAATAAATTTGAGTTGAAAATAAAATGTCGAAAATTTTAGAAAAATTTATGTTGAGAGTGGGATTTGAACCCATGCCCTTTCGGACCAGAACCTTAATCTGGCGCCTTAGACCAACTCGGCCATCTCAACACGACATATTCAAGCTGCTAAGTTATTTACAAGACCAAGAAATTCAACTAAGCACATCTGACATCTTCAAGTCCTGGATTAATTATGTTCTGTAGTTACTTAATTAGTAGGCTAGTATATTTTTTTAGTACGAATTAATTTATAGCAGTATTTTTAACAAAATCCCAACATCTATTTAAGCAGTAACAAACGTTGGCATGGAGCGAATAAAGATTTGAAGAAATTAATTATGCGAAAAGTTTAATTTTACAGAGGTAACAAGACTGTAGCTCCATCACCTAATGTCTGAAAATCTAACTATAGATTATATTACATGTGGATTGGAAGTAATAAACGCAATTTTTTTTTTAAATAGTAGTACTACTAAAATGTGTGTGGTGTTTTGATGAAACTGTAAAATCATGGGTGTTGGTGGTGTGTATAGATTCAATCCAAGTGAGTTTCAACAACATTCTTCATCTCTATCACTATATTTCTCCAATCCCATCAACTGAAAATTCACAACTCATATGCAAATATTTGATAAAATTAGAAGACAAGGTATATTAAATATAAAGGCACAAATATGAGAAGGTGTATGTAAAATGAGACGACACAATGAGGTCTGTTGCAAATTGCAAATATTATACCACAAAAAATTGTGAACTGTGAAACAGTGAGAAAACAAATAGTAGTGCAGATTGTGCTAATATTTTGGTGGGCCCAAATAAGGTGAGGCCGATTATGAATGTATGTAGTCAATCATTTTTAATGATGAAGTGATCGACATCCCAATTGCCCCTTTTTGGAATAATAATTATTTAATTAATTATATAACAGGGAATGTGCTTGATATTCTTTATCATATTGCATATAAAAATCAATGTATACACTATAGGGTAATTTATGTGGACATACATAATTAAATAATTAATTAATAATTAATTAATAATTAATTGATGACGATAATAATATTGATTGTATTTTTTTGTGTATATATGCATAAATAATCAAGTACTCCACTATTATAACAGCACCAGCAATGGGGGCCGATCGATCGGCCCCTCTATCGGCTCGGATAGGTCACCACTGTGGGGAGGGAGCCCATCTCCACCCCCAACGCCCCCTACCCTTGCAAGTGATCACCCAGCAGATGGCATATCAGCTCCGCATCGGCCTATGATGGGCCTCCATTGCGGGGGCTCGGGCCAATGATGGAGTCGATATCCACTTTTTTTTTATATATTTTTTAAATTTAATTCAATTTTTAATCTATTATATATACCCCATTCTCCATCAATTCACATTCATCCTTTTCCAAACTCAATTTCAATTTTATTATTATTCTCCACGGTGATATGAACTTCAGCAATTAAGGTGCCCGACATGGAGGGGAAGAAGAAGAAGACAGTCGGGGAGGCGTCTAAAGCTGGGCGGACGATGAGCACATACTCCATAGAGGAGTCAATTGCTCTTGTTCATTGTTGGACAGAGATTTCTGAGGACCCGATTGTAGCCAACAATTGCGAGGGCAGTTTTTGGGGGCATATCACGAAAAGATACGAACAAGTAAAGCCCGCAGGGGCCCCGACAGACCAGCTCGACGATCTACGCAAGCATTGGAAACGTCTGGTGTATGAGTGTGCTAAATTTCACGATTTCTACGATGGCAACGCGAGAGGGTTCAAGTACTGAGAAATATATCTGCAACTGAAGGATTGCCCCAAATTCATAGGGTTAATGGGTCGTGTGAGGACGAACCGAAACCTAAGTGCTTCTGAGCCTATGCTTCCGTTGTTTTTTATTATATTTTCTATCTTTATCTTCTTCTCTTTTGTTTTTATAATGTATTACGTTTTGTTTTATTTTATTTTTAATAAATTTATTTTTTGTCGTATATTATGTTGTCTTAAATTTACATAAATAATTACAAGTGAAATATATAAAAATAGTAATGATGTGAAAATAAGATGAGCTCTGAGATAGATTCTGAGATGGACCTGCTGATGTCACAAGAAAAAATAAAGATAGGCCCTGAGATAGGCTCTGAAGATAGGTCAGTATTGTTAATGCTCTAATATATTCATTAGAAGTTAAACCCAAATTAACTGGATATGGGCCAGAAATTTGAGCTTGAAGCATCTTCTTTTAAAAAGGGCCCAATCATTAACGCTAGATTTTTTTAAAAAAATTTAAATCTAAATTCTGTCGATTGTATAATGGAGTATTTAATTCTTGAACCCTAAAACCTTGAGCGGCCTCCTCACAATTCTCAGACCTGAAATCTCAGTGTTGGATCCGAAACGCAATCACTCTGAAGAATTTGTTGCATTGCTCTCCAAATTACAAGAGCAATGATGAGAATAAAAACCCCGAAAAATGGCAGAATCAAGAGGGAGCTTGAAAAACGCGCCCCCAAACTCGTTAGTCTTTGAATTTCCTCTTCATATGAAGCTCTGTTTGATGTAATTGTAACTTTTGCTTTGCTGAATCAAATTGGATCGTTGCAGGTGGAAACGGGGAAGAAGACGCTTATACTTCACGGAACTAAAACGAGCAGTGTTTTGAATTCAGTGTTAACAGAAATTCATCATTTGAAGAAGGATAATTCCATCAAGTACTCGAGAAGGAATGACAAAATTAGACCTTTTGAGAGTGGCGGCGAAACTTCTCTCGAGTTCTTCTCTCAAAAGACAGATTGCAGCCTCTTTTTGGTATGCTCTTATATTTTTTTTCACCCTCATATAGATTAGATTAAATTCGATTTTATGTTCTCAAGTTTTGTTCAATGATATTTAATTATTTGATATAACTTGGTCGTCTTGTCCATAGCAACTAGCTAATATCTAAATGTGACAGTTTAGTGTTGGAATATTAGTCCCTTTCTAGTCTGCTCTCTCTAATACTCAGATGTCATTCTTTCCCCTTTGGTTAAACTAATTATTTTGCGTATGAGTAAATTATGTTTATAATTTGCTTCCTTTGTTCATTTTCTGTTGGTTACTGTGACTTTTGTTTTGGATGAATTTGACTGTGGACATTTGTCTCCTATCCTTTTGTAATGGTCATACCGACTTTCGCCATACCCATAGGGCCATATATCTGGTTGTTTGTTTTAATCATGTTGCTTCTCTTCTGCAGTTTGCTTCTCACACTAAGAAGCGACCAAACAATCTCGTACTTGGACGATTCTATGACCACCATATATATGATCTTGTAGAGGTTGGCATTGAGAATTTCAGAAGCATGGGGTCTTTTTCGTATGATAAGAAGTTGGCTCCACAATTGGGGTCTAAGCCCTTTTTTGCTTTCATCGGAGAAGCTTTTGAGAGTGTCGATGAGCTCAAACACCTTAAAGAAGTCTTGCTTGATCTATTTCGTGGAGAAGTATGTCTTAATCATTAGTTCTGCTAGTTTTAATAATTGTCCTATGCTGTTATATTTACCGTTTCTGTGCTTTGCTCACCTAGGTAATCACAAACTTGAACCTGGCTGGACTAGATCGTGTTTATGTGTGCACAGCTTTGTCATCAAACAGAATATTTTTCTCTCATTTTGCTTTACGCCTTAAAAAATCTGGCACCAAAGTTCCAAGGATGGAGCTTGTTGAGGTTGGCCCCTCTATGGACATGGTTGTTCGTAGGCACCGTCAACCTGATGACAGCCTCAGAAAAGAAGCAATGAAAATGGCACCTGATTCGACAAAGAAAAAGGTTTCACTAGCTCAAACCTATCTTTGCTATCTCATAATCTCTATGCTATATGAATAAATCATTTCTTACTCTTGATTATTGCTTTCAGGAGAAGAACGTTGTCAAGGATGATATACTAGGGAAACTCGGAAAGATTTATATTCCAGACCAGAAGGTATAAAAAACATTTTCATTTTCCTTTTTAATCTTCAAAGAAACTAGCTCTGTCAAGTGACCATCTTTCTGAGTGACCAAATGTTAATCCCAATAACTAGGATTGTTAGTGAGGGGTTTTCATTTCTCATGTGCTGTATGGGATTTTAGGGTTTGTCATAATAATATTGGAGAATTGAAAAAGAAGAAAAAATCTTTAAAAAATTAAAAATCCCAAACTTGTAGTGCTGTTTCAACAGTTCTAAGCATTAAGACTTGTGTTTCTAAACTTTCTCCTGGGAGAAAATGTATTGCTGTTGTCAGAACTGTATCTTTAATACGTGCATGGTGAGCAGGTAATCCATATCTCGACTTCTGTTGGTATATCATTTTATCATTTGACAGGCCCAAATTAGTGTGCCTATTGTTCTAACTAGTGAGATTACTTGTTGAGACTTCCACTAATGTTTTGGCAATCCTTATATTTCTCTTGTTGTTGTAGGTTGGGAGTGTGCCACTTGCTGACAAATCAAAGGGAGTGAAGAGGGAGCGACGGGAAGCTAAGGCGGCGAAGGGTGACAGGGACAAACCTACTACACCGAAGAAGCAAAAGAAAGAGGATTCAGAATAATTTTGTTTTATTCTTTTACCAAGCATGCTACAGTTCTGATGAATGGGTTGTATCTTGTATGATTTGCGTGTGGAATCATTTTTGAGCCAGATATGATTTCATATAATATCAGGTTCTTAGTTAACTTTATTGTGGGATATTCCATGACTTTTTTGTACTATGTAGAGGGTTATGTTCTGATGACAAAATATGTTTTTGTTGCAGTTGTGTTACTTGATATTGTTAGCTTTTGTGACTTTTGTACGCAATGTTATCGATTCTTTTGAATTATATGGATACTCCCAACCAAAAAATTGGAGAAACAAACATCGTGAATTTCATGAAAAATGCATGCACTAAATCAGGAGCGAGGTGAGGTAGCAGAAGTATGTGTTTGTGAAACACCAGGAGCTCTACAAGACACCAGACTCTAACCCATCATCTTCGTAGAGAAGGGTGATGTTTATTGAACAAGATGGTGCTAACTGCTATTGATTCACCACTGTCATCTGCAGATGATGCACAGGATTTAGGATTTGGTTTGATGCAGCTTGAAGGAATAAGGGGCTGCATCATGTCGATGCTAGTATAAAAAATTAGTTGACCAAATAATCCCAACTTTTCACATATATTTCGATTCATCTATTGCTCCTTGTAACCCATATGAAACGAGAGTGGCTAAACGACCTTCATGTTTTTCCTTGCACAGGTGCCTGCAAAGTATAGCATTTCCGGTCCAATTGATATCCTTGTTTGTTGATATGATGATACTTTTTTGTACATATTAATCGATTGATAGCAACATATGATTTCTTATAACTAATGTTTTTCCAATTACACACACATATTTCCTTGATTTATAAACACATACATTTTCCAATGTGGCATTGCACAGCCGAAAAAGAAAATATAAATGACTTGCAAAACCTGATGCGGATTCTCATATTTTCAGATTCGTGATATTTACAGGGAGGCCTGACCTGCAAAATAAACCAAATTATTATCAGGTCACCTGAGAAAACTTTAGTGGTTCTATACTGTTTTCTTTTTCTTCTTTATATTTTTGGTTGGTGTGGGAGTGTTATGCTATCTTTGATGAAAACACTCAACACTAAAATGCTTTAGAAAGGGTTCACAGCCTTTGAATAAACCAAGAGGTTGTAGATAGACTAACCTTACTTAATATGGCCACTCTTCCAATCTGAAATCAAACAGAATGAGAAATAAAAGCGCCACTCTTCCTTGATTCACACAATTTCACGTGAGCCAAGGCATTTCAGCAGAACCTGGTTGAGTTGGTGGTGAATTCTTAATCAATGGTCTCAATGATTCCATGATACTGGAAAAGGAGGGCCTTTTCCAGGATTCCCTGCATATTTAGATAATTAAATATTAAAGTGAGTAAACATTATTCTGTTCAATTCTAGGAATGATCTACTTGTGTCAACACTAAAAAAGTAATTATTGGTCAAAAACTCTCGTGTATGAGAATGCATATACATTTTTAACAAAAGCTCATAGCACTTTGAAGTGAATAAAATGTGCATACAAGTAGTGAAAATGAATTTGAACATTGAAGTCTGAAAGAGTGGAATATAGATTGCAAACTAGAAACCAGTGAATGGAACATGTCTAGCCTAAATTCATTAACTTATTTGGATAATGAGTTGGGATACCGGAATAATCTCAGACACGCTAAATCCGCATGCCTCTATATAAACCCGAAAACATTCCCAACCAATATACTTCAACTGGGTAAAAACTCACTTGGCCAAGCAGGCCTCGATAATGGCTGCTATCTCAGGATTCACATCTCGAGGAATTTCCAACTTTTTTCCTTTAAAACCAACAGCTGCCACAACCTGTAGTGTTTAAAAAGCAAAGATATCAGCCTATAGTGTTTTAAAAGCTCACATAAATAATAGCAACAATAAACCATACGACAGTTGCATTAGGTGTTAGAACTGCAAAACAAGGTTTTATTCAAAAAGGATCAGAACCGTAAAACAAGTTGATACACAAGCAATCCCCAAGAAGAAAAATTCATCAGGAGAACAATTTAGGCAGTATCGGCAGTATGTGTGATGTCCAATTTGGGAAAAAGTACAAAACAGAATGTGGAACTATTTTTTGGATATTGCTTATGTGGATGTATTGTTTATCATGTGATTCTCTATCCCTGAATACAAACCAAGTTGACCAACCTGTGCAGGATTCAGGTTACCCCAAGGTTGCTGCAATGTTGCCAGCTCCCACAAAATAACACCAAAACTGTACACATCTGATTTTTCATTTGACGGTTCATCACGGAGCACTTCAGGTGCCATCCACTCAGGCTACAAGTGACATAAAAGAAGTTTCTTGTTAGACAATGAGATCAAAATGGTGAAAAAGGTATCTGAAGATTATATGAGAGCAACTAAACTTACAGTTCCAGCAGCAGACTTGGATGAAAGAAATGTGTTTGCTTTTAAACGGGAAAGACCAAAATCACAGACCTGATTAAGACAATGCAGGATCAAGGAGCTAAAAAAAGGAACTATAGAAAATAAAGAAGGCCATCTAATATAGTCAGCTAAATATAAGCAAGGTCATATACAATTTGAATACAACCAGATATAATCCAGAAATGCAACAGCTCTAGAGAGGAACAAAAAATAGTTTCATGTTCTGTTCGTTCATGCAAAGATGCTTGTTTTGTTAATGATGAATTAGTCAAGATCACAGATTTCTTTTGTCATTTTTACAGAGAAATATACTCAGACAGCTTAAACAGATGACAAGTTATGATCACAGAAATGCAACAGCTCTTGAGGGAACAAAAATAATTGCAAGCACTTTTATTTATGCAAAGATGCTTGGTTTTGCCATTGATGAATGATACCGGATCATGGCTTTTCTTTTGTCATTATTACAGAGAAATGTATTCAGACAGCTGCATAATGTGGGATCTGCTAATATTAATCTCTATCAACCACAAAAATAAGATTTTCCTACATCATGCAATGGAAAATAAATTACTCTTTTCCAGAACTAGAGAAATTTTAGCTTACTTGTCAGGAAACTGTACCACCAAAATAACAATAGCTTCATAAGATGAATATCTACCTCATAGACCAGACAAGGTGCATATAAATGCTGAAGATTTCCTCTTACCTTCACAGTATATTTTCTATCAACTAAAAGATTGGGAGATTTCAGGTCTCGATGAACAACTGGTGGATTGTGTTTGTGAAGATAGTTCATCCCTTTCGCCTGTACAGGAGGGTGATTCAAGAAATCAGCATGTTAATAGTACTACATAATTGGCCCCAAAAATAGCTCTGCGTAGGGCTTGGGTAAATACCACATCATAAGCCATGCTCAGACGGCGTTTTTCATCTAGTACCTCTCCTGCACCAGGTTTATGCAAAAGTCTGTACAGACTACCTCTGGAAGAAAAAGGTGAAAATAGACAGTTATATATTGCAGGGTGACTATGAGTCTATGATAAATGTTAAGGGGTGTTAGAAAGTATACCTTGATAGATATTCCGTAACTATAGACAAGTTAGGTGGTTCTGTTACAGCACCCATAAAAAGCACGATATTTGGATGCCTCAGTCGTTTCATAATTGCCACCTAACAGAAGCAATAAGATATCTAAAATAAGTAATGCAGTATAAGCCAAAGGATGATCGCAGAGGAAAACTTACCTCTCGTATAAACTCTTTGAATCGCTCTGCGTGAAAGTCTTGTTCCATGAGAATTTTTACAGCAACATCCTGAAAACGCATTGCATCTACTCTTGTAAGATTACAATATAAGGTAACTCAAAATATTTATACTACATTGATATGTGGTAAGAGGAGGCTTCTGAACTTTTTTATATTAAAAAGTCTATAACATCCAGTCTTCATCATCTAAAACTCAAGAGAACTGTCTCAAGATGCTTTTCTTTCTTAAGGCAGACTTCTTGCATGAGAGGCCAGGTCGCAAGATACCTCAGTCTCAGGGAAGTGTCTCGAGCCCCTAGACATGTATTTCAGTCAACTTGTCTCAAGATTCGAGAATCAATATTTCTCCTCATGTTAATGAAGGGGGACTGACGTAGTCCTTCCATTTATGGTCTTGGCTACTTCCCATCTAATGGATTTCTATGAAACCATTTGCAAATCCTAGTCTTCCCGAGAAAATAGTCTGGTCGGAAAGATAATTTATGTCTAATTGAGGTGGACAATGGCTCATTCAAGGTCAAGCTGACCAGAGACCTGTAACATATCAGAAAAAATAAAAAGATAGGTCACTTACACATCCATTCCACTCAGCACGATGAACTGTTCCAAATGAACCTGTAAAGAACATCAGGTATACAGATTGTCATGCTCATGCACATTATTTGAAGATCCAAGTTGCTAGTTACTCAAAAACACGACTATTAAACATTAGAGTATCGTAACCAGTATGAAAAAAAAAAAAAAAGAAAAAAAAAAACTCTACCTGCCCCAATTATCTCCTTTAAAACAAGGTCACTCCATGGAATGTTTAAATCATCCACATAGAAGGTATATTCACTTGATTCACATGGGACTAATTGACCTCCTTCACCAAACCTCGCATTTTTACTTCTTTCTATTCTTGGATTCGTGAAGGGAACAAATTGAGCAGTTTCATGCCCCATATGAGGAAGAAGCTTCAAAGGGATCGAGTGTTCGAATGTATATGAGGAGCCCATAATATTCTGAAAGTCAGATGGTCTGGAAAGCAGATGTTCTTGACCGTGAACTTTGATCCAAGAATTTGAAGCATATTGTGGTGTGATAGAAATTTTCTCCCGGTTACTTGAACTGGGCAGGCAGCTGGTTCTATCCATGTGGTTCCCTTCTGATTGTTTAGGATGCATGGAGTTGTCAGTACCTCCTTATTAACAATTATGGCTATCAAAAAATAAAACAATTTTTTTACTTAGAAGTTTCAAGTCAATGAAACCAAAGAGTAAAACTCCCTCCGCCCCACCATAAGCAGTGACGGACGAAGGATTTTGACATTGGGGGGTCCAAATTACTACTCAGTCTTATCTTTTCCGTCCATAAAAATAGTCTCATCTTTTCATTTTCATCCATCCACCAAAATAGTCTCATCTTATGAAATAAGTATTAGATAATGAACTACCGTCCACCAAAATAGTCACATCTTATGAAGTAAGTATTAGATAATGAACTAGATATGAAGTTATGTTATACTAAAAACCCATAATCTGGGGTCCAATTACTACTTCGTCTTATCTTTTCCATCCATAAAAAATAGTCTCATCTTTCCATTTTCATCCGTCAACCAAAATAGTCTCATTTTATGAAGTAAGTAGTATTAGATAATGAACTAGATACGAAAATCTGTTATACTAAAAAAAACCCAGAATATGAACTAGATATGAAAATCTATTATACTAAGAAAAACCCAGAATCTAGGGCAAGAGGGATTCGATCCCATGTACTCATGGTTCCCAGTCCACTTCCATGACCAACTGAGCAAGCAAATAATATGTAATGGATCATACGCATATATAATATATACTCGAAATGCAAATAGTTGGGGGTCCCAAGGATCCCCCATCCTATAACGTATGTCCGCCTCTGACCATAAGCAAGACGCTTCTTTTGAGCACGTAATTTAAGAAAGTGATATTTAAAGAGTTAAGTGGAGAGAGGGTAAAGTATGAGAGAGAATAAAGTAGAGTAGTGAAGGGAGAATAGAGTAGGTGAAAGAATAAAGTAAGAGAGAAGAAATATAGTATTATTTTTGCTAAAAAGGGAAATGACTCACTTATGGTGGGACACCCCAAAAAGGAACGTGACTCGCTTATGGTGGGATGGAGGGAGTAACATTTAAGCTACAAAGAAATAGTGATCGATAAGTGAAAAGGAGTGTCTCCACAGGCTTTGAACCAAAGAAAGCTACAAAAAGGGAAAGGGTGCATGAATTAGTTCTGCACCATGTTTGGAAAAAAAAAAGATAAGTAGTAAGGAAAACCTGAGAAATCAGGAAACAGCATATACGTGAACATATCTATGTAGGTCATATTTGTTTCCTAGTTAATCCAAAAACCATAACTGGATCATTCTGGGCATGACAATAAAATAGTACTCCCTCCGTTCCATAGTAATGGAGGCAAAACTTTTCGGCACGGAGATTAAGAAAAATTGTGTTAAGTGAGTTAAGTAAAGGGAGAATAAAGTGAAAAATGAAAAAAGGTAGAGAGATGAAGAGAGAAAAAAGTAAGAGAGAGTAAAGTAGATGTGGAAAAATGTGTTGACTTTTACTAAAAAAGGAAATGACTCTATTACTATGGAACATACCAAAATGGCAAAATGACTCTATTACTATGGAACGGAGGGAGTAGTACTTTAACATTTCGAGCACAAATTATTCAAAAAATAGTCTTTGGCAATCATGCCAACATTTAGAATCACATGAAAAACCTTGAGTAATTTGGTTATACAACAATATTTGGATCTGATATGGTTCTGATATATGATCCTGCTCTGAATGACCTACCCACCCAACTAGTGAAAGACAGGTAATTGACAGGAGGAAATGAACATGCACCAAAACTGGAGAAATCTCAATTTTACGGATAATCACCTGCTAACAAACCACCAAACTCAGAATTAAGAGACTGAATCTCCGAGATGAACTGTTTGGCCAGCAGCCTAAAATCAGTTGGAGGTTCCACCTGCGCCCGTGGAAAGCGTAAAGGTGATGAAATTGAGATAGTAGAAGGACCATTCAGTAAGGAATCTGGCTCATATAAGCATCCTGGTTTCTCAATCAAATCGACAAGATACTCCCTGTGCATTGGAACCAAAATTGATGGTTAGCATAGCCATGTATAAAATGTAAGAAGTACAGTATTGACCATATTTTCTATTTGTTCCTGGAAATAAAGAACAATGTAAGGCCAAAAGGGCTATGAGGGACTCCAACCAAACTCAAAATAATTTACATCTAAAAATCAATCTATGTAGACTATAGAATGTCATCTTCTTCTATCCTAGAATCAGAATAGAAGGATAAACTACTGCAATTTAAGATTAAGATATTATATTACCTATAGGCTATAGGTCCTATACTAGATTATATTTTTACTAATCTTCAATTGATGGTAGTTTCAATTGATTCAGATCAATTAACAATAATATGTTTTCATTATCTTGATTTTACACATGTTGAATAATGGAATTAGTGTACGGACAATGTGTGAGTGATGGAAACCTACATAACATATACCTGTCAAACCCAAAGCGAACAAGGCACGACGAAGCATTTTCTCTGGTACAATATTTACACCCCCTTGCAATTCGACATGGTAAGCCAATATCATCAGCTAGAACCTGGCAAACAAAGCATCTTAATTCTACATCAGGAAACAAACTTTTTCTAAAGTGCACCCTTAAGCAAAAGAGAACAATGCCATGAGAGAGTACATTCAAAAGGCTGCTTTTTGCTTAAGTTGAAAGTGTACCAAACAGAAAAGGATTAGATTCAAAGGTGGGGCGTCTGAAACTAAGATGTTTCTCTTCTCACGTTCTCTATTTTATTGGGGAAGAGACTAGAAGGATCAAGGAAAGACGAGTTGCTTTCTAAATTCTAACATTTCCAACGCTTGAAGAGCAAAAGAAGCTGCAACTGTTCCATAATTAAGGATTCCTTACAGGTACACGCAGTATAAAGAGTATTCTCAGCTTTCCTTGTTCATCTATTTTTGTATGTGATCTATTACCACAGCCAGTGAACACATCAGGATATTCCTGATAATTAGAGCCACCAGATTCATTTAAGTCTTCACTGAATCGTTTGATTGGGACAAGTTTGGCCCTCAGAACAAGTTTAATGTTCTTTTTTTCCCGAGCTGGAAGGGTGAGGATAAAAAATGGTGTATGAATGATTTTATTGCCTCACCAATGGCTGGATATCACATGTCAGTGTGGGTTTGCTGGGATTTTCTATCCTCCTACCATTAGAAGATCGGCAGCCAAGGAGACCATACCCCACCTAGAGAGAGATGTCCAACTCTATATTGTAGCAAGAACTGCTCGGATTCGCTTTATGCAACCTCCATAATGATTCAGAACTTCATCACAGTGTGTATGAACGCAATCTACCAAATAATTTCAAATAAAAGGAATAAACACATACTTTGAATAGCAGTGTGCGGTGTCGGCAAAGGCCAATCGTCAGACTGCCGATCGGGAGAACTACTGAACCCAGGCAATCTTCTAACTCATAACTGCACTCTTTCCAAGGGGTGACCAAGTTATCTTCCCCATTACACGCTGCATTCCTACAGAAAGGCAAAAGAATAAGATTAGATTAGACAAAATGTCACGCAAATGCTGGAGAAGGAGCTTCTAGGCTCACCCCATATGATTACAAACTAGCTTTGCTAGCTGTTCAACAACTTCCTTTGTGGTGATGCAACTAGAAGACAAGTTGTTAGTTCGATTCTGCAGTTCTTTCAAGCTAGGATCACCTCGTCGATCTACTGAAATAACTTCAACTGAAGAAACAAAGGCAGGATCAACGGTCCTTAACGATTCAAGGGAAGGAATGAGGCCACTTTCCCGGTGATCAGAGCACACAGTCCAAACATATGGATTCATTCCATGAATCATGTAAAATCCATCAGGTACTCGGTCAAAATATGACAAGCAACCATTTCTCTGAGAGAAACCAATGAATGCATTCAATAAGATGGAGAACTTTCTAATTACAAATTAACAAAAGATAAGAAACCTATATAATTCATACATCTTGGTATACGAAAGTGCCAAGATATTATGTTGATATCTCATCAATCAGTTTCAACATAAATATGGTTTACTTGCTCTTCTGTATCATATAACACGATTGACTGCCCTACAGAGTCTCATTGAGCAGATATATTTCAGTTTTTCATACTTGGCTACTGAAGAGAGACGGAGACCCCAAATAAGAAGCAGAACTGATTATGTGAAGATCACTATTCATCATCTAACAGGCACTCAATAAATTGATTTCCAAGGAGTAGCTGATAATAATCTTAACCTCGGCAAAAGGTGGGAATAAGTCACTGCCAGTATTGCCTCTCAACAAGTACTAATCTAATTTAATTTTCAGCTGAAGAGAAAGAGTGATGATGCAAAGAGGCATATAGATCATTTTATTTAGATTGCATAGTGTTGGTATTCTGTTTAAGATAGATAGGTCAAGGCGTTGTAATTGTTGTCTAAAGAGAGTGTTACCCAATATCGATGAGAAATGGCCTCCGCAGAGGCAGGTGAGGAAGAAGCAATGGACGCCGCTTGGTCAGGCACGGGATCCAAAAAATTAGGATCGTCAGCACATGTAGCCTCCGAGGAGAGTCGAATAGCCAAAGCCAACTGCAGCTGGTAGCTCTCCTCCGTCTGCTGAGCCCAGCTTTTCGAAGACGACCAGCCGCAGAATTCACTCAAATTACTACTAATATCGAGCGAGCTCTCACCGAAGCTACTCCCACTCTGCGCCTGATTAATTCGATCAAACTTCAAATTAGTCTTCTCGCCGGAGTAAAGAGGCCGTTGAGCCACTGGTTCGTCGGGATTCTGACTTAATAGAGCGTAATTAGATCGCCTTCCAGGCATTTCCATCGAATTGTATGCAATTCATAAAACCCGACGCGCCACCATTGTCGGAGGACTTCAATTATTTCCCTCTGTATTTCGTCACGTTTCTCTTCCTTATAATATTAGCTCAAATCGTGGAAAGAGGGAATGTTTTAGGAGTATATTTTATCATCGAATTCTCATGATATTTTAGCTGTTACGAGTGGCTAAGTTGCCAAGTTAACGACTTTCTGCATACTATCACAATATTATTAATGTTTGGTTGGTCGGCACTATTCCGAAAAAGGAAATAAATGCATTTAGTAGTGCTTCGAGAGGAAAAACAAACCATGGGCGATTTTCTGGTTTTAGTGTCTGGGTTTAAAATTATTGGTTGTTTTTGAAAAATTAAGAATCAATCAGTATTGTTTAATAGTACTAGCAGTATTTGATAAATCTATATTTAGCTTACATGAAAATCAAATTGAAAAGTATTCTACACTTTTCCTAACAATGAATTATGTAATCGTACGGATGTGTTGTTATCGGATCAACATGAGAAGGGAGAACAATCCAATCTTAACTTGATCCTAATGTATTAAGGATTGGGTTGATCCGATAACGACTCAACCTAACAAGGCCCAACCGAAATCCAATTTATTAAGAAAATTCTCAATCTGAACATGAACCGACATGCTACCTTCAAATTCGAACATAGCTCACACCCAACAGCAAGGGCAGACGTAGAAATCATCACTAATAAGGGATATTATGTAAAAATTTACATAAAATTTATATAGATTTTAAAAAACTAAAAAAAAAATTAGTTTATGTTTTTAGGGGCTTAAGCCCCTAGACCATCCTATGTGTGTCCGCCTATGCCCGACAGCACACTAAGTTACGGGTTGACATGACACAAACCCGGTTTACATAATTAATACTCTCTCCGTCCCACTTTAGGAGTCCCGATTATCATTTTTGGATGTCCCACTTTAGGAGTCCCGGTTGGAATATTCTATAAATGGTATTAGGTCCCACATTCTACTAACATTTTTCCACTCACATTTTATTATAAAAATAATATAAAAAAGTAGGACCCACATTCCACTATCTTTTTTCACCAACTTTTCTTTACATTTCTTAAAATCCGTGCCGAACTCAATCGGAACTCTTAAAGTGGGACGGAGGGAGTATATGATACTATACCGCGATTAAACCCAATTTACATGATTGGACCTAATTTTTAATATAACTTACACGATAAAAAATTGATTCAAACGTGATTTACATGAACCTAGAGGTTAAAATTAAAGTATATTTTTATTAAAAATAATAGAAATAATCAAGTTAGTTATTATATTTTGTCATGTTACCTGAACCTAAACCAAAATTATTGGACTCATAACATGTCAATTCAATAACGACACAATTCCAATAAAACTCGACCAAAATTCATTTATTGTTGGTGTTAGTGTTAGGGTAGAAAATTGTCAGTCGTGATTGAATATCCATCTATTTTTTTAAATAATATAAAAATATTTATTATTTGACGAAGATAGCATGTCAAGAAATGATGTTAATCAACCCTCTACAGATTTATGTAAATCTAGAAAAGAAGAATAAAAAGAATTTTGTTTGCCTCGAATATTTTAGATGAAATAAAAAAAAGTATGATTAATGACTCGCCGCCACACTCTAGCTTCCCCGCTCCTCTGTCACAACTCCATAGCCGGCAGGACGAGAAGAAGGTTGGGAAGCACGATGGGTATTGGCAGGAACGGGTGCGAGTAAAAGGCTGTGGTGCAGGAGGTGAAGCTTGAGGTTGTGGAGAGATAAGTAACAAAAGAAGAAAAAAGCGAATAGAAATAATTGAAAAATGAAATGATCTAAAAGAATTGAAATAAGTACTTCCTCCATCCCATTCAAGATGACCACGTTCTTGAGTGGCATGAGATTTTAGAATGAGTTGTTAGATGAAATAAAGTAGAGATAAAAAAAAGGTAGTTGAATATTTTAATAAAGAGAGATGAGAGAGAAGGTATTTCTAAAATTAAAAAATGGTCATCTTAATTGGAAAAAAAAATAAGAAAAAGTGGACAGTTGAATGAGAGGGAGGGTGGTTTGCTTCTATGTAGTTGTTTCAACTACACACATATTTATACCTAGTAACCCTACTTTTTAACTATCATATTTTACATGGGAATAATTATTATTTTTGTCTATATTTTATTTTATCAATTAATTGTTGTTAATTCTTAATATATATAGATTGTCATTATTGCAGATTGCTATCAATTAGTACTTTTTTAGTTGTTATTTAGATTATTGGATGTTTTGTTATTGTTATAGACATAGAATTTTGATTATGACTATTTCTAATGCAAAATTAAATATGATTGAAGACTAGTAATAAAAATATTGATATTCGGACAATCGAACTTAACCAATTGAAATATTAAATTTAGTTTATTTTAATAAAATAATTTCAACTCAAATTTCATTTTTCAGTTTTTGAAGAATTTAGATTGGATGGCTTGGCTTTTAAAAGGAAAAAGAAAAAACAGAACAAGAGTAAGTACAAAAGTTTCATCAATATTTCAAACTCATACAAAATCTTTAATCAATGTTTTAAATTATAACAAAAGTTTCAAGATTACATAAATAATCTATACATATATAAAATGCGAGTTTTGGAAGGTTTTGAATAACTATTTTGTGCAAGGGATGTAAATGCAATAAATAAAAACTGCAAAAGTAAATTTTGATTAAATAAATTTAGCTGTGAAAATACTTTAATGTACTAGCAGTTATAATGATTATTTTCATTAATTGCTTTTAATTCATTTCATTCGTAATACAATATTCTTTATAATTATGAAATAATTAATTGAGCCGTTTATTCTTCTATTGAAATTTATCATTTTTACACTATACAACAACACATTGGACATGTTGAATACATTGGATTACGTAATTTAATCACAGTTGATATTTGGCTACTACAGTCATAATTTCAATTAATGTGAATTACACTAAAGATAAATTTTCGATTACAGTAATTAAAAAATGAAACTGCCACCAATCAAATGTGAGTTACACATAATAAATTTCAATATGAATACTATTAAGAAAAGCCTCTATATATATGCCCTATATTATCTCACAACTCCAAATATTCACACATCATACATTATACTTCCTCCCACAGTAATCAACTTCCCCAAAATTTGGCAAAATTTCATGTATCCAAAGGTATGGTATCATTTCTAGCTTATGGAGTAATTCCTTTCCTCATCGCATTCTCTATACATGTTGCATCACTGAATTTTTTCTATAAAAAAATTGTGATTATTTATCTATTTTAAGCACTATTTTTGTGCAATTATTATGTTCCTAATATGTGATCTTATCAGCAAAAAATGAAATTTTGGGATTTACCTTTCTCGATGATCTACATCCTAACAATACTTCTGAGTCATTAAAAGACCCGTGAAAGACGAAGGACATGGGGTGTTGTGACTACAATAAAGAGTGAGTAAGGCTAAAATGGAAGATATTGACGTTGACAACGAGCTGATAGCGGCAACTACTAGCAAGAAATCTTCAAGAAACAAGGATGTAAATGGTGTAAATGGTTAAAATTGGCACGAGGGAGAAACAAGGATAGAGAATTTCTAAAAATTTGTGTAAATTTTTCTAATTGGATTTTTCTCTTTTCTCTTTGCATTAAGTAAATATATGTAACCTATAACATGTTTTCTAAATTTCCATACCTAACTAAAATATGTTTGCACACCTCAACTTTCAAATAAATAAATTTAATTAAAAGTTTTAATATCACACTTTATTCATACTCCCAAGTTATATATATTTATGATTTTATATTTCATGTCATAATACTTATCACAAAATACGAAGTTAATATAAAGAAAAATTAATGAGTCGTGCAACACCGGGTTGATACTAGGGTTTAGGGTTTAGCTAATAATAATCAATTAAGATTATGGATTGAATATGATTATACATGATTTCTAATGCTTTTTATTTATATCATAAAGTAATATGTTTTAATTACTATTTATAGGTAGATAAATGTTCTTTCATTTTTTGTGATGTATAGTTGCATTTGAAAGGTTTTAGAAATTGTTGGTGATCTTTGTCTATAAATACATGTTCTATCATTGTGGAAACCGTAAATGAGGCGGAGCAGGTGTCATATGAGAGAGTGAAAGACGAAGAACAAAAGACGTGAGTCGGAGATAGTGGAGAGAGAGTTGTGCAAAAGATGGTAAAAGGCAAAGAGCACTTTTAAATCCTTTTTGAAGATCATTCTATTTTAGTGATATTATTTCATATCTAAGTATTTTCTTCATGTTAATTTTTTTTAATTTTTTCGTCTAGGCTACAGTATTTTGTTTTTTACAAATAAAGAAATCACATAAGTTGTTGACTATCTATAATATTTTGAAGCTACAGCTTTACACATTCGTCGCCAACTTCGTCACTTCCATAATTTTCATGCAAAGAAAAATACCTAACAACGAAATGGCTAAAGGAAGCAAAGAAGACAAAAATCATAAATATCACATTTGCATTTGCACATACGCATAAATCATCAATTTAGAGATTAAGGAGAAAAATAAGGCTGAAGAAGAGTCGTGATAGATGTGGTTTGTGTTTTTTGTTTGTTTTGTTATTCATTATTTATTTTTTTATGGCGATATTATTGTCTTAATTATATTTTGTAGTGGTATATTAAATAATTATACCAATTGAATATTATTAGTAATTTAATATTAAAGTATGTTGTATTAAGGATGGTAATTTTCTTTGTTGTAAAGACCTATATAAGTGTTGTAATTAATAAATATTTCATGTTGATTTAATTTAAACTTATTTAATTTTATATCGTTAATCCATATTGTGATTATAATGTATTACATTTTATTTTTTAATCTTATGTAATGATGTTATTTTTTATTTTATGTTACTTATTCACAATGTCTAATTAATAAAACAAAAATATTTTATGTCGCGCATAGCGCGTGGGCTAAAACTAGTGATATTAAATGGCTAAAATGAAGACTAAGAAATTAGGATACAATGTAGTACTATTAATTTAAAACATTAATAAACCTTTTGTGCTCCTCCGTCCTACGTCTTGAGCACTCATTTTGAAAAATAATACTCCATCCGCTCTAAAAAAGTTGAGTCATATACCTTTTTAGTCCGTCCCAACAGAGTCGAGTCATTTCCTTTTTTAACAAAAGACAAAACATCTAATCACTCTTTTTCTATTCCATCATTTACTTTACTCTCTCTTATCTTTCATACATTTTTTCATCTCTCATATTTATTTAATATAAATTCTTAACCTCCGTACCCAAAAGTTTTGTCTCAACTTTTATGGGACGGAGATAGTAAATAGTTAAAGCAGGGAGAGAGTAAGTAAGAGAGATAATAATGTTAAATGAAGAGTAAAGTAAATATCTCTTACTTTACTCTCTCTCCATTTTAACTATTCCCTCCGTCCCAACTAAGTTGAGTTACAACTTTTGGGCATGGAGATTAAGAATTGTGTTGAAAAGGAAGAAAGATAAAGAGAGAGTAAAGTAAATGATGAAATAAAGTAAAAATAATTAGATATTTTATATTTTGTCAAAAAAGGAAATGATTCAACTTAATTCCAACTCAGAGCCGATGGCTAGCAGCTGATTCAATTTATCTTGGGCAACTCTACCAGGAATGAGAAAAAAAGTTGAAAATATTTGTGATTAAGAATGTCATACTATAGCCGAGTTTGAATATATCATGTTATGTATGCTTGTAGCTAGAGGTGCCCACGGTTTAGGAACCAGCAGTTACGGTTCGGAACCACCGGTTCCGGTTTTGGAAATTGTTGAACCGGAACCGAACCGCGAGGGTGTTTCGCGGTTACGGTTTCGGTTTCGGTTTCGAACCGATAGTTTTTCGACGGTTTTTTACGGTTCCGAACCACCGGTTTTTTGCGGTTCCGGCTTGGTTTCACAGTTTTCTAGCGGTTTTTCGCGGTTCCGGTTTGGAACCGCCTGGAACCGGCGGTCCCGGCACGGTTTCGATTCAAAAATTTTTGAACCTGAACCGAACCACGGTTTAAAAATTGACGGTTTCAGTTCGGATAAATTCTCACGGTTTTGGTTCGGAACCGTAACCGGTGGTTACAGTTTTAGTTTTAACCGCCGGTTCGGTAAACCTTGGGCAGGTCTACTCGTAGCCCAAATTTAGTGATCACCTCATTATGTTTGTCTATGTAGAGGTTGTTAGAGCATCCTTAACGCTGTTGGGCCGGGCCGCAACTCGCGAGTCCCGGCCCGAATTTAGCGTTGGAGGGCGGAGAGTCACGGCTCGGGACGGTCCCGAGGACGCAGTTCCTGGGCCGCTCCCGAGTCCCATCCCGACCTAGGGTTAAATGTTACGGGCCGTGCCGCAAAGAGTCCCAGCCCGGTGTTATTTGGGGTTCGGGCCGGACCGGGACTCGACTTCATAATTTTTATTTTTTTAAAAAAATGTGAAAATTTATATATAAATACCACTCTTCCATCCGTTTTCATATTACTTCAACTTCATTTCTCTCACTCTTACACTAAAATTCAAAAAATGCCTCCTCGCCGTGAAGGTCAACGAGCAATCGAAGCTCAAATGGCTCAAATGTTAGAGACGGCGGTGCCCGCAATCCAAGAAGAAATCAACAACGAGGTGGAACGCTATCAAGCTGCTATTCAAGCGCGGAACGAGCAACACGTCCGAGTACCACATACTCGGATGTATATCCATCGAGACCGTGAACAAGCTGGTTTGCGGCTTTTCATGGATTATTTCGTTGCAGATCCTCGATGGAGTGATTAGATGTTCCATCGCCGGTTCCGGATGCGGAGGCATGTGTTCCTGCGCATTGTCAACGCAGTTGTAGCTCGTGACTCGTACTTCATGCAAACCGTTGATGCTTTTGGGCGGCAAAGTATATCGACTTTGTAGAAATGCACATCCGCCCTACGCCAACTTGCTTACGGAACAACTGCAGATATGTTTGATGAGTACCTCCATGTGAGCGAGCATAGTGGACGCGATTGCCTAGCTATATTCTGTCGGGCAGTGGTCGAAGCATTCAAGGACACATACTTGAGAAAGCCAACGACCGACGATGTTCGCAGATTGGTGCGCATGCACGAGGACACCCACGGCTTCCCGGAGATGCTAGGCAGCATCGACTGTATGCACTGGCAGTGGAAGAATTGCCCAATGGCTTGGAGAGGAGCATACACTAGCGGGCACAAGGGCACACATCCAACGATTGTGTTGGAGGCCATTGCCGACCAATGGTTGTGGATCTGGCATGCCTACTTTGGAGTCGCTGGGTCGAACAACGACCTCAATGTGTTGAACGAGTCTCCATTGTTCAACGACTTGTGTGCCGGGCGAGCGCCTACCGTAGAGTTCACGACCAACCACCGTCGGTACACTATGGGGTACTATCTGGCAGACGAGATCTACCCTCGATGGCCCGTGTTCGTGAAGACCATCACATGTCCGACAACGAACATGAGGAAGTTGTTTGCCAAAAAGCAAGAGGCGGCTCGGAAAGATATGGAGCGCGCATTCAGAGTCCTCCAATCACGTTGGGCTATAGTGAAGGGTGCGGCCCGTGGTTGGCATTGTCCAATAATCGTCGACATCATGTATGCATATATCATAATGCATAACATGATCGTTGAGTACGAGGAAGAAAACGTCACTTTCTGGAGCGACAATCCGCTCGCCAGCACCAGCAGTAGCTACATTGTCACCGACCCGCCCGTGCAAGGTGTTCCTCCCGACGTGCGCAATGTCATGGCCTGTTCAGCGGCGATGCGCCAAGAAGAACTACACACACGCCTCCAAGCGGATCTAATTGAAGAAATTTGGAACCGCAATTGACTTATGTTGTAATTTTCTATTTTTCGATTGAACAATGAATTTTCCCGATTTTAATTGTTCAACGTATTCTATTTTACGATTAAAATATGTTGTAGTTGTGAATAGTGCAAATGAATAGTTGTGGTCCGAGTTGTGGCTTGCGGGGTTAATGGAGTTATGGCCTGGAACCCCAAATTTGGGGGAATGATGACGTGGAGGGGACTTGCGACCCAAATCCGGGATGGGGTTAAGGATGCCCTTAGGCTTGCAAGATTATATCTTATGATTAAATGTGTAGTGTTTAATTTATGAGATTAAATCCCATAAATTAATTTTAATAGATAATCATGTGATAACTATTTATAGCTAACCCTTTCAACCAAAATTATCTCGCAGGTTAATCATAGATTATAATTTACCATAAAAATAGATCATATTTTCTTTTTTCGTCCGTCCCATAGAAATAGTCCATATCCATTTATGGTAACTTTTTTTTTCTTCTTCTCTTTTACTTTATTATTTATGGTCCACCACCTACTTCACAATTTCAACTACTTTTTCACCTTCTCTTTTACTTTACTAATTATACATTAAAATCCATACCAATCCTAAAACGTTTATTTCTATGAGGGACAAAGAGAATATATTTTATCTAAGAAATTGAACATCGTAGTACATTTTTCAATCACGTTTTTAACAAACCCGCGACGAATTTATCTTATGTTAACAAAAGGTATCACTTTATGACGGTTCGATGATCAGGACATCAGTTCAATCGAGATAAAATATTATTGGGGAAACTCTTTATTGGTTGTACTCACATGTAAATAATTAATTTACCTGTACTCACATGTAAATAATTAATTCATAAATCAATCGATATAGAAGCGTTTCGTAACTGTCTCTGTTAAAAGTAATGGTTTCGTTATCGTAGTTATTTATTGATAAAGTTGTTTAATCAAACTTTTAATTATTAATTATTCCTTAAAAAGAACTTTATTTAGATCTTTCATTGCATATATAGAAAATGGTGCTTTGGGTCATAAATTAGTTGCTAACAATAGTTGGGCTTTAGATCTACATCGGCGAACCAAGTATCCCTAACCATCAACTCTTCAACAATGCGATTCAAATCTCAAACGCCGAAACGAAAAAAAGGAGGGAACTCCATAATCTGCAAGGCGGCAAAACTTAACCACAAACACCTCTCTCTCTCTCCAAGAGTCAAGGACTACAGACGTTGCGCGGAAGTATTATCGGAAGAGGCAGTCGCTTCTAATCTACCGTCTGCTTCCGATTCATCGCCGGGAGACCTCAGGCTGGATTCCGTGCTGTCAAACGGTACGCACAAATATTAACTTTCTCCGTCGGTTACATACGCATTTACGAACTCTATTGGTGTGATATGGTCATAGACTCATAGTTGGTTGATTCGATCTTAATCTCGAAAAAGCAGAGTGATGAGTTTTTCTCACAAACCTTATTTGAATGACGATAACGTTTTCTGCCTGTAAATTTAAAGTTCTCCCCCTTGCGTTTTCTACTTTGTAGGTTTTTTTTGTTGAGATTAGTTTGCGCATGCGAAGTAGTAGTTCCAGAGAGTACAACTATACAAACGCAGTTCCGTTGTCACAGGTATCGGCTGCGGTGTTAAAATGTGTGTTTCCGCATCTTCATGTTGAGCTCTGCTTTAGAGTATTTGCAATATGGCCTCTTATAACACAACGAGAGATTCTAAGTAGTAATCAGCAAAATATTTTGATAAGAGGTTTATTTGCATTAAAATTAGAAGATTGCAAAAGATCGCTCTGATATCTATGCATTCAGGCGGATTCATTCGAATTTTCGCATTACTAGTTGAATCACTTTTCCAATTACTAGCCTGGTGTTGCAATTGGGATTAGGGAATTGAGTTGTCCTCTAGCCTGAAGATCATGATAGGAATGAAGCACTTTTGAACACATCTTATTTTCCCCATCCTTTTTGAAAATGCTGAAAGATTTGTTTGGAAATGAACATCTGGTACAATAAGAAATGCATGCGATACTCGAGCATGTATGCACATCGTTTTACTTGTGAACATTGAGTAATGATGTTGTGCATAACTAATCTCTGGGATATGGTGTAAGAGAAGTAATGCTACACGCTGCTTCTCCGTGGAAGATGGTACTTTCTCTAACGTCCTTGGGTTTGTCAAGGCACTTGCTGTCTATATGTCTAATAATGCCCTAATTTCTTTTAAGTCTCCTTTTATTCTCTAGATATAGTAATAAAAGTTTAACTAATTCTGGATCGTTTCAATGAAGTGTTATGTTTATGCCTGGAAAATGTGTCTTTAATTCCACTCTTATGTAAAATCATGGTTTTCTTGATAAATTGGACAGAGTGTAGATCATGGACAGTTTATGATATTTGTATTTTGCACATATGTTTTTCTAATGTAACTGTGCCCTTGAATGGTATATGGTAAAACTATGCCCTTCTAATGTAACTATGTCATAGAGATTATACTGTTTATACTTTATACAGGTTGACTTCACTTGATTGAAAACAATACTTTCTTCCATTTACCAAGGATTGAAGTGATATATAATCAATTTTCTATTCCCTTTACCAAGTGTTGAAGTGCTATATAATCAATTCTCTCTATATTTAAAAATGTCCCTAGTGATTCTCTCAGCCATCCAGAAGGATCTCATCTCATAAATATCATTTTGTCTCTAGCAAGATCTACCTTAATCATTGATAATGACAATACAGTGCATCTTATCAAAGTTATACAACTATTGTTCAAATCGCAATTAATCTTATTTCAAGCAACAAATGAAATGAAATGGCAGTTCCTAGATCCCTACAAGATGCCAAGATTCAGTAGTTGGTAATAAAATGAGATAATTTGCAATGTGTACAACCTAGATATTCATTTATATGATACAGGAAAATCCACCATGCTATTTGCTCTTAGCTGCTCACTGTTCAACCATGGCCTAACTAACTGCTGTCTATGCCTAGCTCTCATCTGTCTTCCCTTTCCCTTTGGCTAGCTTGCTGGCGGGGAAGTGCAATCTGGCAATCAGGGGACGAGGAGCTCTAGTTTTCCTGTCAAAGCCCCTAACACAGACAAACCCTGAAACAAGAAACATCAGCTAATTATGACATACAGGTTGTAAAATGGTTGCTCTTATGCTGTCTTATGTTTTTTCTACAAGGTTCTAGTGCATGGAGCTTAGATGAGAACATCATTCAATATCCAGACATACCTCTCCAGAAGCAGTACTGGATTCCCTCCGTGGACAGACCTGATGAACAAAAACAATACTAGGTATTGTTAAACTTTCTGAAACCAAACCTCCATGTCTAGTTATTAAACTGTATCTTCCTCTGTTACCTTTAAAAATAGTCGGTATTGATGTTCCAAAGTACACTGTTCGCCTTGGCAAGTTCCATAACCACTTTCTTGGTATATCCATTGGGGATAGGCTGCTTTCATGGTCAGAAAATACCTACAAGTGTCGAATCATGTATATAAAAGCAGTGCAATAGTATCTTTAGTACGCAAAATATTAATTTGAATGAAAGAATTTGTCCTACTGACCTCATTTACTTGAAAATATGTTCCATTTAGTGGAAAGCTTCCTCGCATGGCTGTTCTGCATGGTATCTGTGATGTTGTTGATTGTTAGATTTGTTAGCTGAGAAATCAAGTCTACTGGTACTGCGATCAGCAGCATAACCATAAAAGTCTAATTTAAACAGAACGCAAATAGGATCAGGGAAGATGTGTATTAGTATTGCTCCTTAAACACAATTTCATTGCTACTATGATAGTATCTATACCAGAAGAGTTCCCCTAACAGTTTGAGAATTTGCTTCTCGTGTGCAATTGCATGATGCACAGGTTTCATCTGTGCAGAGCTTCTCGAGTTCTTGGGAGCTGCATCTTCTCTCGGGTGGTTCAATAGAATCCATTGTTTCACCTGGCACAGAGCATTTATCAGAGCTGGATATTCTTAAAATAACTGAGTCAAATGGTGATTCCATTTTCTGTCTTTAAGATCTTTTGATACAGTTTTCACTGTTTCGAGCAATGGGTAGTTTACTTCATTGTTTTAGGTATTTTTAGGGTATGTGTTTTCATACCTGGGGTCCATATAGCAAGAAGGTAGGGACAAGGATCGTCAGGTTCCCGTTTATCCATCTGCATTTTAAAAATTTGTTGGAGTCTGAAAAACACCTTATGCCATTATGCATGTTTGTTGTAAGATAGAATCACTAACCCCTTCTAGCAGTGGATGCGAATCTGGAAGCTCATAGCTGTACAAAGAGAAAATGGTCATAAGATGCTCCAGATTATCAAACATGTCATGTCTAGACTACCTAAACTTCATTCTTAGTTTGAATTATATGGAATCCTTTGAGCTAGCTTACTTCTATTAGGAGCATTGTCATGCTCAATATTTGCTGTTTAACAACTGCATTAGTTGTGTGACTTCCCAAACTTAAGATGTTAGGATTGTCTACTTACACATGATGCTCTGTTCTGAGTCGGCTAACATTTTTAAGCTTTGGTACTGGTATTGAAGCAGCTTCTGAAGTTAAAGCTACTAAGGCCTTCGACATCTCTCCTTCCTGCAGTTCTGAATTTTGCTGCATGATTGTCTGCAGATTGTGAGTGAACTCTTCCATGTTCAGTTGGATGGTGGGGATCTCATCAGGATCTTCACCAAAAGCACTCTCAATATCACATTCTGGATCTTGCGTATAATCTGGTTCTGGTGTGGTGGGAACTTCGATTATAGGCTCTGGTGTTTGTGGCTCTTCAATGATGGGCATAGAGTTGCTTACTCTAGATCTAGGATCCATTTCTTCAGTTTGAGGAGATGTCAACTGCAAGTTTCCTACTCTAGATTTAGGATCCATTTCTTCAGTTTGAGGAGATGTCAACTGCAAGTTGCCTACTCTAGATTTAGGATCCACTTCTTCAGTTTGAGGAGATGGCAATTGCAAGGTATCCATACTTCTGATTGGATTTTGATCAGCTTTCTTGTTTTCAGTTGCACACACAATACTTTTGTCCGGTGGTGCTGGGAGAGCAAGTCTTGCACTACAAGCACATTCATAAGATTCCATAAATCAATAGCGTGGTTTACTCATGTCACTGTCTCAAGGAAATCAACTCATTATTGATCTAAAACTTTATATATATTGTTGATGTAGCTTCACGAATGCATTTCTAGTCTCGTTCTTAATAGATTGATTTGATACAGGTGTAACAGAAATACTAATCCAGAATTTTGAAAGGGAGTTCAGTAGTGTATGACACAAACCTTGCATATGCACTTGCAAAGTGCCTGCATTCTCCCCTCATTGGACATGCATTGCAATTTGGCCTGCTCTTTGTGCAAAATACCTGACAATAATATTTTGTATTATGTTTTAAATTTTACAGGGTGTCTTGGGATATTTATGAGACTCTCAGATAATCATGCCACACCTTTCCAAAAGTGATCATTTGATAATGTAGTTCATATCTGTAATGAGAGAGAGAGCATGAAAAGTCAATGAAGGGTAATTTGTATTGTAATGTCAAATATTAAGCATCAATCTGAAGAAGAAAATATTAATTACAGTGTTTTTTGATCAAGCTTGCAGAGCCTGGGCCACAGATATTTCTGAATTGACTCCAATATAGGGTACCTAAACAAAAAATCAGCTGTCTAGTTGTACATTGTCATGGGAAAATATGTCGTGTGTGCAAATACTCACAGTTCTAGTAGATGTAGCTGAAGTGACTCAGGCAATGGCTGAAGAGGTACCCATCCTAATCGTACTGCTATACGGCCAACATTGGTGTCGACCTTTTCAATTGTTGCAGATACAGTTAATAAATTTCTCTATCTTTAAGTAAGACATTGTAAGTGAGGTTTGACTTACTGGAAAGGCTAGGTGATGAAGAGTCAAAAGCCGTACACACTCCACACTCTTCAAACCCAAACCTCTTACACTCAATAGGTACTCTCTGGACATTGAGAGGCAACAATTAGGTGCTTTACTTATGCTGTTTTGGATCTATGGACATAGCTCACATAAAACAAACTCCTATTTTTCTTCTTTTTTTTTGTTCTGAGAAAATGATAATGCAAACTTACTTTGCTTTGTCTGGTGGAACATCCCTAAGCCATTCCAGATCAATACTTCCATGGTCTCTAACTAGGCGGTTGAGGAAATCCTGCACAGTTGTTCAACAGATGGTCAGCTATAAATGGGAGCTTTCTAGCTACCTTTGCAATAAATAGTAATGAGATTCCACAACTATCTGTTGGATACCTTGATTCTTTCTGCCAGCATATTGTTCATTCCCCTTTCTTTAATAGTTTGAGCGATCTCGTTAACATCTGCACATCGAATGGCATCCCAATCCACCGAGTCCAAGGTACAGTCTGTTCTTTCTCTTTTTCGTCCACCAAAGAGTGCCTGCTTTCTCAATTGATCCCAATCAACTTTGGTCTCCTTCTCTTTATTGATTCTTCCTCTTGATTTGGGTCCATTAATCGTCTGCTCAGTATGGCTATTGAGGTCATTCTTATTTGAGTTTACTTCCTTATGCTCTGATTTTTTTAAATTGTCAATGTTGCTACTACTACCTGTAGCATCCATCAGATTTTGATAGGTGGTTTTTTCTGAACCTCCCTGCATCTTGTTCTTTGCTGGTGCTTGTCCTCTTTGATTGTCAACTTTCATTTGATTTATCCCAATTTTCTCGTTGCTGCTTGAGTGAGCAATTGTATTGGGAAGATTTGGAACCCCAAAACTTATAGTGGACTTCTGTGATGTTGTTCCTGATGCAGATTCTGAAGACAGGTCACTTATTTCAGCCCCACAAAGTTCTTTCTCGCTAGAACTATCTGTGAACTTGCTGTTTTTCTGATGCATGTCAAAGTCTGGTGATTTTGCTCCCAAATCTGGCACATGACACAAAGACGTCTTGCTATAGGATGCAACAGTTTTAGCAAGCACTGTAGGATTTTCGAAATGATCACCATTCTGCAAGCTGCAAGGCAAGCTTTCTGATGGTATATAGCATCTTTCATCAGGCTTTCTTTTGTCACTGCCTTCTCCATGATTCCCATGTAATACATTGTCTGCAATCTTTAGAAGCTTTACGAATGATGTGTGGCTAGTCAACCAATTTGGTTTAACCCCAGCTTCCGGCTCTTCTTCAGTGGTGCTCAATAAGCAAGAATCACTTTTTCCATTGGTTTGTGCGATTGGCGAAACTGCAGAGTTCTGAGATGAAATCTCTGGAGTCTGAGAAGAAAGCGTGTCTTCTGTGTCTCTGCCATCCTCGTTCGAACTCGTGGATCTGTTTGCTATAATTTCACAGGAAATAATGGGAGCAATAGAAGTATCTGTCGATTGACCTCTGAAGTTGCCTTGTAGAAAACTGTCACTGCCGGAAGCATTCTCAGAGGGCTTCATACTGTTCGATTCTCTAATACTGCTGTCTTTCAAATCTTGAAGCGTTTTAGTATTGCCGCTGCAATCTGTCTCATTTAAGATCTCTTTGGTCAGAATAAAGGTCTCATCAGAATCAAGCGCACAGACTTCAGGGTCATTGGTTGCAGCATCTGATCTTTCACCGTGTAGTTCTGCAGAGTGGATGCTTGGCCTGGCAGGGAATCTAGCAGCAAGTGACATAAAGGCAGAGCTGCAAGCATAATGCAGATAGTGAATTTGTTATCTTCAGTTCAGAACCTGGGCATAAGTACATAGCAAGTTGACAGTAAACTGACCTGGAAAGATGATCTGAAACATTCTGAGTGAGGAAAACACCAACTACTGAGTCAAGAACTGATCCCTTCCATGGAGAAAAACGTCTGTCTCCTGTGGAGGAAATCACCGTGTTTAGGGTTAAAGATTTCAATGATACGAAAATAGATATTATGGGAAAAAGTTCCAAATGCAGCAAAGTACAATCTTTTGACGACAACTAAAGTGTATGTTAATTTATTCATCGTCCACTTCAGTGAAAAACCAAACCAATACTGACAGTTACTATGTTATAAGGTGCTCGATACATGTATAGTGCATACCTTTGTGTTATTCAGTCAACCTAATACTTACCTCTAGGTTCTGCTGTGCTTCTAGGAAGCAATCATGTTTTTATTCTGTCGATAGAGATTTCTTAACTAGAATATAGTTAAATATATGAAATCTGAGAGGGATGGTGTATAGAAAATACTAGGTGATTTTGCCATTATTACTTTAGGTTTTGGCATCTTGTTGAAGAGGTCTCCGTGCGTTGAGCTCATACAGTTTGCAGAAGAGGGGGGAGGAGGGGTGAGGTGGTGGAGGGGACGTGAATTGATGACTCATGCTGCAGTGTGCACAGTACGCGTGTGCACATGAGTCTTTGTCTTTGTTGAGATACCGAGGATTGTAATATGGATAATATGGAGCAAGATTTCTTTTGAGTGCACAACTTATTGTTATTGTCACATCTTGGCTCTAAGCATAGTTAAACATGTAAATAAATAGTATAATCAATAATACTTATTTCTCCAATTCTATCTTAGTTATTGTGTAGTGAGTCAAAGAAGAGCATTGAATAGGTAGTATATGATTGCGTGATCACCTTGTACAAGATGCATGCGAGCAATGAATGAGTCTGCTCTTCCAATGAACACTCGTCGTTCTTCTTCCCACCATTTTGTATTTTCCTCAGTGGTCCCATCAATGCCTTCACTGTTTATATTTTCTAACAAAAGTTTCCACACTCTTGTTGTCTCATCATCAAGTTCAACCTTAGGCCTTGGTTTTCTTCTTCTCACTTGATCAAATGAAGCATCAAAAGGGACAACAGCTCCAGAATTTTGATATGGAACAAGGGCATAATTCTCGTTATAATATTTTCCGAGAAATGCATTATACTTTTCTCGTGTTATTCTGCTTTCGGCATTTAGATCTAGTCGTCTGAGTTTATCAGTGATTGAATCAACTAGAGATATGCTTTTCCATGTTAGAGCCAGTGGTGGTCCTGCATCATAAGTTGAAAGTCAGTCAAGCATATCTAAATTGTAAGGTTGTTTTATTGATATTAGTATCACAAGCTTTATCAGTACCCATTGAAGTGCGAGCAAAGTTCTGGTGATTATACAAATTTTGCACTGTTGAATTAATATGCATGCTTCTCTTTGAGCGCTTCTTGGTTGCCATTGTTGATCGGGTTTCAGCTACAAGAGCTTCGATGCATGTAAGTGGTTCTTTGAGACTTTCAATATTTTGTTGAGTTCTGGAAACTGTTGCAGATCTGCTCGGAAAATTTGGCCATTGTTTACACTTTTCCATCAGTGAAGCTACATTCCTCTGTCGGGTAGGGGCTTTTGATCTTCTTCTCTTCAATTTTTGCATGCACCCTAAAGCTAACAGATCTTCAAAGACCTGCTTTCCATTTTGATTGCCTTCAGTTGCATATTTGGTTGTTTGAAGATTAATACCCTGACTTTGGGCACCATAAGATCCCTGATTAGCCTGCGACATAAACAGATTTTTTGCAAGTTTCGCACCATTGTCTGGGTACGATGTAATCTGCATGCTGGATGTTACTGTACTGTATACCTTCTCTGTCCTCTTTTTTTTATAGATAGCTGGAAAACACAATCCAGGTATGCCACCATCTGCACTCTGTGTATAAGAAGAAAGGTACGCCTGCAGAGAATTATACAATATTCCCGATTCATTTCTAATGCCAAGTGCTGCTTCCTCAGGTTTATCCATGTTTTGTCTTTTTAAACATGTGCTGCTGTTGATGGAGTCACTGGGGCTTTTTGGTGTCAATTGGCCATCAGGATTCATGCTCACTCTAACAGTATTAGCCTCTTTATCATGTGTAACGTCTGAGAATACTATTTGGCATTTCCCTATGGTAGACAAACTTTGATCTGTGGGCATGAGGTTTTCATTTAATGTGTCCGGCAATGGGTTCTGGGGACGCTTCTCTGTTTCTGGTCGGTCTTTTGGGCCAAAGTTCCTAGCTCGCAATTCCCTTTCACAATTTGAAGTGGGGCAATCTGGGGAGATAGCATCTCTTACTGGGTCGTCCGAGTTGAAATTCAGAGATCTCCGGCAGGATCTTCGAGTACGCTGGGCCCCCTGTGTTTCTGTAGCTTCGGTGGTTTCCATATCTGTATCATCTTCAGAGTTGCTGTTTCCTTTTCTTCTTCTGTGCTTTCTCTTTCTTACTGGAGTTTCGTTAGAACTAGGAGTTTTATTAATAGGCTCTGTTCCATTGGTTTCCCCTCCTAAGGGACCGGTAACTACATTTTTCCGAACATACTTCCTCTTGACTCTCGTGGTGTCCTGAGGAACACTAGTTTTCTGCACACTTGATTTAGGAGTTCTCTTTTTTTGACCTTCAATTATGACCTTTGGTCTGTGCTTTTTCCTCCTAGTCTTCTGCTGAGGGGTTTTGAGCAAATAAGTTTCATCCATGCCTCCCTTGTCAGGCTTGTGATTCTCCTGCAACTCTGTTGACGTGACTTCACTCAATTGATCGTTCACATGAGGGGACATTCCTTTCTCATGTAGTCGCATCCCTTCTTCCCTGATGATGTTGTTTTCTCCCATAGGTGCTTCATCTATGGTTGAATGTTTCATTGCAGACTCCTGCTGGACATCTCTGTTTGTCTTCTCTGGTGTTATAGGTGCAAACTGGCACAGAGTACTCTTTCTCATAGCTGCATCAGTAATCATTCTGGGTGGTGAATTAAGATCGAGTAAGTTCCGAGAGGGGATTGAACCGCTATCTGTTAGACACAAGATGAGATTCAGATTTAGTAGAGGAGATAAAATATAGCATGCATAGAGAAGCAATCCTTAAGATGAGTGCCCTTCAGCTAACTTCTCTTTGGCTGTTACTTTGGTTTTCTACACCAAGGAATGCTTTTTGCCACTTTGATACACAATGTTGCATGATACATTAATGCAAACATTTTAGCTGGGCGTTCATAATTAATCCTTGCACTAAATCTTTTGTCTGTTAGGATAATGTGAAGTGGCATTTTCTTCTCATATTTCAAACTCACATTTTAGCAGGGCTTCAGGCTTTTACAACTTTGTAAAAATAACTTGGCAAATCAGGGAGTTTCAAGTTTTATTTAATGGGTTGAGGGACTGATTCATGGCTAATGTTTCTTTACTAGTGAATAGTAGAACAGAAACAAATCAATGTAGTTTTTTGTGATAATACAATTTGATCAAATGGTGAACTTACCAGTGACAGTGTTTGCTATTCTCCATTCAGCATCAAAATTTGCTCCAAGCATGGTGTGTTGCATGGAGGTACTTCCAGAGCTCATAGTGAACTGCCTTCTCTCAACTCCCGGGTGAAAACTGGAAGTTGAAACCCCACTCCTGTCAAGTGGTTCTAGCAAACTATGCTCAAACTGAGGGTGAAAAAAGGCACTACTGCTTGTGGCAAAATTACTTTGCTTGAGGGCATTCCCCTTTTCGGCATTCTCGCCAATCACCTTCATGAGACTCCCAAAGGAGACATTTGACCATTGGTCTGGGTCATTCATAGTTGTAGAGAGGTTGTCATACGTGCTAGAACCTTTTCCAAAGAGGTGCGAATTGGCAGCATCTCCGGCTGCCCAACTCTCGAAAGCAATCAAATTATCCTTGTAAACTTGGGAATTGGTCATGCTCGCGTGCCAGTTGGCAACTGTACTTGCATTGTTAACACCCATTGAAGCATAATATGAAGGGTCTATCTGGCTTTGTGTGTGTTGCACAAATTCTTCTGACCCAAGGACACTTGATTGAGCCGCTTGAGTAGTGGAAGCTGATCTTTCCCCCTCTAGGCAATTCGCCTGCTCAGTCTGATTTTCTCCCCAATTTGTGCAGATCGGTGTCAAAGTGGCTTTAGCTGGGGTTGCCGGAATCCATGAAGAACCGATCTGAAGCTCATCTGGTTTTGAAGCTGTATCTTCTCGCCTAACTGACATCCTGCTGTAGCAGGACTGGTAAAAATCCTATCTTGGCTTCTTCAGCTGCAATTTTAGGATTTCTTTTGCTCTCTTAAAAAATTGCAACTGCTCAACTACATTTCATGTCATTAAATTCCCTGCAAATTTCCAGTAAAAAAGAATCAGGAATAGCCAAAAAATTGGTTCCATGCAGCAAATTATACAAGAATACTTTCCCTCACAATACCAAATCCTAGATGACAGATCTCGTAAAATAAAAATTCAGGAATGTGAAGCTTGTTTCTATGATAGAGATGTACATAAACAGGGAGTAGAGGACATAGGAAGCTCAGTTGGCTGTATATAAAATCACACCGAAAGCAAATTGTTTGTAAGATGAAGATATGCAGTAGGAATAAATTTGGGAAATGGGGATAATCTGCTGTTAATTCGTAAATGCCATTCTTACCAATTCTGTTCCTGGTAAAAAAAAAAAAGAAATGAAGAGAAAAGGCATTAGAAAGCTACAAGAGGCCGTATATACTGTTGAATTGGAAAGCCTTGGCATAGAACTCACCTAAAATTCGATCTCAGATGAAGATCTCCAAGCGATTGTCAATCGAAAGAGGAATTGAGAGCACAGCAAATTCGCAGATGGGTAGAGAGAGGGAGAAACAGACAAGTAGAAAGACCAGGGCTTCCTATTAGAGAGAGAGAACCTTGAAACTGATAAATCCTTTTTCTTTTCTTTTTTTTTTATTTTTTATCTTGGTAACCACTTTGATAGGTGATTCATTATGATATCGGTTCCGTTTTCTTCATGTCATGCGACGCGCGAGATTCAGCGTTATCGGACTGAGGATATAATAAAATAATAATATTTTGAATTTCATTGATCAAAATAGTTTTGATGTTGGCAAAATAAATAGATACGACTGAAATATCTTATATTGCACTTATAGTATAAAAGATATTGAGAATATTGTAATTTTCAGTACGACAATGATGTACTGAAAATTTAGTATATACTGCATTTTAAATTTATACCGTAAATTTATGGTATATATCAAATTTTTGGTATATTTTGATACTAATATACACCAATAATGTGGTACTAGTATATAGTAGTAATAAATATTCACAACATGCATAGTATATATAACAACATGAAATAAGTATAATGATATTTTGGTATGTCGAGTTGACATCTAAGTATACTGTAAAAATATAAATACGATTTTGATATAATGATATTCTGGTATATCAAGTTGGTATATTGTAAAAATATGGTATTCTCTTCGTCCTACTATTTTTTTCATTTTAGTTTCTCCCAACCAAGATAATCTATTAGTACTAAAAATGGACACACCTTTATCTCTATTTTATTCACTTTCTTTTACTTTATTCTTTTCACTCAATACATAAAATTTAATTGCATGAAATCTCGTGTTGCACAAGGATTGTGTCGTCTTCATTGGGACGGAAGGAGTAGTACTATACTAGTATAATAAAATTAGGGTATAACAGGATGAGCTTAGAATTTAACATACTGTATATGAGATGCTATATAAATCAAAGTTAGCTGAATTGTTTACATAAAGCTGGAGTATATTATGGGCAGTTAAGATTATCTTGCTATATTCTAGGGTAATCGTATCTTATCATTTTAATAATAACTAATTTATTATCGTCAATGAAGGCTTAAGATTAAAACTTACCTTACGGTGACATCTTGGGTAGAAATAGGAGACATGAAGATGATCCAATAAAATACTAGTAGTAATTTATTAAAATTACCACAGTAATTAAATAACTTTATTTTTTGTAGTTTTTGAAGTGAGTTAGTTAATCATAAATATATGCAAAAAAGATATACTACATCATATTATGTACTAGTAAAATTTATAGTACTAATATTTTTAATAAAAGAGCTAAGTCCCAAAGTGTTAATTGCCGAACAACATAACGAATAAATTAAGAAGAACAAAGTAACTACCACCCGAAAGTTAGATGCCACTTACTTTTAATTAGTACTACTACTCCTATTTAATTTCATGTTTTAATAGAGAAAAGCTATCTGATTATAATATCACCAATAAACATAATCATAATTTGAAAATTAAATAAATAATAAATTTAATCTTTTGAACAATATAATCATATAGCACTAGTACAGTACTGTTTTTACAAAAATGCAGTGGCCTATACTCGGGAAATGTAAACCATGAGTGGGACCAGGTGTTTTAACAGAATTTGAGTAATTTAATTATTGAAATCAGATTAGAGGGCTCAACGAAGTCAGAAGTGACTTTTATAGTTACATGGTACTGTCTCACACAGCTAGCTAACCTTTTTTAGTAAAATATTCGCATTTTAATTTTTCTTATTAATTCTCTTTCTTACTTACATTATTACATCCTTTTAATTAAGTTACATTTCTTTTGACCATGTAAATTAAAAAAGTTATACTAGTATTAAACAATCGGGTAGTGATAAACGTGCATAAGTACGTACATAACTTGAATTTTTTTTAACATTTTACATTAAAAATTATTTTATAAACATTAACTGATTTAAAATAAATTTCATACTAATCATTTTGCAACACTTCAAAAAAATAAAAATAAATTTTTACTTAAATATTTGTATATTTAAGCAACATATACAAATATTCAAGTAAAAATTTTGCTTAAATATACAATAACTTTCTTAATTAAAAATTTAAATTTTATTTACTTAATTAATTCGAAATCATGTTACAATTCGGCATAAAATTTCTATATCACTTCTTTCTTATCGCTACATATAATACAATAAATATTAACACTAATTTTTAATTAAATTTACTTAAATTTAAAAATTTAAGGATATTATGTACTTATACAATATATGTATATTTATCTTTTCTCTAAACGAATTAAATGAAGATAGAGTAATATGAGAGAAAAAAAAGTACGAGAAGTAATAAAAAGTAAAATAACAAAGAAAATAAAGTAAAATAATTAGATACTTACTATTTTATTAAGAATAACTTATTTTAATTAGGACCTCCAAAAAAAAATTTACTGACTCAACTTAATTACAAAAAGTAAAATAACAAAGAAAATAAAGTAAAATAATTAGATACTTACTATTTTATTAAGAATAACTTATTTTAATTAGGACCTCCAGAAAAAAATTTACTGACTCAACTTAATTACAGTGAGGTGAGTATATTTTTATTTTCACTCTCTTTACTTTACTAAATACTCATTTCTTAACCGGTTATCTGAGTACCGTCGTCCTCTTCCTTGCTACGCCCCTATTATATCCTATATGTGATGTGCTTTTTCAGTTTTAACTAGATGTCAAATTTCTCATTTGTTTTCTATGAGATTGGTAACCTTCTTTTTTTTGTCGTCTATTTCGTTTGTGTACGTTTTAACAATTTAAAAAATAAATCATAATTTATAAAATAAATTTATGTATGAGAAAAAAAGGAACTAGTTTTAGTAAGGATGCAAACTCATTATTAGTACGTAACAATTAAATCAACAATAAATATTCATGTCAAATCTTGTATAAGTATAATTATATAATCCCTCTATTCCATCAGAAATAAAACATTTGATTTTCGGCACAAGATTTTATGTAGTGTTATTTTGTGAGTTAATGAGGAGGGAATAAAGTAAGAGATAAAAAAAAATAAAGATGATGTTTTTATTTTATGAACCGTTTCATTTTTAATGGGACAACCCCAGAAAAGAAAAAGGTTTCACTTTTAATAGAGGTAGTACTATTTTACAGCATTTTTAGAAAAATATTGATTTTTTTTAAAACACTCACTTTCAATCAGAACATGTGAAAATATACCCAAACGACAATCAAATATTGTACTATATGGTCTTCATCAGGGATGTCAATCGGATAAATTCTGTAAGTTTTGACCCATTTCAGGTTAGAAATGTTTAATCTTACCCCAAAAGTTTGAATTTCATACTGAGGAATAAAATTAACATTATCAATTCAATCTACAATAATAAAGTAATAGTCCTGTTTATAGAATGTAAAATATTTATTTATGAAAATATATGTTTGAACTCAAACCTAATTAAATGCTAAAAGTGTAAAAAAAATATGTCATAAGATAATAATGATGTTTGATAGTTTTAAGTTACTAAAAGTTTTAATATAAGTTATGAGGGATCAGTATATTGAACATCTAATTTATGATTTGTAAAATTAAAATGAAGCATAAACACATATCGAGAAACTTTAAACTATACTATGGAATTCAAAATATTTTTTTTTATCATGAATTTGAATTTTCCATTTCATTTATAAATTACTTGGTCTCACGATAATTAAGTTATACGTACTTCTGTTTGGGTTGTTCCATTGTAGTTGAGTCGTTTCTGTTCTTTTGGCAAAATTTTTATTCTTTCCTCTACTTTATTCTTATTTTTTTTTTTACTTTATTCTTTCTCCATTTAATTTGTAACACTCATTTCTTAATTTTCATGCAAAAAACTAAGCTTGGACAAAGAGAGTATTATATTATACCAATAAAAAGTCTAATGTATATTTTATTAATAAAATAAAAGAGCGATCTTTTGGTATTTATTTGTATTATAAAAGTCATCACTGAAGTGATGAATTAATCGTCAATAAGATGAAAGAACAAATAATAGTATACCTAGATTCTAATCAGATTTTAAGTTTTTTTAGTTAGAAATTTCTAAACCTAATATTTAAATGTAATGAGCTATTCGGACAAATTTACAAGATATTTCTAATTTTTATTACTTCTTCGTATTACCTAAATTGAGTTGTATTCTTTTTTGGGATGTTTCAACAAGTAGAGTCATTTTTTTTTATAAAATACAGAACATCCAATTACTCTTACTTTATTCCATCAGCTGTTCTATTATTTTTTTTATCTTTCTTATTTTATTCATCTCTCATATTTATTAATATAATTTATTAAATATATATTTTCAAAAATAACTCAATTTGAATGAGATAAACTGATTAATAAACAAATGACATAAGAGCATGAATAACCCTGGCCCGGATTTGGGCCGCAAGTCCCCTCCACGTCATCATTCCCTCAAATTAGGGGTTCCAGGCCACAACTCCATTAACACCGCAGGCCACAACTCGGGCCACAACTATTCATTTCACAACATATTTTAATCGTAAAATAGAATACGTTGAACAATTAAAACCGGGAAAATTCATTGTTCAGTCAGAAAATAGGAAAAGAAAATTACAAATCCTAGAAATTTTTTTTTACCAATACTAGAGAAAGAAAATTACCAAACCTAGAAAAAAGAAAATTACCAAACCTAGAAAAAAGAAAATTACAAATCCTAGAAAAAAGAACTACTTTTTCTTCATTTGTGCGCGAAGGTATTCGATCATCTCACGGTGCAATTCGAGCTCGTACTCCGACATTCTCGAGGTATCCCTCAATGTCAACTCCGTCAGCTGGCCCATCCGCAACGTAATACTCATATCTGACATAGAGTCTGATATCTTGTCCAAGGAAGGATTGGGTGGCGGCGGCGGCATAGCGGAGTAGCTCGCAGTTGCCTTCCCCTTGCTTTCCTCTTTGCCGCCTTTGTGCCCATCGGACGACTTTCAGTACCAGGAGATGAGAGGAAGAAGTCATCGTCTGTCACGTTGAGGTCGATTGGCGGACCTCCTTCGCTTGAAGTGTAGTGTCCGGCGGCGACTTTGGTTCTCTTCGCCGCCGCTTCAGCCCCACCAGTGTACTTCGGGCTCTTCTCGACAAGCTTCCAAACGTCGAAGTACTTGAAGTGCTTCTTCCCGTCAGCGAAGTAATCTGCCTTGGCCTTGTCCACAAGGTCCATCTCGCTGTGCCCGCTCAGCCACATCCGGACTACGTTAGTCCACTTGCCATCCCACTTGTTAATCTCCTTCTGCACCCGACCCCAATGCTTGCGTAGCTTCACGTAGGTACGCTCGAACGAGCCTTCGGGTCGACCAGCGTTGTATTTATCCGCAATCCGCTGCCAGAACGCTTTGCCGCTTTGCTGGTTGCCGAACACAGCGTCCTCGGAGACGTCGACGTAGTTCTTGGCCAGCCACATTGTCTCCTGCGGACTGTACTTCTTCGGCCCATCCTCATCGGCAACCTTGCCCTTGCCCCTCCGTGGAGCTGGCTCCATATCGCTGATATCGTACTCATCAGTGCTAACCGGCGATTCCATGTCTACATTGGTAGGCGGCCCGGGACTAGGTGTTGCATCTGGATCGGGTGTCGGCGGCACTTGCCAGTTCTGGGAGTTCACGAAATCGTCCATCTGGCGTTGGTCGCTGTTAAACCAATCCATAGAACTCAAAAAGTCTTGAAATGCTAGAGGATTGAGAGTGAAGTGAGAGTTTGTGTGGAAGAGTTACAAAAAATGAGCAAATATAGTGTATAAATAGAAAAAAAAAAAAAATGAAATTTGGTGGGGACTTGCGGCCCGGGCCGAATGCAATTAACGCCGGGACGGGCCGCAACCGATGCGGCCCGGGCACGCATAACGCCGGCCGGGACGTGACTCGGGAGCGGCCCCGGGACGCAACTGCGTCCTCGGGACCGTCCCGGGCCGAGCCGCAACCTCCTCCAACGCTGTTCTCGGGCCGGGACTCGCGATTTGCGGCCCGGCCCGCCTGCGTTATTCATGCCCTAAAGACTTAGAAGTCAACTAGTCATCGGCAAAATAATCGTCCACATCATTGCTCAATAGTTGGTAACCAGTGCAAGACTAGCTAGGCCGTAAAACTAAACAAAATAAAAATATAAACCTATAAGTTAACTAACTCTGAACAAGTACCAACGTTTCACTGATACTTGAGCACTCCTACCATGATACATATTTCTTTTAAAAGTATTCCAACTAAATTGAGTTATTTTTCTTTAACAAAATTTAAATATTAAATTATTTTTATTTTATTCAATCACCTATCTCACTCTTTTTATTTTTGCAACAATATTTCTCTCTCCTACTTTTTAAAATAATTTTTTAATATTTATAACCAAAATTTTTGACTCAACTTAATTAAAACGGAGAAAAAATATATTATTATTATTATTATTATTATTATTATTATTATTATTATTATTTTCTCTCTCTAATCATAATAAGCTCATATGTTTTTATTTGTTTTTCCTCTTATTAGATATGAGGAAGTGCAGGATGTAGCAAAGAAAGGGATTCTGGAAGCATATGGAAACAGTTACAAGATTTCTCTATGTTTGACAAGGAAGTGCAAGATGTGGCAAAGAAAGGGATTCAATTAAAAGTCTGCAATGGGGCTTCCACTAGATTTTGGCTTGATAACTGGACCGGAGGTGACACTCTAAAGAAGGTCACTGCTTTCCTAGGCTCTTTTTGATTTCTACGCAGCAGAATGACTTCATTGGAGACATGGGATATGAGAGAACAATAAATGGGTGTGGAAGTTTATGTGGAGAAGAAGGTCGTTTGTCTGGGATGTAGAATTGGTCAAGAGCCTATATTTAGCCATGGATCACACTACCCTCAGTGAGAGTGAGAGTGATAAGACAGTTTAAGCCTTTGATAATTCTAAGCCTTTCTTTGTTTCTGACTTTTATTTGCAGGTTATCTGTTTGAGCGGGATGGTGAGCAATCGGATTGGTCAAAGAAGACTAGCATGGAGGAAAGTTGCTCCACCATGTGCACAACTCCTAGTGTGGTTTATTCTCCAAGGACGGCTCAATACAAAGGAGTGATTATTCAGATTTGGGCTCCCTGGGATTGAAGATATCTTATGTGTCTTTTGCAAAGAAGAGCCAGAGACTGTTGATCATGTCATTTTCGAGTGCAAGTGTCTAGTAGGTTATGGTATTTCTGCTGCAGCTGTTGGAATTTATCTCTTTGTTTTCCAAAGATCCGGTCTCGTGCTTCCTCAGCTGGATGGACGCTCCTTTCATCAAATTTGATAAAAAAAAGCTATGGTGCTCCCTCTTCTATGTGACAGCGTGGTCCATTTGGTGGCTTAGGAATAAAATTGTTTTCGAGAAGATTGTCCCAAGTTGGGAAACTGAGAAGATACTCTTACTGTGGAAGCTATGTTCATGGGCTAAAGGATGGTGTCCAAAGTTTTCATTTTTATCGGAGCAAATTTATGAGGAGTTGAGCCGGGTTAGAAGATGGACTGACATCAAGCATAAGGCTAAGGTTGCAATCAAAGACTACTAAAGAGGTTTGTCTTGCCCTTGGTTCGATGTAAAGCTTTGTTAGCCTTGCTTGCATGGTGGCTAGTTGCTTGTGGTGTGACCTTTGGTATACTTATTTTTACTTTTGGTTTAATGTTGGTACTTAGTTTTTTCGTTAGTCTTGGTTGGTTTGTATTTTTATTGAGATGTTGTTGTTGAAATCTTGCTCACCATCTTTTGGTTTGAGCTTTTTTACATTAAAAAAATATGAGGGTCATCTTTAATATTTTGGTCTTTAGTCTATTTAAACGAGAAGATTAAATAAAAAAATAATCAATTTCTTCATTTCTTATTAGTGGAGTTAAGGAAAAAATATTGTGATTTGATTATGTTTCCAATAAAGTACATGTCTAATTGTACGAATATTTTTTTAAGAGGATGGTATCTTTATCTTTTCCTATATTCTTAGACAAGGCAAATATCAAAAAAAAAATTCTGAAGTTTGGTCAAATTTTGGTTTGTTCCATAACTCTGAGAAATGGTTATATCATAACTATGGCATTTTTTTTTTAATTTTTTCATAGTCAATGATTTGGGAAAAATTATATATGCTTTTGACAAACAAAAAATATTATGCGAACAAAATATTCGGCTATTTAAACGACGTCTTTAATACATTTAGTCAATTATGTTTTAAATTTTTACATATGTACTCATTACGTCGATAAATTAAAAAACGTAGTAGCATGATGAAATTTTTTGCAATGGGACGATCGAGAAAAAGATCAAAATTATGATATGATTGGTCACTTTTTAAGGTTGTGAGGCCAAAATTTGATCAAATTTCAAGATTTTTTTAGCCATTTACCTTTTTTTTAGGAAATATGATCAATAAAAGTTGTGGGGGCCGCCAAAGCGACGAAATCGCCTTTTGCTGCAATGATCGATAGACGTTAATTAAAACCCTATAGTAAAACAAGAACAACACCCACATTCAAATTATTAGTATGACCTTATTTCATCAATATTACTTCCCTAATCCTCTGTTCCAAAAAGAAAGAGTAAGAAATTCTCTTTCCTTTTTGCAAAGACTAGAAGATTGGATATAGCGGTAAGGATCATCTTCTACGAGAAGCAGACACTTTGGCACCCGATTTGGAGTGGAGAAAGATATCGAAATACAAAAATATCACACTTATCATACTGAAAAACACCGAAAATGCCGGTTTTTTGGTATATCACAAAATCTTTCGGTACGGCAACGGTATCAATTTTTCTATACCGCGGTATACCGAATATTTGGTACATACCGTAGATTCAGTGTGCCACGGTATACCAAATCCTTGGTGCATACTGAAAAAGCGGTATATGTTGAAATAATATATAAATATTATATTATATATAATATATTTATATATAAAATACTTTAAAATAATTGTGTATAAAATATATTTTTTTTGCATAACGGTATTAAGGTATATTGTAAAAGTGCGATGTCCATAATACGGTAAGGTAACAGTATCAGAAATTAACCATACCCAATATTTGGCATACCGGATTGCAGTATACTGAAATTTCGGTATGGTATCGATATGATGGTTTGTCATACCGCAGTTTTTGGTACGGTATGACGTTTTTGGTACGACTGACCACCCCTAATCCTGATGGGTTCACTTTTTTATGTTCTTATTTCATTTTTTAGCATTTGGGTCATCATAGGATGAGACTACAAAGATAAATGTAGAATCATTATTGATTACGTTAAGCTAACAAAAATAGGCTCATTGCCGGTCGACACTAGGTTGCAACAAAATATTTTTAGGCTCGGTCCAAGTTTCTTTGATCTCAAGTGTTGAGAAGTCTAGTGAGCTCAACCCTGCCTATCCCGGCAAGAAAACTATACTAAGCCTAGTGGGCCCGGGCCGGATTGGGCTTTCACTTTTTCTCGACCCAATGATTTTTCAGATCGGGCTTGTTTCGGTGAATTAAGTCTGGAGGGCTCAAACTTGATTTTATCAGCTATAGTATTAGTTTGCATTTTTCTAACATATGATGATCAATCATTCTATCTTTCATATGAAAAGTTTTTTTTGTCACTTTTGTATGGTTACTATCATTTCTCTTTAATTTTAAAGTGAACTAATGCGTGTTTAGTCCCCAGGGTTTGCGGTATATGCTAGAGTTCCATTTTTGTCAGTCCCATAGGAATAGTCAATATATATTTGTGGATATCTTTTACCATTCTCTTTTACTTCATCATTTATGGCCTCCGCCATCCACTATACTATCTCAACTAATTTTTCTCATTCTCTCTGACTTTATCAATTACGTATTAAAATCTGTGTCAACCCCGCCAGCCTATGGGACAGAAATAAAAGTATGGTTAGCCCTTATAAATCAAGAATTGACTGGAATCTCGCAAGAGAAAGCATTCCCTGAAAGATTGTTGTTGGAATCGTGACTGGTCAAAGGTTTTGACCAAGTCATAATTGTGAGAACATTTATATTTTTGAAATTAAATGATATAGTGTCGATCAGCGTTCGGAATAGATGTCCTAGTATATTCATTTTCTTTGAACCAATTCTTAGTGAGTGAAAAATAATGAAAAGTTGGTCACAATTACGAGTAATAAATGAGTTATGAGATGAAACCAAGAGATCAACTAGGAGTGTTATTTATCTCATATTGGTTGTTAAAGACTTATTAAACATGTATTTAATGCAAAGTTATTACTTGTAAAAGTGGACTAATATGGGTCGCAGAGCCCACACGCGCCTACTGTCGCGAGCTGCAGGTCTTGGCCCCGTGCTCCATGCACCGTACCCCGCGTTCCGCGTACCGTGCCCCACGTTCCATGCTCTGTGTGCACTGTGCCTGTGCCCCGTGTGTCGCTGCCGTGGGCGAGTGTGGGTGCATGGACGTGGGCTTGGGCAGGGACGAGGGAGTGGTCGTGTGCGAGCCAACGTGTCGTAGAGAAGTAGACGTGGCTGACACGCAACGATGTCCACGTCGTGATCAAACCTTGACGCATGTCGTGTCTCGATATGCATATCAGTCAAGTATCAAGAAAAAAGTAATTCCATCAAATTTTAAATGGGTAGCATGATCTTTTTTTTTTTTTTTTTTTATCATTAACGATTGGGCATGCATATACGTGAGCCAATGTTTTTGTATAGTAAGACATACTAAATCCTATTGTCACCTTATATGTCATGAACACTGACTATTTTCTCGTGACGCAGGTGGTGTGGAAGGGCTAGTCACGATGTTGCAGATTATGTGTTAAGAAATTTCCATAATGCATAAATATGTATTACAATAAATAATACTCCATCCGTTTTTGAAAAGTATGAACTATTTCTATGTTTTAGTACGTCTGGGAAAAGTATGTACTCCCTCTGTCCCATTAGAAATGAAACGTTTCCCTTTTTGGTCTGTCCCATTAAAAATGAAATTTTTTAAAAATGGAAACAATACCCTTTCTACTTTTTCTTCTCTCTTACTTTACTCTTTCTTCATTTATTCACAAAACAACACTACATAAAATCTTGTGCCGAAAAACAAATGTTGCATAGTTAATGGGACGGGGGAAGTATTTTCTAAATTCTGAAAACTCTTTTTTTTCTTATGAGGTGAGACTTATTCTCCACTAATAGTATTTTAATTAATTTTGTTTTCATATCTATTCATTTCAAACTAAACGTTTATACTTTTCAACTGCGCAGAGACTATGGTATTATAGAAAGATTGAGATATATACGGGACATAATAATTGCCCTAGTCCCTATATATGGATTTACACTAATAATCAATCTTTTATGGAGTATTAAAAATAATGATATTCAAAAGTTTCATGTGGCGTCTTCGTCTTCCTGTAACATTAGATCTTGAAATCTAGTGGTCATTAATTGACAATTTTTTTTATCATAGTTATTATTTAATTACATCTCCATATATGGTAGGATTAGAATGAAACCACGTCCTAAACACGTAACTAAAGTCAAATGTGATTCGTTAGATAAAAACTGGATGATGTAGATTTTATTAATTCTGTGTGTATTATATGTGCACAAATATAGCTTTACAGCGATAAAAATGTCTGACTTATATATACATTTGCAATTCAAAAACACACTTATATAGTACTCGTCCGTCCCATCTAATATAATACACTTTCGTTTTTAATTTATCCCAATAAAGATGACACATTTCTATTTTTAGTAACTTTTTCTCCAATTAATACACCCAATCATTTTTCTCTCTCTCATTCTATTTCCATTTAATACTTACATACTCTCCTGTCCCTAATAATTTATCACCATTTGAATCGACACTAGTTTTAAGAAATGTAATAGAAAGTGAATTGAAAAAATTAGTGGTACGTGTTAAACGTTTCTTTCCACGTATCACCATCTATTTAATCTTTTCCTTTCTCCTTATCTTAATCTTATTTTCTATTTTTCTAATATAAAGCATATAAACACCCACTATAATTATAACTCTAATTCTAACTTCCAAAAAGTAAGGGATATTATTACAATATGAGTCCTATTTTTATACATTAGTTTTATAATAAAACGTGAGTGAAAATGAGTTTGTGGAATATGAGATTTCACTATAAAAAATGGTAAAAATGATAGGTGACAAATTTTTATAGACGGACAAAATGGAAAGAACTGAAAAATTTCCAGGGACGGAAGAGTGCACTCTTTGTCTCTCCAATTAACCACATTAACCAACAATTTCTAAAACTTAGTGCTGATTAAGAAATAGGAGTATGTTATCTTAGTTGGGGAAGGGAGTATTTTTTCGGTATTATCTATATTGCACCTAGTTTTTTATATACATTGTTGCACTTGGGTCATTATTCCATTGCAACGAGCTTCACTATATACAAATTGTTGGAATATGACAATCGTCATTATAGAAATTAGAAAATACTCTTCCATATTTAATTTTTGGCATTACATACATCTATGCCATTGTAGAAATTAAACAAGGACATCATAACAGTAAAATGAAGAGCATTATATATAGTTATATATTACATCAATGGTGGACCCATGAATTTTTACACTGGGTGTTCTAAACAACTATTAACAATTGTTGCGGATTTTAATGTCGACGATGCCAGAAATATCTCAACATATTTTGTAGCTGCGAGAAAGATAGATGAGGAGACACAAATAATTTAAGAATGAGCAATATAAATTAAAGACACATACGATAACAATGTTGACGTTAAAATAATACTACCTCCGTCCCCCAAAATTTGCTACACTTTGACCCGACACGGGTTTTAAGAAATGTAATGAAAAGTGAGTCGAAAAAGTTGGTGGGATGTGGGTCCTACTTTTAAAGTATTAGTTTTATAATAAAATGTGAGTAGGAATGAGTTAGTGGAATATGAGGTCCACTACCAAAAATGGTAAAAGTGAAGTGTATCAAATTTTCAGGGACAGACCAAAATAGTAAACTGTATCAAATTTTCAGGGACGGAGGTAGTATAATACAATTTTAAAAATTAAGAGTGAACTATGCAAATGGTTCCTGAACTATGCGTTTTACACGCAAACGGTACCCGAACTTTAAAAATATCATTGGTAATCCCTGAACTAAGGTGTAATCACATTTATGGAACTTTTTCACTATTCACCACAATTTCGCACAAAAAAAACCCAAGGTATGGAAGACATTTTTGGACTTTCATATCTAGGTACTGGATATGATATTTTCTCTATCTCTCTCTTGAGTATTGGATATTAGTAATTTTTATAATTATAAAAATTAATTTTTCTAATTAATTTATTTAAGGATTTCATAGTATTTTTTATTTTAACACTTTCTAAATGTTTTAGAGAAACAGAGAGAAAGAAGATCTGAAATAAAGTGATTGGAAAAATGAAATGAAAAATATCATTTCAGATATTCAAATTATAAAAAAATATCACATCCAATATTCAAGAGAGAGATAGAGAAAATATCATATCCAGTACCTCGATATGAAAGTCCAAAAATGTCTTCCATGCCTTGGGGGCATTTTTGGTGCAAAATTGTGATGAATAGTGAAAAAGTACTATAAATGTGATTACACCTTAGTTCAGGGATTACCAATGATATTTTTAAAGTTCAAGGATCGTCTGTGTGCGGAATGCATAGTTCAAAGACCTTTTGTATAGTTCACTCTAAAACTAAAAATCATTACATTATGATCTTACTAGTTAATGAATTAATTATAAAAATGGAAATAGATTAATTATTAGAAAATAAATTAGCAAAGAAAATAAAAAACAACACTAATATAAATTAAACTAGTTATGAGAAAATATCCCAAGACTACAACCAGTTATAAGAATAAAACTAATAAAAAATCTGAAATATACAAAAACAAGAAACAAAAATTAGAATGGAAATCCAGAAAATAGCGAGAGGAGTCGAACCCTGTGGTTATCAGTGGCCTTTGACAACCAACTGCGCACGTATTTAAACTATTGTCTGATTATATAATATAGGAAGAGCTCAAATGAGTGGAGGGTCTAAGGCACTGGCGGCTGGGGGGGGGGGAGGCGTTGCCCCCTCGGTGCTACCATTTTCCCCTTATTGGGACGTAAAATTATCATGTACGCCCCCTCCGTTTGCCTCCGATGTCACCCCGAACAACGAAAAAAATAGCCATGTCCATACTAAATCAGGCTAATACTATATATTCCGCCCCCTCCGTTTCTGGATCCTGGATCCGCCACTGGTCTAAGGCACCCCCATAACTCCATGTAAGTCTGTCTCTGTATGTACTGCATGTCAGCACAGATAGATACTTCCTCCGTCCCATAGATAGATACTGCATGTTAGCATATCAATAGCCTTTAAAGTGGAAAGAGAATAAAGTATAGATGGATGCTTCTATTTTAAAAAATATGACATTTATAATAAGACGTTCCAAAAAAAAGGCATGTCACTTAGAATGGACAAGGGTCAATTGGAGTAGTATATCTCTAACGGATCGGTGTCAAAGTTTCAGCAACCTTTTTTCATGATTAAATTTCATTCAAGTACTCATCAACAGACCAAAACTTGGAGCTATGTATCGTTTTTTTGTTACAACTTTTGTTGAAATTAGTAAACATATTTACAGAACACCACATTTAGACAGAATTGAATTCAATATGGAGTATTTCTCTAACGAAAGTGTTTGGTGTCAAAGTTTTACCAACCTTTCTTAAATTTCATTTAATTGTACCAATCAATGTACTATCATTTTTCCTTTTAAGTTCTTTTTTTTTAAAATCGAAATTCATAAACACATTTACACTTAACTGTACAGTATGGCCCCTCGTTGATCACCGATTAATGAAAAATAATTGGAAAACAGCAGTGCAGTTAACAAAGCAAGAAAATAATGGAACTAGTGAAAAAAGATGAAGTTAGAAGCAAACTAACATGCATGAAAGCCACTTGTGGCATGCTCAACCAAACACCACATAACACTTATGGCATCCACACCGCATGCTTTCAACACCTTTGAATCCTTTGTCTCCATTTACTATTCCCACTATTTTCTTGCTAATTCAATTTGTTTCCAATTTCCAAAGGTTTGATTTTCTATTTGCTTAGGCACAAACAATTTTGCATTGGGAAGATCTATTTTGTTTCGTAGTTGGCGGTTTGTCTTTGTTATGGTGTTTCTCGCCGGATCCGAGAAGCCTGAACTTCTCGAATCAGGTTAAGGTACGATGCATTTGAATAATAACGTACGTTGCGAATCGATCGATATGCATGGCGTGCATGGATGATAGTTATAAATATAGTTGAGATGGGACGGCAAAGTTATTCGGTGGCATCTTGTCTATATAAAAAAGGGGGGCACGTGCAATAGCTTTGATAAAAGACAAACAAATAAAGGCAATTGCATTGATTGAAGAGATTGAATAAGTGAGTCAGGTGAGGACCACTGAAAATGTTCTTGTAGCTGATACCTCTAATATAATGTTAAAACACTGCAAATATCTTTCACACATCTCTAAGAGAATTTATTATTTGCTGGGAAAGACTGATTAATTTACTGACCCTATTTTCCCATTTGTTACATTATACGTTTTGAAACCCTTTTCCCCTTTAAATTTTGAATGTAAGTTGCAGAATAAAGTTACAAAGACATTTGCCGACTTGTGAATTAAGCATATTGTTTAACATTTTGTTGACCCATGTGAAGATGTTCATCCGTTTTCAAAAGGCCTAATCAATGATTCAATTGATATTTAATTTAAGCACGAGCGGCAGCTTTTATTGCGAATGTCATCATATTCTCTCTCCTATAAAAGGGAACTAAAAATGCCACCAACCTCAGTAAAGTAATAGGACTCCATTAAAAATCTTTACAACAATTCATGAATCGATTTCAAGATGAAGTTGGGCCATATTCAAACCCAATTAAACGGATTATATTGGGCCATCTGTGCCCAGCCCGGTTAGTAGCTAGATCTATTCCATTTTGCTTCCTTATTTATTATGCATACATCAAAATAATATTCTATGAGACCGTTAAGTTTACATCATCATATCTCATGATTTATCTCATGATTGAATATGTACCATGATTGATTCAAAAATTAAATCTTATTATAATTTAAACCTAAATGGATAGTTTTATACTCCCTCGTCCCATTCAAGATGTTTACATTCTTGAATGACACGAAATTTTAGGTAGAGTAAGTGTGTGTGATAAAGTAGAGTGAAAAAAGAAATTGAATATTAAAGAGAGAAGAGAGAAGAATTTATTTCTTAATATAAAATGTAGACATCTTGAGTAAGACAAACTAAAAAAGAAAGATAGTCATCTTGAATGAGACCGGAGGAATAATAATTAGTCATACTCACTCCTCCAACTAAAATAATCTAAAAACTCAATCTTTGATGGATAATTATATGATAATGAGTTACGATAACCATGCGACACCTATGAAGTACAGTAACAAGTATAAACTCAATAACCAAATAAGATTTAAAATACTTGTGGCTAATACAACAATCGCAAGTTAACAAAAATGCATAAATGCTGCGATTCAAAGAAGGGAAAAGTAGAAAATCAAGTAGGACACCGCAATGCCTAATGAATACAGACAATACGTTGCAGTTAATATACATATGGAAATATCCTCCACGGAACCGTTTTCTTGTATTCTGCCCAAATGTCTTTGTACTTCTCTGCACACCGGGTTTCGTCTCTTCTCTCTCTCCATATTAACAGTATGAAAAGGTATGTGGGATAAAAATATGGTACTGGAGAACTGCACGCACATAAAAATGTGTAAGCAATATTTGTCAATTTTGTAATTAAAGATGCAGGCTTACCTTATTCCACAAGGTAAACTGAAGGACAGAGCTACCAACAAGTCCCCGAGATAGTTACTGTGCCTTGCGATGCCCCTGAAAAAGGCAGAATTTTATACAATGAAGGTGAAACTTGCTACCTGACTTCTTCCAAACAGTCAATTAAACTATTGAATTCCATATAAGAGCAGCAGATTCAATATTGTTTACTGACTACAGCCTTTTAATAGGTTTGAAATCTCAGACTGACTAATAAGATAAAACCATCTGTAATGTCTCAAATATCTTAATGGGCTTGAGATGTGCAAGGATTTTACAAGTGCTGTCAAGGGACTAGACGTTCGCAAGGATTGAAGATCAAGGAACACCAAATATTAAAAACAGCAGCAGACAAGAACATACCAATAACCAGAAGCAAGCAGCTTTCCACCAATGACCTTTGGAGGTCTACCCCAAATTAGTGCTTTGGGATTCTTTTTGAACACGTGTTTCTGTTTGTTAGCTCCTCTAAAGACCAGATACCTTCCCAAATTAATAACCAAGGAAATGGGTAAATAGATTGGAGTGAAGCATTAGCAAGACTGTGAAGTTGCCCTTCAAAAATGATGGTAATGCTACTACACACAGATGCAATACAAAAATAAATCTCGGATATAAAAAGCGTTACCCCACGAAAAAGACAAGACAATTTGCAATAATAGCAGCAATTGTCAGCTCCACTTTATTCCTTAGAAGCCACCAACCCTTTCAAACAAAGGAAATAAATAAATAAATAATCATATATTAAAAAAATCATGGTTACACGGTAATATTTGTTATATAAAGCATAAAAACTTCAATAAAGAAGTTGCAAGACATTTACAAATTTTTCTAGTTGTAGATGAACCATACTGTGAAGGTCAGCTTAGTGCGTGCTACTAGAAAGTCGAACAAAAGCAAAGAAAATTAGAACACACTAATAGCAGTAATATACCCTCTCCATGTGGATGAATTTGAGCAAACATATATCAGAAATTTCGAGACAGATTAAATCGCCGAGATGGCAATCTAGTATAATGCAGAATATATCTAACATTTTTAACTGCACAAGTATAATGACTATCATGTTGTTGCATTCATAGATTATGGAACACATAAGTGAGGAAACATGGTCAGATATCAGAGAAATATTGGTACTTCCAGAAAATTTAATGTGTGTAGACTAGATAACTATATAAACTAAAATGCAAAATTGGAAGGTTAGTCATCAAACACTTAGCAAGAGCAAATTCATTCCAAAACCAAATTTATTATGTTGTCTGAGAAAGGGGGTATTTGCCTTTTATTAGCAGTACGCATCAGTCCCAGACTAACATGTCTCCACTACAAAGTCTCTAGAAACATAAAGAATTACATAAACATAACTTTTTAGAAATGCGGCCTAATTAGAGAGATGTTAATGTAGCTTATATGATTTGCAGCAACTGGAAAAACCATTACATATCTTTAGAAAAAAGCTTTATTTATATACCTGGATACTGAATGTGAATGGAATCCAGACTATATCGCCAAACACCAGCATGAACCCCAATCTTTCAGCAATTATGTCCCATCTGAGAAGATGCCAACAATTGAGGTTAGATCTCAACAAATTTATCATATGTGAATGAAATTGCTAATAACTGACTAGAGGACAGAGGATTAGAGATTATATAGAGATGGAAGAACTTTAGTTTTGTAAATTGTAATTAGACTATTATAAGATACAAGCTTAGTAATAAAGAAATTGCAGCCAATGGTGATATCTCTTATAAATATTTAATACATTAGTTATAAAACAAGTTAGCAACCAAATCAGTTGGAATCACAAAGACTAGCAAGAACAAAATCATCTACTTACGTGGAGGTCATGTACTCTTCATGAATAAAGTAATCCATGATGTATATCTGCATTAGAACGATACAATGATAGGGATGTAAGCCACACCAACTAGTAGAAAATCCTGAAAAAAGAAGGAAACTAGAGGAAGAAATCTTCAAAAGGTAAATGAACTTAACAGCATCAACTTACAACGCAAAATAGCTGGTATAGAATCATTGATTGGCTTAAATTGCTTTCTTGAATGCTTTTTACAAGAACAGAGAGATTTATAAGAAGCCATCCTAGCATACCAGCTCTAACAAAGTAGAATCTGTGGAAGAGATTGTGATATTAGGATGACTTGTTATTCATAACACTATAACAATTCATGGATTTTAGCCAGGTAATATTTTTTTATAGTTTATAAAGTGAGCATAGCCAGGTCAATAAATAAGTTTCAGTTTACAGAATAAGTTTACAACCAAGCCTTTTAAAGATTGCAAGAAGATATAATATACGAACATTATTTCCTGAGTGAGTTTTGGGACTCTAATTTTAAGGCATCTAAATTTCTCGGTTAGAAATGTACTTGAGGTCGAGTCCCATGAAATGAGGATTCAGTTGTATCCCAAACCACCTGTCAGATGACGTTCTGCAGATTAGAACTTGAAGTGCAAATTGAAGATTGATTAAACAAGCACGGAAATAATGTGTAGATAGTTCATGTATATTCATTTTTTCCTCTGTTTGCATAATTTCACATCAATACTGTTCATAGTTCAACACCAATACATTAGACAGGTCAAACTGGAATAGATATACGCTGTTTTATAATTTAACCAACCATCCTCTAAACCATATTCACTTTTATAGGAAATAGGGAAATTCATATACATTCTTTCGTATTCACAAAAGGATCCAACAAGCACATATAGCATAGGAGAAAATATCTTTCAAGATATCTGTAGTAAAATGCGGCAATTGTACCAATCCTCGATTAGGTTTCCTGTAGTGTGAGGTCTTAAAGAAGAACTTTGATCATGGGATTTGCAGCCAACCATGTAGAGAATATTTGTTACCTGGAACAGACACATGATATAGAATATTTCAGAAATTTGAATAGCTACAACTAGGTGATGACAATGAGTTTTGTTCGTGGTTGTAAAAGGATGCAAGGTAACCCTTAATGACAAATCTACAAAAGTTGGCATTACTGCATAGTTGCATGCAAAGGAAGATGTGATGCATAGTTGCAATCATCATTGAATGTGGTTAGATGGAGCAAGATGTTGAAAATTTCTCTACAGAAATAGTACTTGCATTTGGACGCAAGCAAATTAAAACATAGTTACATTCAACAAAATGGTACAGTACAACCTTGCAAATATAATAAATTAGACCCTTTCACATGAAGAACGCAAAAAGAGCAGCCAATCCTGAAACTTACCAGTACACTGAATACTAGTGTTGCGGATAGAAGCTCGAGACCTCTATCAGCAATAGCCTACATGAAAAGGGATGCACTTCAATACAAATCATTCCAAAATCAATCACATATTTGAAGTGAACAATTAATTATGAAGCATAATAATCAGGTTCAAAATTCAGCATAATCTCAGCAGAAAAATACTAACATTAGGCATTTAATTATGAGCATTGATTAATAGTAGGAATCAAATAAGTTCTCACAGTAGGTGATAAGAGATCCATCCAGCCACCAATTCCGAGCAGAATAACCAATAGAAATAGCAATAATAAACCTGGAACAACAATAAAGGAAAGGCTAAATAAATGGAAACGAGATCTTAATCAGGGTGAAGAAGGCGTATTTCTGACCGTTACAACGGTAATGCAGGCGAGTTCCGTCTGATAAAGTGGCTCCAGGTACAACTTTCCCGGGTAAAATGGATCCAAAAATCGCGAGATAAGTGAAATATCCGAGCAGCATAGCGACCTGTCGATAAAATCATCCGTCAGAATCTCAGAGAGAGAGAGAGTAAGAAAGAAATTAGGGAGCAGGGAGGGAAAGCGGAGTAACCGAAGTCCATGAAGGAGTGAATGAGTGAAGAAGCAGAGTGAGATCCATCCCCAACTTCAGATTTTGAATCAGTATCTCCACTGCTGTTAGGTGAACCCGATTGATTTTAAAACTGGAGTACAAAACTTATGGGCAACTCCAACCATACTGGAAAACCCATTTTTCCAGTTAAAAACAGCCCCAACCATACACCAAAACGCATCTCAAATCCCCATTTTTGCATTTTTTGAACAGTAGCTACTGTGAAAAATTGCAAAACACCCCTTCATATTTATGTATTTATTGGGGGAAGAAACATACCTGTGGGCTGATGAAAGAGGAAATGGTTGAAACAAGAATCGTTGATAGACGAAGAGACGGGTTGTGTTCATATGAAGAAGACGGAGTTTTAGTCGTGGGCCTCAATTATGATCATGGGCCTCAATTATATATCAATTATAATTAGTAATTAACTATATTAACACTACACGAATTTAGAATTTGAGTTTGTGTAATTAGGATTTGTTTAAATATAATTGAATGTTAGATTTATATTTAAGTATTCATTCAAGGTTAAGTATTTGTAGTATTTAGTTTAACTTCCATTAATTAAATGTAGTCAATATTGCAAAATAGTTCAAGCAAATTTGAAGACAAATAGAGCATACAATTTTCTTCCTTAATGTTTATCAACACGTACATTTCATGCATAAATGTATATTAATTAACAAAAAAAAAAAAAACTTTCATAGTTATTGTGTATTAAATGCACACATCTCATCCAAACGTTTACGATATTAAAAGGTACAGTTTACAAGTCATGCATAAAATTATATTACCACATCCCAAGGCAATAAATGATTTCAACATATGATCAAATTAATTTTAAAAAGTAGAACGGTTAACATGAAAAAATTGCAAACAACTAACCGTTAATCACAATTAATTTTAGTCTGAGTGGATAATATGAAAGGTGTTTAGAATATGTAGCGTAGTTAATTTATTGGCCTATATATAAATATAACATTTGGAAGCTTGATTACTGATACGACTGTGGAAGCCGTGCATCAAAGTTTGTATTTGCAGATAGCTTCAATCAGTATTCTTCCTATCGAGATGGCGTCCAAAAGCTCTGAAACTGCCACCAATATCTTCGTCTTCGAGAGAGGTTCGCGTGAGTATCTTACACACCCCAATCGAAGCTCGGAGGAGAGAGTTATGGTCGTTTTATAAAAGCCGTGCAGTGCAGAAAAGTTCCACCCGGCCGGGTGGATTTCAAGGAGGATAAACCACCAGACCGGGTGTCATTTTCGGACCTCAGCGGGTCACCCAAGCCTTAAATAGTATTTTTTCCATATTTTTCATAGTTAGACTTTGATGAAAATAGATTCTTGCGAGATTTGTTCCTTTTGAAGAGAGTTTTTCTATCCAATTCCTAATTTTAGGTTGTTTGATCATCAATTTATTCAATCAAGTATGATCAAGTATAGGTATACATCAAAGGTCTTGTTTATCCTTTGAGTAGTGGAGCCATTAGTTGAATCTAGCATGTTGAAGATTGCTTAGAATGTTTTCTACATCAATGGATTTAGCTAATATCAAATTCACTTTTCTTCATGTATTGGGTGTGAGCCTGCTCACCCATGAGAATTTGTTGCAGCGTGGAGGGGTAGTGAGGGAGAGGGTGTCGGCGGCGGCGGCAGCAACGGTGGGTGGGGATTATGAAGGAAGAAGATGAAAGATTAAAGGAATGAAGAAGAAAGAACTAAGAGTTTAATTTGAAGATTAATTAGTGACTTAAGAATCAGAATTAAGAGTTTAATTTGGTCAAAATCGTCGTTGACCTTTAGTTTTTAACGGAACTATTGACGGATGACCAAAATGATCGAATTTTCATATGTGCAGGACCAAAAAATCCAAAAGATAAAGTTTATGACTAAAAAAGTAAAATGGTCATATGTTTAGGACCAATTTTGGCCATTACTCTATTTCTTATTAACGTTGTTTCACTATTGAAGTACATGTGTTCTTGATTATATATTGTTGTGTTTGTAGTTTTTGCATTAGATATCAAAAATATTTTAATCAAAATTTATAGGTTATATTTAAAGAATGGTTTTTTTTTTTTTTCTGACTTTTATGCATAATAATTTCATACTCCAATGGGTCGTGCATATAATTGCTACTAAAATACTACAATGTCTTAGTGAGGAAAGTCAAAAATATTTTTCCAATTGCTAAGATATATGTTTAGAGTCTAGGATTTAGGATATAAATTTTTAAAATGAAAAGGTTTTTCAATCAAATAACATAAATGATATTGAAATATCTAACGTTAAATATCAGAAGTGATAGTAAATTTATTTAAAAGATTTCTTCAGTTAGGTAACAATATTATTATTATTTGATTAAAATGACAAGCCAAAAGCTGAAAATCCCCAATTTAGTAGCATATGAGATGTAAAATAATTCACACATTTTTTTTTCATTTAAACGGCATCTTGACCTTCTCAATTCCAACCGTTCTCTTTCATCATTTCCAAAATAAATAATTATACAAGTTATGTAACTGAAGAAATCTTTTAAATAAATTTACTATCACTTCTAATATTTAACGTTTGATATTTCAATAACATTTATGTTATTTGATTTAAAAACCTTTTCATTTTAATGCTTGGATGAATACAAGCAAGATTTTTTTTTTTTTACCGTTCAAATAGTCATATTGCAAAGCACTATGAGTATATAAACAGATTTGTAGTCAAGATTCAGGTAAAAAAAAAACCTCTACTATTAAGTAAGGATTATCAAGTAGGCCGACCCAATGTAAGATATCGAATTAATACAGATTTAAAACCCCCAAAATAGAATAAGTGATCAATAAAGTAAAATCGAACTGAGACGAAGGGAGAATTTTATTGATATTTTGCTCATTTGTTGGTCATGATGAGTATATTTTAAAGTTAAGGGTTTAGGACTTAGGTTTCATGGTTTAAATTTTTAGTATATAAGGTCACTATATTGCAATGAAATGAAGTTCGATAATTTATAATTTCTTATCTCTATTAGTGGATATATAATTATTATATTAATAAACTTACTTTTCATGTGTCTATGTGAATGTTGTTTTATATTAATAATTTATTTTATTATTCTAATCTTTCTAAAATTGATAAGCATACTTTACTTCAACTTTAGGTTTATTATGACAAACAACGTTTGTGACCGGTTGATAAGGCTAATTTCATGCATCGGTTATATGGTGAAAAACGTTACAATTTGCTGGGTCTAACATGTTTCCTAAACCAGGTGTGTGATAAAATCGCTAGATCGAGGGAATGCTGAAGGAAACGGTCTAGCAAAGGAATGAAGTGAAGTGAGCAGAATACAAAGGAAAAGAAGGCGTGACGGAAGGAGTCAGTAGTTGAGGGCAACAAAGTCTATCTATATCTCGCTGGGCCCACTCCAACGCCTATAAATAGAAGAGCATCCAGCGCACAAATCATCACTTTTTCACTCTCTTATAGCTCACACACATAACACACACTTGGGAATGGGAGATCTGGGGTAGTTTGGGTCATGAAGGGGTTCATTTCTTTAGAAAGTTTCAGTGCAACACCGTCCGCGTGTGGGCGGAGATACAATCTCTTTAAATTTCAGTTGTTTTTTGCACTTTTGCGGTCGAACTTCACCTTTGAGAGTCGACTTGGCTGTTGATGTTACTTGTTATCTTTTCTCTTCTGTTGGTTTGCGTTTAGTTGTGATATTTCAAGTTGATTTACGTAGATCTTGCCGCTGAGAGTTTATTTTAACAAGTTTTATGTCGATCTCTGTTTTATTTTGATGCTGTGGTACTCGATCTGGGAATTTGGTGATAGATCTGTGGTTTGTTGATTTATTGGAGGTTGTTGTTTGAATCTGAAGTGATGAAGTGTTTCTGTTGGTTGGAGTTTGTGTCGGACGCTTGGATCCGGAGTGGATTTAGCGTCTGAGGTTGGATCCGAAGTGAGAAAGGGAAGTTGTTGGATGGATTTGAGTTTTCTGCTTGTTTTCTGTTTTACTTCGTCTAGCATCTGTAGATCCGTTTAGTTCTTCGTTGTTATGCATCAATTTGATTTAGATTTAGTTTGCTCTGCTCCGATTTCGTTCATATTGATTTTCTTATGAGTTTTTACGCAATTTGGTTGAAGAAGATGATGTCGCTGTTAGTTAGTACCCGAGTTAGTTATTCTGCCAGCTTTTCGTCCGTACTCTGCTTTTTCAGTCATGGTCCCCACAGTCAGGTTGTTTCCCAGGTCTAGGTAATTAGAGTAGTTTTTCTTTTAGATCTAGTGATTGTGCGGTAAATTTTCCTTGCATCGTTTTCTTTGTTGCTTCGCCTAGGTCTAGTTGTTAGCGTAACGGTTTTAAAATTCCCAAGTCAAGTTTATTTTGTTTTCCTCAACCCAAGAAAAATGCGTGGCAGCAGCCAACACCAAAAACAAGTCCAAATCCTTGAACATGATTATTACGCATCCTTCTTTGTGGGATCGATCCCTACTTCCTTATACTAGGTTTAGTAAAGTGGTTGAGGGTTTTTGAAAGAGTGCTCTGTGTGTCCGACGACCAGGATTTCCTACGACCAACGAGTTCCTAGACCGCGTGATCTAGTGGATTTGCTGGACCAAGGGAACCTGTTTATTTCCTTCTGTGCGTACCATGAACACGACAGCACAACAGTACTTTCAAATGGCGCCGTTGCCGGGGATGGATGGCGTTTATTGTATTTGCGTTTAAGGATTTGGTGTAAATATTTTAATTTCTGTTATTTTCTTTCTCCTTGACAGTTTATGAACGCAGGCTTCCATTCTGGAAGTTGGGCAAGCTCATCTGGGTCAGGGAGTGGCCATTACAAGTAGCGAGTCAAGGAATCTACATCTACCATCACCACCAGATCAGGATTGAGGACGGAGGATCCATTCCCGTTCGAGTCAGAGAGTGAAAAAGAGTGGAATTCGTCGACAGAGGAGAACCCGGAGTCGTCAACAGAACCAGAGCATTCCGAGACCGAGGAGGAGGAAGACCCGAATATGGCTCATCTAGTAGATCCTGATCCTGAAATAGGGTCGCTCACCGCACATCTCGACGGTGAACCCGCTCATGCTATAGTCTCGAACCCATGACGGAGGTCGATCGATATCAAGACGAATGTACTCAGATTTCTACCCACTTTCTCTGGGCGTAGGAACGAATGCCCTTATGAATTTTTGAACGAGTTCAGTAAGCGACCCAATGAGGCAACAGAGGAGGACTACCGTCTTCGAGCAATCCCGTTTGCTCTCAAAGGGGAGGCGAACACTTGGCTGCTAAGGCTCTCAACAGAGGACTACACGTGGAAGGACTTTAAACTAGAGTTTTTGGATTACTTTTTTTCGTCCAACAAGACGAATGCCTTGAAGAAGGAGATTCAGGAGTGCAAGCAGGAATACGATGAGTCTCTGAGTTCTTATTGGTCCCGTTTCAAGGGGCTGCTGGATGCTTGTCCGAACCACAGGATGATAGTAGCGGAGACTTATTATCTGTTCTACGAAGGTGCAAACCCTGAATCAAAGGGCTTGATGAACTCCTCGAGCGGGGGAAATTTTACCAAGAATAAAGCAAGTGAAGCTCGGGAAACTTTGGGAAGGCTGATCGAGGCGAAGAAGGCCTATGATAACCCGCGAAGCATATTGAGGAGAGGATCAACCAATGCAGTAATGGAACAAGAAGACAAGAAGGTGGAAGATAGGATCGATAAACTGGAAAAAGCCTTGCTAAATGCAATTGAGAAATACAATCCGCATGCTCCAGTGGAAATTGAGAAACCCCCTGGTCAGGAGGAAAGACAACTTCAACCGTACTACAGTCAGCCCTGCGAAGGGGAGTGCCAAGCTCATGCAAATTCGATGGGAAGTTGGAATCCTGACGGAAGTTGGAACCAAGGAAGACAGAGGGACGCTCCATGGAGGACTCACCCAAACTTCAGATGGACTGACCATGACCAAGGCCAGCCACCCCCACTTCAGCTCACGAATTATGCACACCCTCCGGAGAGGCAGTCCAACTGGTCAGGGAAAGGTCAAGAAGGGCAATTGCAACTGGGGTACATGAATCAGGACCATACTAATTGGGGAAATAGGAATCAGAACAATCCAGGGAGCTCCTATGTGCCACCTCATCAGAGGAATAACCAAGGGAACTACCAGAATTCCCAACCAAATCATCAAGGGAATCAAGGGTCTGGTAGCCAGTACAACAACCATCAGGGAAATCAAGGGTCTAACAACCAATACAACAATCATCAAGGTAACAATCGTCAGAATCAAGGTCAAGGACCGAATTATGGTCAATTCAACTCCAGACCACAGAGGAGTTTGGATGACATGGTCCACGATCTAGTGAATTCACAGCAGTTCATGCAGAGTAACCTACACTCCAACAATGACGTGGTGCACAAGTTACAAGATGCTCAGTCTGAACATAAAGCCGCCATGGATATGATGGCAAAACAACTATCCCAGATTGCAGTCTTCTTGAATGAGATGCGAGGAAATGAAGGGAAACTTCCCGCCACCGTCAAACCGCCAGACCGAGCAAACATTAGTCAAATCACCTTGAGATCTAGGCGGGGTTATGAAGGACCAACGTTGGAAATTGATGAGGAAGTGCCCATGCAGGCTAGTGAAGGAAAACAGAGTCAGCTGCATCAAGAGGAAAGCACTAGACCCAGGGAAATCCTTATTCGGGAAGACTTCCAGAAGAGAGATTTAGGGGGATCCCTACCTCGATCAAGGGACCTGTTCTTCCTAGACCCCGAACCTGAAGAAGTGAGTAAGGAAGAAAACGGTGGAGTTGATGGAACCCAGGTTGGGACTTCCACCAATGCAGTAAAGCGACCAAAGCCATTTCCATATCGCGGGGAAGCGAAGAAGAAAAAAGATGATACAGAGGATCTTATGGAGATTTTTAGCAAGTTGGAAATCAACCTGCCATTCTTGCAAGCCTTGAAAATGCCTGCCTTCAGCAAGTTCATCAAAGAGTTCATTGCAGGGAAGACCAAGCCAGATGAGAAGATTGTGATCGGGGAGAATGTGTCTGCTGTGATACAAAAGAGAAGGATGCCCTCAAAATGCACCGACCCAGGTATGTTCACATTACCCATCTCTCTAGGGGATATCAAGGTCGAGCATGCTATGTGTGATCTAGGGGCGTCAATAAATGTTTTACCGCTTTCGATCTATAAGAAGTTGACTGGAGTGAGAATGGTTGCTACCAAGGTAGTGATCCAGTTAGCAGATAGAACTTGCATCTGCCCTGAAGGAGTGTTGGAAAATGTTATAGTCAAAGTGCATGATTTTCTATATCCTGCTGATTTTTATGTGATCAAGATGAATGATAATGAGTCTGCTGAGTCCAATGGGGTACTTTTAGGGAGACCATTTTTGCGTACCGCTAAGACCATTATCGATGTTTTTGATGGAACAATTTGCTTGGACTATAACGGGGAGAAGTATACCTTTAGCATAGATGAGGGGATGAAAAGGCCTTTAGATGTTGAGAATCTCTATGCTATTGATGTTATTAACCCCTTGGTCCAAGAGTATCTTGAGACGGAATTGATACAGGAACAAATCGACAACTCGGAGTTGAGTCATTCGATTGACAGAGAAGTTGTAGGATGGTGTGCAGCAATGAACACAACGAAATTGACAGATGAAGAACTCACGGAGGCCATTATGGAATTCTGCAGAAGTCCTGAGTCAGCCAAATCCAAGGGATCGACTCATGTGGCTAGTCTGGAAAAATCTCCTGGGTCTGGGAAGGAGGCGTTACCAGAAATTGCGGACAAAAATCCCTTGCCCCAGGAGACGAATGGAACAAAAAAGGAGCTGAAGACACTTCCACCAGGCCTCAAGTACGCTTACTTGGAGGAGGATGAGACATTTCCGGTGATAGTCAACAGCAACCTGACCAAGGAGCAAGAGAAGGAGTTATTGGAAGTCATCAAAAGAAACAAGAAAGCAATAGGATGGACTCTCTCAGATTTGGTAGGAATAAGTCCTAATTTTTGTATGCACCACATTCGTTTAGAAGAAGGTGCGAAGGCTCATCGAGATGCACAACGGAAATTGAATCCGAACATGCGAGAGGAGGTCCTAAAGGAGGTGTTAAAATTGTTTGCCCTATGGATCATCTACTCCATTCCAGATAGCGAGTGGGTCAGTCCGGTACATATGGTACCAAAAAAATCTGGAATACAAGTTGTTAAGAATGAAAAAAATGAGCTGGTACCCACCAGATTAGTGACAGGATGGAGGATGTGCATCGACTACAGGAAGTTGAACGAGGCCACAAAGAAGGATCATTTTCCCCTACCTTTTATTGATCAGATGCTGGAAAGACTGCCTGGCAAATAGTACTTTTGTTTCCTTGACGGATACAACGGTTATTTCCAAATATACGTTAATCCAGAGGACCAAGGGAAAACCACATTCACGTGCCCCTTTGGTACCTATGCATACCGAAGAATGCCGTTTGGATGGTGTAATGCACCGGGAACTTTCCAACGGTGTATGATGAGCATTTTCTCGGATCTGTTGGAAGTATGCATTGAGATATTCATGGACGATTTCACCGTATATGGGAACTCATTTGATACTTGTTTAGCCAGCCTTGATCTAGTGTTACAGAGATGCCAAGAGAAGCATTTAGTGTTGAATTTCGAGAAATGCCATTTCATGGTGACTGAAGGCATTGTCCTGGGTCACGTGGTTTCTGAGAGAGGTATTCAAGTAGACAAAGCAAAGGTGGATGTGATATCAAAATTACCATACCCTACGAACCAAAAAGAGGTGAGAGGCTTCCTAAGCCATGAAGGGTTCTATAGGAGATTTATCAAGGATTTCGCAAAAATCGCGCAACCACTCACTCGGTTATTACATAATGATGTGGAGTTCATCTTTGACGAAGGATGCGAAAGGGCGTTCCAGTTGCTTAAGGACAGGTTAGTATCAGCACCAATTATCAGGGCACCAGACTGGAACCATCCTTTCGAGATAATGTGTGATGCGAGTGATTTTGCTGTGGGAGCTTTCCTGGGACAGAAAATTGATGGAAAAAGCTATGTGATCTTCTATGCTTCCAAGACGCTGAATCAGGCTCAGAAAAATTCTGACACCACGGAGAAGGTAATGTTGGCTGTCGTATACTCGTTTGAAAAATTCCGACCCTACCTCCTTGGGTCGAGGGTTATAGTCTTCACGGATCACGCGGCGATTAAGTACTTACTGGCTAAGAAAGAGTCTAAGCCGAGATTAATCCGTTGGGTGTTACTCTTGCAGGAGTTTGATTGGGAAGTAAGAGACAAAAGAGGGACGGAGAATAGAGTAGCCGATCACTTGAGCAGAATACATCAGGGGGAAACAGAAGAGGCCATACCCGATGCCTTCCCCGAGGAGCATTTGTACCTTCTGGAGAAATTTCCTAGACCACTTAACTGGGAAGCAGTTTTGGCTCTGACCGGTCTAGGGGAATCAGATAAGGGGAAGCGCACACTGAACGCAGAACCGTGGTTTGCTGATTTAGCCAACTATTTGGTCACGGGAGAGATGCCAAGTTCGGATGAAGTTTCCCGGGCCCAGAGGATGAAAATTAGAAGTGAAGCTAAATATTACTTTTGGGACGACCCTTACCTATGGAAAATGTGCTCAGATCAAGTGATTAGACGTTGCATTCCCGAATGGGAACAAAGAGATGTGTTAATTCATTGCCACACCTTAGCATGCGGAGGCCACTTTGGACCAAGGAAGACAGCGAGGAAAGTCTTGGACAACGGTTTTTATTGGCCGATGCTAAATAGGGATGCCTTTGAGTTCTGCCAATGTTGCGAGAGGTGCCAGCAGACGGGGGGAATTTCAAGGAGGGACGAGATGCCTCAGGTCCCGGTGATCGTGTGCGAAATTTTTGATGTGTGGGAAATGGACTTTATGGGACCGTTCCCATCATCTTGTGGGAACACGTATGTATTGGTTGCAGTGGACTATGTGTCTAAGTGGATAGAAGCTAAGGCCACCACAACATGCGAATCGAAGGAGGTGGAAAAATTTTTGAAGGCCTATTTTCAACAGATATGGAGTTCCTCGGGCCATCGTCTCGGATCAAGGAACTCATTTCTGTAATCGCACCATCGAGGCTTTGATGAAGAAATATGGTGTTCACCATAGAGTGTCGACTCCGTACCATCCCCAGTCTAATGGCCAGGCAGAGATTTCTAATCGCGAGATCAAGGCGATATTGGAGAAAACAGTTAATCCGTCAAGGAAGGACTGGAGCAAGAGGCTCGGAGACGCATTGTGGGCTTACAGAACTGCTTTTAAAACGCCTATTGGAATGTCGCCTTACAGGCTTGTGTTTGGCAAGATGTGTCACTTACCTGTTGGTATTGAGCACAAGGCGTACTGGGCAGTGAAAGAACTGAACATGAAACCGATAGCTTGCGAAGAAGAGAAGAAGTTACAATTGCAAGAATTGGAGGAACTTCGGCTGGAGTCATTTGAGTATGCCATGTGGTACCAAGAAAGGACAAAATTATGGCACGATAAGAATCTCCGGGTCAAGGAACTTCATGTGGGACAGAAAGTGCTCCTTTTCCAGTCCCGGCTCAAGCTAATGCCAGGAAATTGAAGTCTAAATGGATCGGCCCATATACCATCGTCGGCATCCGCGCAAACGGAGCAGTGGAGATCCAGGGAAGTGCTCCTAACTCTGTTCCTTTCCTTGTCAATGGTCATAGAGTAAAAGTCTATAGGGATAATTCCGAGTTGTGTGTAGTGGACGAAGTTCCACTACATGCACTCCCTACTATCGCCTAGACAGACGAGGGGATATTCCCGATGAATTCCTGGGTCAAGTAGTAGGTTAACAATTTTGAAAATACAAACTGAACCAGGGAATCTCGGGAATACTCTAAAAAAGTGTGTAAATAGTTTAATTACTTTTCAAACTTAGAAAATCCAAAAATATTTTCGAAGCACCAGACTCCGAAGGAAACCGATATTTTATACTCTAAACTTGACCTAGGAGTCTGGAACCTTCATATTTTTTTTATATAGGTCATAGTCTAGGGAGTCGTCTGGAGGAGAATCTTAAGGAAGAAATCAAGGGAAACTTGAAGGAAGAGGTCAAGGAGGGACGAAAAAATTTTGAAATTCAAATCTGCCGATAATTATAGAAGTTGTACGGTCGCTTACATCATGCCTGCAACTGCACCATCCTTTCATCAGAAAAGCAACCGTCGTCTCTCTCTCTCTCCAATAATCCCAAATCGACGAATATCTGAAATTTACTCTCCCTTCTCTCTACTTTTGTTCTCTCTCTCTAGAAAATAAACCCTAACCAAATTCAACCAGTTTTTCTCTCGTTTTCAGATCTGCAGTGATGGATCCAACCCAACGCACCGGAAGTTCACAAAGCACGGTGTACGACCCAGCCCTGTTGGCGGAATTGACGCAGAAATTAGGGAGCGTCGAGAAAGCAAAAGAAGTGTATTCCCTGTTCGCCGCTAGCCTGATGACATCCGCACCGGTCGTACCACCACTGACGACTCCGGCAGACTTGGCTGCACAACCGGCAAATCTTCATGATGAAAGGCAACAAGATTCTAAATCTCAATGCGCCGAAACCGCTTCACAGGAGGCGGAGGAAGAGGAGGCAGTACACGAACGGCCGGGGGGTGATGGACCGACGAACGACGAAACCATGGCGGAGACAGAAAGGCAAGAAGATAAGAACCCTAATTTTGAAGGTCGGGAGGTTTGTGAGGGGGAAACCCCTGTTTCTGATGAAGTTTGTGAGGGGGAAACCCCTGTTTTAGATGAAGTTGTGGAGGGGGTAACCCCTATTGTGGATAGTGTGATTGAGGGGGAAACCCCTATTGTGAAGAATGCTACTGAGGGGGAAACCCCTTTGGAAACTGGGGATGAGACCCCAATTGATTTCAGGGGTGCGACCCCTGAGTTCGTGGAAGAGGGGGCGACCCCAAGCGGTGTCTGGGGGGAAAACCACATCTATATTGAGGGGGCGACCCCGATAGTGGAACGTGAAGGGGAAACCCCGGAAAAGCTGTTGGAAGAAGCAGATCTACTCACGACTGGAGTACCGGAGCCCGAGGGAGGGCTGAAATTGATTGTGGACCTAGTAGGTGACCAAGATGAAGATGAACCTAAGATAGATGAGAGGGCAGAAAGGAGGCGCACCAGGAGGAGTCTCCTCGATGAAGTCGATGACTTAGTTCCTGATGCTGCAGAGGCAGAGGAACGCCGCCTGGCCAAGGAAAGGGCGAGGAAAGGAAAGGCGGCAGCGACCTCATCTACCCGGTCTAGGAAAGCCCCCTCCGTCAAGGAGGTCGAGGAGACCCTTTCCCCTATAACCGAGGAACCCTCTGTCGAGGAACAAGATGAGCCCATCCCTGAACCCATCTATGACTCTGAAGAAGCTGAAGAGGAGCCTATTCCAGGACGTCCGAAAGTTTGGCTGACTAAAGAGTTGTTAGAGGAGATGAGGCAGTTCGACGACCAGAAGAGGATTGCAGTGTACAAGGAAAGATGTAGCGCTGGGAAGATGGCCAAATCTGGGAAGCAGTACAGCTCAAGGGAGCTTAAAATGATTGCATGTGACAAGGAATTCCGCGCCTGTATCTATTCGATAGGATTTGAGTGGTTATTACAGCACAGCCAGGAGAGGGTGCCCGTGGATCTAGCAAGGGAGTTTTTCTCCACCTTTCATTTGAAGAACACCACTGATCTCGACGCGGATTCTATAACGTTCAGGCTTTTTAATGAAGAGTATGAGATGAGTATTCGGGAATGGTCTCTGCGGATGGGGTTGTTTACCCAGGCCGAGGATGAAGAGGGGGCATGGAATGATAGGATGGTTGGAGTGCCGAAGAACACGCCCGGTTTCAAGGTGCAAACGGCATGGGAACTGATCACGCACCCCAAGGCGGGGACGTTTAAGTCCAGCTACTCCAAAGCCTCCCACATTGAAGACCAAATTCTCCGCTTTGCTCAGACGTTTGTCAGTTACAACTTGATGGGTAACGCTAATTCAGCTCTCACAACTACTGACCTCTACTTCATATGGTGCATGGCGAAAGGCGTGAAGGCGCACCTAGGCTATTGGCTGGCTCAGGCATGCCACCAAATGACGAGCAACCCTGCGCGTCATATGTATACCTGCCACCTCCTCAGCGCCTACCTCCAACGAAACATAGAGGTGAAGATTGCCAAGGCCGCTCCGTTGGTAGTCATGTGCGAACCCCCGGAAGTGTTCAGTGTTGATTATTTTTTCAACAAGGGGTTGCTGCAGACTCACGGTACCAAGACTCTCTTCTACTCGTTGGGAGATAGGGTGAAAGCAGAGCCTGAGGAAGCCGAGGAAGCCATGCCAAGTGAAGAGATTGAAGAGCTACGCAAGGAAGTCCAGGATGTGAAGAAGGAAATGCAGTCAATGAGGAGGGAAATGATAAAGGAACTTGGTGGGATCAGAAAGGAATTGAATGGGAATCGGGAGGAAGTGAAGACCCTGAGGGGCAACATTGCAGATTTAGCGGTGAAGTGCGCCAAACAAAATGAGCGAATGACGGAAGCGGTGGAGCTTTCAATGAAAATGTTGAAGTGGATGAAGCAGATGCTCCCCTTGACCCAGTCGAAGGCAACTCCTGGGTCCATCAGTGAAGTCAAGCAGCCCATTCAGAGCAGTCCCTCCGTCAGGCAACCGCAGCAATCGCTCAAGCAGTTGATCTCCCCGCCCGTTCCCAAACAAGTTCCAGCCCCATCTAAATCAAAGTCTATAGTGAGGAAGCCAGTACTCGAACAAGCAACACAGGAGCAGGAAGAGCTGGAGCAGCCAACAAAGAAGAAAGTAAGAATGACCCGACCCGGAATCCCACCCCAGTCTGGCTCTCGAGGGAGCCAGCCCCAGAAGTGAATCACCATCCCATGACCAAGTAACTTTTAATTTTCATTCTTTTAGTTTTTTTCTTATTATTTCTGTTACCTATGTGTGTCTTATAATTGTTTGTGTCTTCTCCCACTTAGCCCACTGCGTGGTCTAAGTGTGAGAAGTTTGTATTTTCTGTTTTATTGTGCTTTTTTCACACTTAGCCCAATGCTTGGTCTAAGTGTGAGAAGTTTGTATTTTCTGTTTTATTGTGTTTTTTTTTCTCCCACTTAGCCCAATGCTTGGTCTAAGTGTGAGAAGTTTCTGTTTTTGTAACCTGTTTTGTTGTTTTGCATTGATCTCTCTGTTTCCCCCCTTCACGACGATGACTTGGGGACAAGCTTGAGTGATGTGGGAGGGGGAGAGGAGTCAATGCATTATTTTGTCTGCATGTTAAGAGTCCGTAGGTCTAAGTTTTGTCGCATGAGCCAGTGAATATAATACTGCATGATCCCCTTAGTGAAAGTAATTGAAAATAGGAGGCATTTCAACTTAGAAGCTTTTTTTTTGATAAACCTAGTTAATCCGAGTGAAGCGAGAACGATGGAGGATGCATCTACTTACTTAGTTGTGAAGCCCTACTATAATAGTGAGTTATAAGCCTTAAATAACTTCGAGCTAACACATGTTTAAGGGCCACCACTGAATGCTTAGGGAGAAGAGCTGTGAAGGAGAAAAAAATGGGAATTGGGTTATGAAGGTATAAGCTGGACGAAGTCCAGAAGAGAGGAGAAATGGAGGAATGATCTGGACGAAGTCCAGAGAGAAAAAGAAAAAGGGAAAAAATATATATAAAAGGAGAAGAAAAAGAAAAAAATATATAAAAAAAGGAGGAATAAGCTGGACGAAGTCCAGAGGGAAGTTGTTTAGAAGGCAGGAATGATAATAGCCTGACCCAGGAAAAGGAGGAACTCTCATAACCCGACGCTTCAGTGGTGTAGCATTAACTTAAGAGAGAATCGATCCTAACATCCCTGGTGAGGAATGAGTGATCGAGTGAATCCAACAATCGGGTAAGTAAAAGACTATCATGACAAGCTGACAGATTGGCTAGGTAAAGGAAGGGAAAGGGCCTATTTGGAGGAGTGCAACCTATTGAATTGACCTTAATCTTGTGGGGACGGATGCCTAAAAGTTGAAGCTAGCTCATGTATATGTGTTTATGTATTTGTATGTTTTTCTTAAACTTTTTAAGTTTTTAATTGTGTCTAGGTCTAGGAGTCTGTCTAGAGTCCAAGGAGTCGGTCAGGGGATAACCTTGCTTGAAATTCGCCTTATTCTTTTTCTTTTCTTGTCTTTATACTTGAGGACAAGTATGGTTTAAGTGTGAGCAGTTTGATAAGGCTAATTTCATGCATCGGTTATATGGTGAAAATCGTTACAATTTGTTGGGTCTAACATGTTTCCTAAGCCAGGTGTGTGATAAAATCGCTAGATCGAGGGAATGTTGAAGGAAACGGTCTAGCAAAGGAATGAAGTGAAGTGAGCAGAATACAAAGGAAAAGAAGGCGTGACGGAGGGAGTCAGTAGTTGAGGGCAACAAAGTCTATTTATATCTCGCTGGGCCCCACTCCAACGCCTATAAATAGAAGAGCATGCAGCGCACAAATCATCACTTTTTCACTCTCTTTTAACTCACACACAAAACACACACTTGGGAATGGGAGATCTGGGGTAGTTTGGGTCATGAAGGGGTTCATTTCTTTAGAAAGTTTCAGTGCAACACCGTCCGCGTGTGGGCGAAGATACAATCTCTTTAAATTTCAGTTGTTTTTTGCACTTTTGCGGTCGAACTTCACCTTTGGGAGTCGACTTGGCTGTTGATGTTACTTGTTATCTTTTCGCTTCTGTTGGTTTGCATTTAGTTGTGATATTTCAAGTTGATTTACGTAGATCTTGCTGCTGAGAGTTTATTTTAACAAGTTTTATGTCGATCTCTATTTTATTTTGATGCTGTGGTACTCGATCTGGGAATTTGGTGATAGATCTGTGGTTTGTTGATTTATTGGAGGTTGTTGTTTGAATCTGAAGTGATGAAGTGTTTCTGTTGGTTGGAGTTTGTGTCGGACGCTTGGATCCGGAGTGGATTTAGCGTCTGAGGTTGGATCCAAAGTGAGAAAGGGAAGTTGTTGGATGGATTTGAGTTTTCTGCTTGTTTTCTGTTTTACTTCGTCTAGCATCTGTAGATCCGTTTAGTTCTTCGTTGTTATGCATCAATTTGATTTAGATTTAGTTTGCTCCGCTCCGATTTCGCTCATGTTGATTTTCTTATGAGTTTTTACACAATTTGGTTGAAGAAGATGATGTCGCTGTTAGTTAGTACCCGAGTTAGTTATTCTGCCAGCTTTTCGTCCGTACTCTGCTTTTTCAGTCATGGTCCCCACAATTAGGTTGTTTCCCAGGTCTAGGTAATTAGAGTAGTTTTTCTTTTAGATCTAGTGATTGTGCGGTAAATTTTCCTTGCATCGTTTTCTTTGTTGCTTCGCCTAGGTCTAGTTGTTAGCGTAGCCGTTTTAAAATTCCCAAGTCAAGTTTATTTTGTTTTCCTCAACCCAAGAAAAATGCGTGGCAGCAGCCAACACCAAAAACAAGTCCAAATCCTTGAACATGATTATTACGCATCCTTCTCTGTGGGATCGATCCCTACTTCCCTATACTAGGTTTAGTATAGTGGTTGAGGGTTATTGAAAGAGTGCTCTGTGTATCCGACGACCAGGATTTCCTACGACCAACGAGTTCCTAGACCGCGTGATCTAGTGGATTTGCTGGACCAAGGGAACCTGTTTATTTCCTTCTGTGCGCACCATGAACACGACAGCACAACAGTACTTTCAACGGTATTATTTGTGAATTTACTCAATTTTTCATTATCTTTTACAAGACTAAATTGTTGTTATATCTATTAGAAGGATATCTTATATTGCTAATTCATAATTAAATTGCTAACTAAAACTAAATGATAAAAATTAAAATTTTAAATTAAGGGTCAATGAGTGTCAATGTATCCAATAAAAAATGCAATTAAGATATTTATGTCAATTAACAATAAAGTAGTTATAACTAATTTTTTAAAAACATTTTAAAAGTTTAAATGCATATAACTATCTCAATTTAAATTATTTTTCACACAATATATATCAAATTAAAGATAATTTTATAAGGATTCTAACGAGATCTCACTTGCATATGTTCCGATGTCAAAATTTGAAAAAAATTATTAAGTTTTCGTATTTTTGCAGTGCCAGATTAATGTAAACATAGCTAATAAAATATGTCAACATAATACATATATACAAAATGTCAATTCAAAATTATGTTGACATATTCCAAGCATCAGATTGATATGTTTAATACATTATGTTGATATTTTAATCCAAAACCCAAAATTTAATAGTTCTTTTAAGTTTTTAAATTTAAATAAAAATAAAACGAAATTACACATGACAATTTATACACCATTAAAATTCTAAAATCTTATGGTCTAAAATTAATTGTAGTTAGCAATTAAGAGGTGAGTTAGCAATTGATCACACTCCGTCTATTACATATATTATAGTTTTGCCATAGAGATATTACTTACTCCCTCCGTCCCACGTTACTTGAGTCGTATTTCATTTTGGATTGTCCCAAATTACTTGAGTCATTTCTCCTTTTAGCTAAAAATAATCACACATACTTTATTATTTCTTTTACTCTATTCTCTCCCCTCTCTCTTACTTGATTCACTCCTCTACTTTATTTTATTTTATTTAAGTTCATTAAACAACTTTCTTACATCCTGTGCCCAAAAAAAGCCTCAAGTAACGTGGGACGGAGGAAGTATTTTTTTAAAAAATTTTAAACTAATAATTTAATATTATAAACATTTTAAATGAAATACAATGTGTCGTGCATAGCACGGGTGTGATACTAGTTTGAGGCTATTTCAGGAAAGGTTTCAACATGATCGTTTAGCTGCAGGTGTTTTCAGTTGCTTGGTTTAGATTAAACTGTTTGTTCACATTTGATATCCATGCATACGTTCGTACTGTTCTTGTCCGCTAGGAGATTGTCTAATTTGCATGCTTTTCTGCGACTATAATGATAGTAATATTTTTGAAACTTGTGAAATGATTAATATCAAGAAATTAATATTTTTTAATGGATAAAAGATTGACAAGTTTGGCAAATACATATATGATATATGGCTTTGGATACAGGTTTGGAATATGAAAAAGTTGCAAAGGATATTTGGGTGGAAAATAAAGAGACTTCTAAATTCCTTTTTGTGGGGTTTTGGATTTGAGAAATTAAAATAGTGCACTCCAGGGATGGGATAAGAAGAGAAAAAGAAATAGATAAGCATGTAATTAATTAGTTGAGATAAGAAGATATCACCACAATAAATTCATTTTTCATGGAAAAAAGAAATGGCAAAATATATTAAATCAGATATTCAATATAATATTAGTTCTATGTGCAGAAACTCAGCATTTAACCACTGTTATTTGGAGTATTATTCAATTTCTTTCTTCAAATAATTTTATTTTACATTTATAAATGAGAATGAGACAATTACAATTTAAATCCCAAAATTTGGAACTTGTCGCAATTAGATTCAATTCATCATTAAGTGTTTCAATAATGTCACAACTTTTAAAATTTTCTAATTTGAGACATTAATTATTGAAACACTTATATTAAGTCTAATATTCAATAAAGTCAAAAGTTTGAGATATAAATTGTTAGATTTATCTATTTACCAATTAGTAGGATTTATAATAGGATGAACATTAACATTTTATGCTGTTATTTCAAATTTTAGTAAATTATATGGTTGATTGTTTAATAATTTATATTATCATCTAATGGGACAAAACAACAAAACACTACATAAAATTTCGTACTGAAAGACAAATGTTTTATTTCTAATGAGACGAATAGAGTATATATGAATAAAGGTCAATTGGGCTCTATACAATATTTACATATATTCAACTTTCCTACATAGAAGACTAATTGAAATTATTATAAGGAAAAGTCTAGTTATTAATATAATCACACAATACTTAATTAAAATCGTGTCGAACCCAAAGTTCATATTCTTTGAGGATGGATGGAGTAATACTTGTTTTTTAAACTTCTCAATTTTCTTTTGATTTTCATTTCAATAAAACTTTTAGAAGTTTGGGTGTTTTATGACAGGAAGAGTGAAAAAAAAGTACCCATGTCAGTCCTCTAATTTTATGTAAAACAATTACTCCTAATTAAAAAGAATATTTGTTGATTCAATAATATTCATATTCACCACTGTCACTCTCTCAAACAATTCTTGCCCTTTCTGATTTTTTGTGCCAGTAATTATCTGGGATTTGTGTTATATTTTTTTTTCAGTTGCCGTTTTCCTCTTGTCCAAATCTGCCAATATAATAATAAAACACACATTCTTGTATACTATTTCTACCTACTGACAACTTTACAAAATACTACTACTATTATACAAACCTATATATGTATATATATATTCTTCGATACCTTCGAAAGAGAGGAGAGATCAATTGATTCAATTTCAAGAGAGAGAGATATTGAATTGTGCAGCACAAAAATACTAGGAGAAGAAGCAACCAGAATTAGATAGTTTAAGACAGTGATTTATAGAGTTAGATTCCACTATTAGTTTTTGTTTTCAATTGTTTTTGTCTCATTTCCATATTTAACAAAATATTTATGTGAATTCATCGATAATATATGACTCCTCAGCTGCATTAAATTTCCAGGTGGGATTTAGCTGGGCTTTAATGAGGGTTTAATTGTCACAAAATACCAAAAAAAAATTCTTTAAATTTCAATATTTTTCTTCTTTATTTGTCACAATTCAACTAAATTATTCATCTCCCTCCGCCACCAAAAATAGAAATAGAAATGTTTCCGATGGCGATTCCAAATCCAATAAAAAACGGCAGCCGTGCTAGGGTTAATCGCGATATCGGCACCTTAAATTCAATGCTGCCGAATTCCACCACCATCGCCGCCGCCGCCCCCACCCCCCTTCAAATCAAGCCCAAGAAGAAGAGAAACCTACCCGGAAACCCCGGTAAGTAACTCGCACGCACACACACATGTGTATCTGTGTGTTTTTCCCATTTTTGAATAATCGGCCGTTCAATTGTCATGTTTACTATTTTAGCTTATCGCATAAATTATTTTCTAAAACAAATTTTTTGTAGTGTTTTTCTTTTATAATTTTTTTATATTCGTGCAAATTTAACATAAATTACTATGTAACTCCCCTATTAATAATCTAAATTATTTAAAAATACACTTTTAACCAAAAATGCTCTAAACATAGCCCTACCAATATTATTTTTTGCGTCTGCCTCCGATCTTATCTAACGAACTGAACGCCCGTGCGTGCAGATCCGGACGCAGAGGTGATCGCGCTGTCGCCCAAAACCCTAATGACGGTGAACAGGTTCGTGTGCGAGATCTGTAACAAGGGTTTCCAAAGGGATCAGAATCTTCAGCTGCACAGGAAGGGCCACAATCTGCCGTGGAAGCTGAAGCAGCGGAGCACGAAGGAGGCTCGCAAGAGGGCATATGTCTGCCCGGAGCCTTCGTGCCTCCACCACCACCCGTCCCGTGCGCTGGGGGACCTCACGGGGATCAAGAAGCACTACTGCCGGAAGCATGGCGAGAAGAAATGGAAATGCGAGAAGTGCTCGAAGATCTACGCCGTGCAGTCGGATTGGAAAGCTCACTCGAAAACCTGCGGGACTCGAGAGTATCGATGCGACTGTGGAACCCTCTTCTCCAGGTAAATCATGAAGTTTGATTAAATTCTTGTTATTTATGCAAATTTGTGTTTGGATTCGTATCTGCTAGAAAAATCATGAAGTTTGATTAAATTCTTTAATACTTGTTATTTGTGCAAATCTGTGCAGTTTTGATTTCCCCGTGCAAAAAAAAAACTTTTGGTGGAATTTAAAATCATAGTAGCGTTAGTGTCAGTGAAATAAATGGTATCGTCTATTTATTAAGAAAATTGTTTCATTTGGTAAAAATCATAATCAGATCTAGACGCACAGATCTAAACTTCATGATATTTTTAGTTGATTTTTAAAGTTGCGTGACAGATCTGAATTTAATCATATTTAATGCTTTTCCGATAAATTTTTTTCCCCAAAATGGTGATTAATCTCATGTTTAATTTCTTTGAAAGATTCAATTTTTTAAAGTGGGTTTTTGTTGTTTTAGTTATATTGTAAGCATATCATGGCCAATGTGTATGATTGTGTTCTAAATAAATCGATCTTAATTTGAAATGTGGGACAGTGGCAAACCTGCAATTGAATACTCCCTCCGTCCGCGAATAAGAGTCCCGTTTTTTCATTTTAGTCCGTTCACGAATAAGAGTCCCGGTTCACTTTTACCATAAATGGTAATAGGGTCTCACTTTCCACTAACTCATTTCACTCACATTTCATTTAAAACTAATATATATAAGTGAGACCTCTATTCCACTAACTTTTTCCACCCACTTTTTTTAACATTTCTTAAAACCCGTGCCGTCCATGAATGGGACTCCTAATGGCGGACGGAGGGAGTACTTCTGTTGATACAATCCCTGCAAGATTTCTCACTATTTAGTATTTACTGACAGATGCTGAAATAATTTTGTATACTATGATCATAAAAAACCTTGTGTTGGTGTTGTTTTCTAAATTTTGTAGACTATGATCACAAAAAAACTGTTTGTTGTGTTTTTTTTTCGAAATTTTACGAGCTGCACATGAAATGCACTAGCTACTGCGTATGTGTGTTTTTTTGCATGAACAAGCTCTATTTTCAAGAACCTTTAGTGCATGCAAGTCCATCTCTCTCTCACACTCACTTTGGGGCTCACAAGCTCAGAAAAAACCATCTACATTTTCTTGTATGCTTTTGTTTAGAAAGTTTGTAATGACCCACAAGACTAATTGGCCCCATATAGTCATTATTAAAGAGGATTTGTGCCTTTCTACACTCACCCCCATATTTCACATGTTTAATTTCATTTAATAGTATATGATTTAATACCCTCTTCACTTCATATTTTGGCCTAGTTTTGTGTTTAATCAATTTGAGTGAAAGAATTTATCACTACCCAATTTGATTATTTCATTACTTTCTTGTTTGTGCAAGTAATTGGATGAGTTCTCTACTAGGAGTATATGAAACAAATGATCATGCCATACTATTTCTTTTTTTACTAAATTACCGAATTTGATTACTCCCTCCGTCTCATTCAAGATGACCACTTTCCAATTTTAGAAATAACCTACTCTCTCCTTTCTCCTCATTAAAATATTCAACTACCTTTTTCCTCTCTACTTTATTCCACCTAACAACACTTCCTAATATTCCGCGTCACTCAAGAATGTGGCCATCTTAAGTGGGATGGAGGGAATAGTTCATTACTTTCTTGTTTCTGCAAGTAATTGGATGAGTTCTCTACTAGGAGAATATGAAACAAATGATCATGCCATACTATTTATTTTTCTACTAAATTTATATACTAATATATTTTTATTTTACTTTGGTATAGGAAGGATAGCTTCATCACCCAGAAGGCATTTTGTGATGCATTGGCTGAAGAAAGTGCAAGGCTCTCAGCTGTCACAAACTCAATCTTGGACCCAAACCCTAACTTCGCCCCGGCCCCCGTCCCCGTCCCTGCTGCCACCCAGCCCTACCTCTTCACCCCGCCAAACATCCTCTCCTTCTCCCTGGGCCACCACCACCAATTTGGCCAGCCGTGGGGGCTTCAGCCCCCCAAATGCTGAGCAAACCCTAGCACCCCCACTCTACCAAGGCATGGGGAGTGTGGCAGGGGCCGCGATGTCGGCCACCGCCCTCCTCCAGAGGGCAGCTGCGGTGGGGCCCTCCTCCGGCATGGCGGGCCTGGACATGGCGTGGCAGAGGGGCGGCGGCGGCGGCGACGACGTGCTGACCAGGGACTTCCTCGGACTCACGGGCGGCGGAGGTAGGGAATGTTGAAAACGTGTGAAATAAGGTGAGGCTTTTGGCCTTTCATGTGGCTAAGTCCTTTGGCCTTTCATGTTCTTGTAACCTCCATTTGGTTTATGATGTCCCTTAATGCTAAGACCTTTGAGGTGGCCTCCCCTATCCTATAAATAGGTGGAGTTTTGAAGAGGGAAAATACACCAACAAAAGCATTACATCTTCTCTCAAGCTCTACATCATAGTGTGCATCTTAGGAGCATTGCATAGCTCGATTCTCGGAACTCCATCAAGTTCGCCGGTGCCTAGCGGGTTTGAGGTGCTTCTACACGCTAGGAGGAAGTCATTTTATCTTTGGGGGCAATACGTCATTCCGTGAGCACTAGCCGGGGCGTAATTTGTCTTGCGGAAAGAGGGCTTCCCTCGACTCGACTTATAGTTCGGTTTGTTTTATTATTTCCGTTGTAATTTTCATTCCATTTATTGTTATTATTTTCCTCGATTGTAATAGTTAGAGTACCGCCTGTAACGGCTTGGGAATTTTATCCGATTATTTCTAACAATCTCAAGACAAATTATTGTACTCTTCTAAGACAGGGTTATACCAATCAAAGTTGGAGGAAACATGAGCTCCAAAGCTGGAATGAAGAAATGAACAGTCGCAATATCGATGTGCAATGAAGTGGTTAATTCCTTGAGAGCTATTCTCTTGAGAATTGTGTTTATCGTTTGTCATTTGACAAGCAAGACCAATTTTGACTTGGTAGTTATAATTGGGATGCATGTGGTGTTGAATATACCAATGCACATATGGTTCAATATAATTGTGTACTTATTGATGGAGACAATATTGTGCAAATTATTTGAACGTGTTGTTATAAACAACAAAGATCACGAGGTGGTCGCAATGGTCTCCGACGTGGACCATGGTAATAATCCAAATGAATGGTTTGTTGATACGGGTGCCACATGTCATGTGTGCTCCAAGAGAAACGTTTTTTCTACTTACAAATCTGTTGTAGGTAGAAAAGTACGCATGGGAAACCAAGCCTCTTCTGAGGTAGTTGGTGTGGGTAATGTGTTCCTAAAACTAGGATCTGGAAAGGTTCTTACCCTTAAGGATGTGCTGCATGTCCCAAACATCCGAAATAATTTGGTGTCAGGCTCACTTCTAGTAAATCATGGATTTTCAATAGAATTTGAGTGTGAAAAGGTTATATTGACCAAGAATGGAAAATTCATAGGTGAAGGCCACCTAGTGAATGGGCTTTTTGAGTTGAATGTTACGGTCATTCACCGTGGAAAAGGAATATGCAATAAAGAAGATGACACATCCTCTTACTTGCTTGAGAGCTCTGATTTATGGCATAATAGATTGGGACATGTAAATCTAAATGCTATAAACAAATTAGTAAATCTTAATTTACTAAAGGTTGATAAGTTTAACTCACAAGAAAGATGTGAAGTGTGTGTTGAAGCCAAAATGGCTAAGCTTCCGTTCCATTCGGTAGAGCGAAGCACAAAACCTCTTGAGTTAATCCATACAGACGTATGTGATTTGAAATTTGTGCAAACAAGAGGTGGTAAAAAGTATTTCATCATATTTATAGATGATTGCACAAGGTATTGTTACCTTTACTTATTAAGAAGTAAAGATGTGGCAATTGAAGCGTTTAAAGACTTCAAAAATGAAGCCGAAAATCAACTTAATTGTCGAATTAAGTGTGTTCGAAGTGATAGAGGTGGTGAATATGTGGCGCCGTTTGCAGAATTATGTCATGCAAGTGGTATAATTCACCAAACCACGGCTCCATATTCTCCTCAGTCGAATGGTGTTGCTGAACGCAAAAATCGAACACTTAAAGAGATGATGAATGCTCTGTTGATTAGTTCAGGTTTACCCCAGAACATGTGGGGGGAGGCTGTGTTAACGGCAAATTATATCCTGAATAAGATTCCACTAAAAAGTAGGGATGTGACTCCTTATGAGTTGTGGAAAGGCAAGAAACCTTCGTATTCATACCTCAAAGTGTGGGGGTGTTTAGCAAAGGTAGAAGTGCCGCCTCCGAAATAAGTTGCTATTGGCCCTAAAACAGTCGATTCCATCTTTATTGGCCATGCACTTAATAGTAGTGCATATCGTTTCCTAGTCCATAAGTCAGTTGTGCCTGGCGTGGCTGAAGGATCAACGATAGAGTCAAGGAATGCTATATTCTTTGAGAATGTTTACCCTTGCAAGAGGCAGGAAGATCGTTCTAGTGAAAGAATGATGGATGAATCCACTAGTTCTAATCCTCCAAAAAGGAAGAGGTTAAGTCCTGAGGATGTAGAACCAAGACGTGGTGAAAGAGTTAAAATTGCTAAGACTTTTGGTCCCGACTTCATAACCTTTATGTTGGATGATGAACCAAAGTCGTTGGCAGAAGCGTTGTCTGGCGCAGATGTGCTATTCTGGAAAGAAGCGATCAATAGTGAAATTGAATCAATTATGAGAAATAACACATGGGTGTTAGTAGACTTGCCAGAAGGTTGTAAGACCTTAGGGTGCAAGTGGATCCTGAGAAGGAACTATAAAACTGATGATACTATTGAAAAGTACAAAGCTCGCCTAGTTGTAAAAGGCTTTAAGCAGTAAGAAGGATATGACTTCTTCGACATGTATTCACCCGTTACGAGAATCACTTCCATTCGGGTGCTTCTTGCGATTGCTGCTTTGCACAATCTTGAAATTCACCAAATGGATGTGAAAACTGCATTTCTGAATGGTGAATTGGAGGAAGAAATTTATATGGAGCAACCTGAAGGGTTTGTAGTACCTGGAAAGGAAGGTATGCAAACTAGTGAGGTCTCTATATGGATTAAAACAAGCGCCTTTGCAATGGCACTTGAATTTTGACAATGTGATGTTGTCAAATGGGTTCATATCAACGAGTGTGATAAGTGTGTTTACATTAAGAACACAAATAATGGCTTCGTTATTGTGTGTCTTTATGTGGATGATATGTTGATTGTGGGCAGCAATAGTGCCATTATCAACGAGACCAAAAATATGTTGAATAGAAATTTCAACATGAAAGATATGGGTCTAGCTGATGTGATTCTCGGAATCAAGATTAAAAGGAATCCTGAGGGAATAGCTTTGACACAATCTCATTACATTGAGAAAGTGCTTAAAAAGTTTCACTCCTTTGACTGTGAGCCGCTAAGACTCCATTGGAACCCAACGTGCATTTGAGTAAGCACACGGGTGAGCCTGTAGCTCAAGAAGAATATGCAAGGATCATAGGGAGTTTGATGTTTATCACAAACTGCACCCGACCAGATCTTGCGTGTACGGTGAATAAGCTGAGCCGATTTACGAGCAACCCAAGCAAAGAACATTGGAAAGCTCTGCGTAGGGTTTTGAGATACTTGAAGTATAATCTTAACTTTGAGCTGCAGTACACAAACTATCCCCAAGTACTTGAAGGGTACTGTGATGCAAATTGGATCTCTGATTCAAAAGACTCGTTTTCGACGAGTGGGTATGTGTTCACTGTGGGGGGTGGAGCTGTTTCGTGGAAGTCAACGAAGCAGGCGTGTATAGCTCGATCCACCATGGAATCTGAGTTTATCGCTTTAGACAAAGCAGGGGAAGAAACTGAGTGGTTTAGAAACTTCCTAGAAGATATTCCATGTTGGAAGAAGCCAGTGCCGGCAGTAGTGATACACTGTGATAGCCAAGCGGCTATAGGGAGAGCACATAGTGGCTTATACAATGGTAAGTCTCGACATGTTCGTCGGCGACATAATACCGTGAGGCAATTGATCACAAGTGGTGTTATCGCAGTTGACTATGTAAGGTCAGTGGATAACTTAGCGGATCCGTTAACGAAAAGTTTAAACCGTGATCAAATGCATAAATTGCTAAAAGGAATGGGACTGAAAACCACATTTTAAAATATGATTATAGTGGTAACCCAGCCATACGATTGAAGATCCCATGGGCTTGGTTCAATGGGAAAACAAAGCTATATGACTTTAGTTGTAACACTCGGAAGATATTTTATCTTCGCCCATTCTTTAGAAAGCATTGAGTGTTGTAACCTGCATGTGGTAAGAGGCTAAGTTTTGACTTTTAATGATTCTTAGAAGCCTCGAGGAGGTGGGTACTGTAGGATACCCGGAAAAGAATCACCTATATAAGTGAAGAAGTGTGGGCCGCTTCAACATGTGAATCACTTATGAATCCAAAGTGGTGTTCCATAGCCAATAAAGGACACAAACGTGAGAACTGATGAGTTTGTAAATAGTATTGTGTCAATATTATTGTCTCGGTATACACCAAGGAGGAATGGTTCAAGGCATCACGTCCACCAGGCCGCCGGTATGCCCGATAGTGTTGACTATGGAAAGTTCAAAGCCCCAAGCTACTATTCCAAATGCAATATTGTTTCCCGAGAATTGAGCGAAGAGTCTGCATGCATGCAAACACGTCTTGTGTTGGTTTGAGCTGTCAGTGCTCTAACCAATGCTGGGGATTGTTGAAAACGTGTGAAATAAGGAGTGGCTTTTGGCCTTTCATGTGGCTAAGTCCTTTGGCCTTTCATGTTCTTGTAACCTCCATTTTGGTTTATGATGTCCCTTAATGCTAAGACCTTTGAGGTGGCCTCCCCTATCCTACAAATAGGTGGAGTTTGGAAGAGGGAAAATACACCAACAAAAGCATTACATCTTCTCTCAAGCACTACATCATAGTGTGCATCTTAGGAGCATTGCATAGCTCGATTCTCGGAACTCCATCAAGTTCGCCGGTGCCTAGCGGGTTTGAGGTGCTTCTACACGCTAGGAGGAAGTCGTTTTATCTTTGGGGGCAATACGCCATTCCGTGAGCACTAGCCGGGGCGTAATTTGTCTTGCGGAAAGAGGGCTTTTCTCGACTCGACTTATAGTTCGGTTTGTTTTATTATTTCCGTTGTAATTTTCATTCCATTTATTGGTATTATTTTCCTCGATTGTAATAGTTATAGTACCGCATGTAACGGCTTGGGAATTTTATCCGATTATTTCTAACAGGGAAGAGCTGCTGCCGCTGGTGAAGCTGTCGGCGTTCGAGAGGGATCACGACGGAGGAGGGGGCGGCGCAAGCAGCAGCGGAAGATGGTGAGTGTGGAGTGAAGATGTGAATGCTTTGGTTCATAGGTTGGGCTTCTTGGCTTCACCTCCTTGGAGATAGTGTGTCTTGTGAATCAGTCTCGGCTTGTGAGTCTTGGATTTTCCTATCTGACTAAGACATTGGTCTCGGGTAATTTCGGACAAGTTTGGCTTCGAGCAATGATTTAATCTTCAGCAATCAAATATCCACAAAATCTGATGCGACAGGTTTAGATCTAAAATGGCATTTTATTTTCCTTTTTTTTTTGGCAACACACATTCTTCATAAGTCCTACTTTGATTGTTTATTTCGATAGGTTCTTCTACAATTTTTCCATTTTATCAAGTCCCTGCACTTTTATATTTGATATTTCAATCCTTATTTAACGGTTAACTATTTCGTTATAAAATAGCACATCATGTATCAACAATTTAAATATATTCCACATAATATCCTTGTTGGAAAAAAAAATATAAAGATAAAAATAGGAAATTTTACAAAGAAATCAAAATCGCATTTTCTTCAGATTTATATCATTGAAACCAAACAATAAGTAATATTCCAACTACTCAAACTTCAATTAACCTATGTTTATAGCAATCTTCATGAGTTTCACCCCTTATTAAATCAAACAAAAAATTTCTTCTTCTCGACTATGCATATTGAAGACAAGTAGGAACAATTCCTCAAAACATATACACACACAAGATAGGTAGGAGACTTGCTAGAAGTTCAATATTTCTTTCATTTTGTTGTACCATTTTTCTTTTCTGAAAAAAGAAGATGAGGAAGGAGCCTTGTAATTGCAGAAGTGACGAAGAATTGATTGCAGACTGCAATCAAAATGCAACCAATTAGTGCACTCAACGTGTTCGATAAAATTTCTAATGAGATTTGGGATACCACTCCTGCTTCAAAACAGCCGTTTCCTACTTCTAAATGAGATTGGGGGCGTCATTCCAGATTCAACTACTAAAAGTTCAAATTTATGAAAGCAAGTTATTCTCTCTTTTTTTTACTTTTACTCTTTCCATAATTTAACTATTTATTATCATTTTTCCAAAACAAGTGCAGAAAATGAAACGACTCAACTAATGCGGGATGGGGAGAGTATATCAAGTTTAATTTATGTTTATACAACACAAGATATACTTAACAAAAAATATTAATTAAACAAAATTCATCACCAAATTATGCCAAATAAGGCTGAAATACTACATCAGCCATTAATAAGATTGTTGATATAATAGACAAAATGATTTTTAATGTAAAATTGATAGAGTAAGAATTTATAAAATATTATAATTGATATTAGTAGAATTGAGGTACATCCCATTAATGATAAAATTAGAAGGTGAATAAATTTTAGAAAAAAACATTAATATTGATCATGGGCGAAGTATCAATATTTTGCAAATTTAAGTATTTTTTAGGTGACATTTGGAGATATTTATAAGGATGCTATTTTAAATTAAAATTTATAATTTAATTGAAATTGTAATTTATTAATGAATTTGAATCTTTAACAACGGCAGTTATATATATATATATATATATATATATATATATATATATAGGGGTGCGTTAGGCTCCTTTGCACCCTAAGTGTCTTATTTCCTTCTTAATCTCAGCCCTTGGATCCTTGAATTGGATGGTTGTGATCAATGCATTATTAGTCTATAATGTTGCATTATTAGTCGTTGTGCATTATTAGAATGAAAATGTGCATTATTAGTCTATAATGTTGCATTATTAGCCGCTGTGCATTATTAGAATGAAAATGTGCATTATTAAATGACACGTGGCATTAATCTAACCTTCAGATGACAAAATCGTGGGGCTAGGATTAAGAAGGAAAAAGGACAAAAGATATGAAAAGGATTTGAATACATCTATATATATATATATATATATATATAGGGTTTTGATCTATGAAGACCAGATTTAAATACAGAAATGCAGAACACGGTCATACGTAAGGCATTTTTAGGTCATAGTTAGTTTATTTTTAGGTCATGCTAACAAAGCATGACCTAAAATGATCTTAACATGACATAAACCCAAATCTTATAATATGACCTAAAACTACTTAATTATGACCTTCTGTGTTTTGGGTTAATTATTGACCATTAGATCATCTAATCCTAGGGCCAAGATTTGAGCTGCATTTATGAATTTAAACACATACTTGTTTTGATCATCTCCATATATATATATATATATATATATATATATATATATATATATATATATATATATATCTATAGGGATGCATTACCCTCCTTTTCCCACCTTAGTATAAAACATAGGACTAATATACACCCTAGGATCCACTAATCTAATGGTTTTAGATTAAATCCTAGGCGGTACATTATGACACTAATTTCGTACATCGCAGGGAAATTTTGGCACAAAATTGTTTAACAATTCGATTTCTAAGTAGCAGGACCGTCATTTATGGGAATTCAACTCCTCATCATTTCATTCCCATCCCACTCTCTCCTCCCATTACTTCTCTCTCTCTCTTCCATTCCTGGCATTTCGAAATCCCGCAGAACCCTAGCCGCCAACTCTAGCGAAACTGCTTGTACCTTCCCTCATCTCCATGATCGGAATTCATCAGGGTGAAACGGCGACTACCACGACGACGGAATCCCGGTTCATACCCACGAAATTAATTTTGGGCGGCGGGTCCAGTTCAATTTACTTTTGATTTCGACTGTGGGGTAAAAGGTAAGCCCGAAAATTCAAGTTTGCTTCAATTCCCGTGGATTCAAGTTTGCGGAACTGTTGTTTGAATGTTTTCGTACATTGTGTTGTATCAAATTTGATTTATAAGTTGGTTTGATTGATCTAGGATTTTTCGTTCTTTTTAGTTTCTGGGTAAGGCCCAAAATTCAAGTTTGCTTCAATTTCTCGTGGATTCAAGTTTGTGGAACTGCTGTTTGATTGTTTTGGTACATTGTGTGGTATCAAATTTGATTTATAAGTTGGTTTGATTGATCTAGGATTTTTCGTTCTTTATAGTTTCTGGGAACTGCTGTTTTGTTTCAAATTTTCGCATAAACATTGTTAACATGTTTCTGTACATTGTTGTATGTCAGAAGTTACATTATATCCTATCATTGACGCATTATGTAACAAAATCGCATTCATGTTACATCATCAATACAGTTTAGTTCATCAATGGAATAAATTATTGTGCGCTAAAGGTTCATTATGGTAAACAAACTTTGAAGTTTTCTACACAAAAGCAGTGTACATTGTTTGTTTACCGTTTGTGGGTGAAGCTTCATTTTTGGGTAGTTTTGTTACATTAATGTTGTAGAAATCATTATGGTATGTTATGTTGCTGCATTATGGACACATTTATGGTACATTATGTATTAAGTTTTGTACATGATGTTGGTTTGCTACATCATTACCATACATTTGTACATCATTGGATACTACATTGTTACGTTATAAATATACATTTGTCAATACAAATCAATAATTTTAAGTGTAGTAGCAGTGAATATTGTTTGTATGGAACATTATGAACACACTTTAGTACATGAATAGCTACTACTGATATTAATGTTGTTTTGATACATCATATGTGGACATTAGTATGTCATATGTTGCTACATTATTATATAAATAATTTACAGTGCACACATCCAAATCAGTTTGGTTACAACATTATTATGCATTCTATCATGAATTTAGTGCATTATGACATTAATGTAGTACATTACTCTTTCAAAGCAACATATAGGGGTTGTATTTCTACATCAATTCATCCACTCTACCACTTTGTTTCTGAATAGGTACAAAAAGGTCAAGAAATCTTCATGAAGAGGGCGTTAGGGTGGCAAGAATAGGTTCAACGAGTGCAAGAATTGATTCGAGGATGACTTTGACGATGATATGCCCACTACATTAACGCAACGACAAGCTTTAAAGATGTTTAAAGATGTGCTACATTATTATTTTGTTGTAGATTATGATGTGCGAAAATTGTATTTTATTGTAGATTATAAGCTGTTTGATGTGGGGCAGAAGTTATATCCATTCCCCAAGGGTTTAATAGTCCATGGGGCTAGGGTGTAGTACCAACCCAGTAGCACAACGTTCACTAAAGGCAAGGAGTTAGAGCCGTTCTTGTAAGATTCAATTATTTATTGTTTTGTGTAGTAGTCTCTGTTGTATTCTTACAATTATTAGGTTAAAGTATTTAGGTTAATTGTTACATTATTTGCTACTAATGTACTGTACATTACCACCATAAATATGTACATTACCAAAATGGCTAAAACCAAATTGACGAAAAAATATACATTAAACTACTACATTCGTACATTATTCATTGTTAGACATATACATTATAAGACTATATACGTACATTATTTCCTGCATAAAATCCAAAACACACATTAGAAACCGAAATTTTATGCATGTGGTGGTACTATACCCTAGCCCCATGGATTACTAAGCCCTAGTGGAATGATTCAAACTCCCTACCCTTGGTGATGGTTTCATTTTGTGAGTGAGTACTACAACCTAGCCCTATGGATTGCTAAACCCAAAGGGTATGGATTTAAATCCCACCAAATATTAAATCCTTACATAGGTACATCATTTAGTATGATGTATGTACATTAAAGCCAATTTTTCTACATTATTTACCGTATGAAATCCTAAATACACATAAAAAATGAAAATCAATGCATGTTGTGGTACTATACCCTAGCCCTATGAATTGCTAAACCCCTAGGGGAATGATTCAAACCTACACTTGGTGATGATTTCATTTTGTGAGTGGGTACTACAACCTAGCCCGATTGATTGTTAAACCCAAAAAGTATGGATGCAACATGCTACAAGACATTAAACCAAGCCTTTTGTACATTAAACTAAGTCGTTCGTACATTACGAAGCCATATCGTACATCATGATCCGTGTGAAACCAAAAACCCAAAGGATACAAACAGAAATTATAGGAAATTGTTGGTAATATGCCCTAGCCAAATGGATTGCTAAACCTAAAGGGAAAAGAGTTATCTCTCTGCTCTTTGTGAAGTTTTCGTTATCGGTTGGTACTACAACCTAGCCCAATGGATTGCTAAACCCAAAGGGTATGGTTGCAACGTGCTACAAGACATCAAACTAATTTTTTCGTACATTAAACTAAGTCTCGCCAAACATTAAATACTTACAAAGGTACATCATTTAGTATTACGCACGTACATTAAAGGCCACTTGGCGTACATTATTTAGTTCTACTTAGCCTAAACATTATTCCCTGAAACACGTACATTATTTACCATTCAGACTGTACATTATTAGACATTACGCGTACATTATTTTCTGTACATTAAAAACTGTAGCAGTTTCAAAACTGCATGTTCCGAAAATTCAGCGGCAAAATATCATTCAATTTTTTGAGACGATCCACCTCCCTTCTCTCACCTTCCACTCATTTCTCCCTTCACCCTCAACGACAACGAATAAAACAATGGTATGTGAAACATCTCGATTCATAAATCATAATAATAAATCAAAATTGTCTTCTTCCATACTAGAGGATTCAAAGAATTATAATGAAATAATATCTCCCGATCGTCCGTGAATAATAATGTCAATGCAGTTACAATGAAACAGAATAATGTCAAAGGAATTCGATCGCAATATGCATAAATTTCAAAAGAATTCGACTGCAATGATTCTCTCACTCATAAATCTTCCATATGGGTGAGTTTCTGGGGGATTATATTTAATAAAGGAAAAACAATAAAGAAGATCAATGTTGAAATATCACGTCTGAATTGGAGGGAGAGAATCATGGGATGGAAATAACGGTAAAAATATAATCTTCCTATTATGACCTTTTTGATTTTTTAATTGATTTAATTAATTACACATGGCATATAAATCGGCCATTGGATGGAAGAAATCAATGGATGTTTAATGAATACATCCCTATATCTATATATATATACATATATATATATGAAAATGAATATATATATATATATATATATGGTCTTATTATGTTGAGATTATTTAGCTAAATTGAGAAATGAGATGCAATATGGGCCACTAAGCCACAAACTAAACAAAATGTCAACAAATACAACATTATATCAACAAGGGGGTAAAATCGTAATTTCATTAATAAAAAAATCGTAAAACTCAAAACTGATTTCAAATCAGTTTCTAAAAGTTTCTCTAAAATCTCTCTTCAAAAATCTCAAATCTCGCTCATCTTCATCAAATTCATAGAACTCAAATCTCTTCAACATCTGCAAAATCTCGCTGATATTCAAAATCTCGCTGATCTAAATGACGAATGAAGAGGAAAATCGGAGAGAATCGGTTGAAAAATCAATTGAAGCTGAGGAAAAGAAGTCAAAATCGGCAATGCATGAAGCCACTTCTTCAGGTTAAGAAATTGATTCAAATTTTAAGTATATTGCTTTGATTTTGGTGTTTTAATAAACATCTCAATTTCGTTTTTTATGAATTCGATACTTGCTGAATTTTTTTGTTGATTTGCGATTGTAGAATCGGAAAAGATGGCAACGAAAAATGCTGCTGAAAAAAAAAGGAAGAGAAGAAGCTTCACCTTCTAGTTAAGGATTTGTTTAAATTTTTAAGATTATTGACATTTTACATACTAGTTGTTGACATAGCTATAATAATATACTGTTGACAGTAATGACAGTAGTGTATGCTTGTTTGAATAGGTATTTACATAATAATATTGACATATTGTATGCTTGTTAGAGTGACTGTAGAAAACATACAAATGTATGGCTGTAGTAGTATGTCAACAACTATTGACATAGGGTATGCTTATTTCAATGGCTGTTAGGATGGCTGTAGAACACATATGTATGGTTGTAGTAGTGTGTCAATAGCTATTGACATATTCTAAGCTTGTTTAAATAATAGTTGACATAGTAATATTTATATAAACAGAGTATACTTGCCATAAACTTTATAAAATAATCAACAGGTTATGTCAACTTTAACTATTGACATAATAGTAATAATATAATTGTTCTAACTATATATGAAAAATACTTGTTAATGACAGAGCATACTTAATGCCTGAAATTCTGTTAATTGTGCTTGGTATATCTAATGAAATAACTTTAGTAATATACACACACTTGATGCCTGAAATTCTGTTAATTGTGCTTGGTATATCTAATGAAATAACTTTAGTAATATACACACACTTGATGTCAACAGAGTACACTTGTTATTGTCATGATACTTTGTACAATTGATATAGATTTATTATGTTTGATTTTAAACCAGAAAACAGAAGAACATCCAAGCGAAAAAGGAGTACCTCAGTATCTCAGAAAGAGTTAATTATTGTTAACAAAAAGCAAAAGAAAAGTGTAGAGGATGGAAAACAGATTGTTATTGCTGAAAATCTATCTCAAAGGCTTCTAGTGAAAAGGAAGCCGATGTATTTTGTTGATGCAATAAGCAGACTGAATGAGGAACAGATTAATTCTGTGAAGGAGATGGGTTTCGAGAGTGTCCTACATTTCAAGATTGATTACATTCCTAGCAGATTAGCATTAGCTTTATTAAATTTTTTTGAAGAGAATAAGTGCAAGATAAAGCTTAACAATGGTAAAAAAAATTCATATCACTGAAGAGGATGTGGAGCTTGTATATGGATTCCCAAGAGGTGACATTACTTATTCTAGAGATAAGTGTAAAAGTAATGCAGCTTTCATGAGGAAGATAACAAAGAAATGTGGTACGAAAAAAGAAAGTGTGAACAATAACGATGTTTTAAAGGTTATGTTGAATGATCTTCGAGGAGGAAGGCAGTTTAAGACAATGTTCTTGTTATTGCTAAGAGCAACATTGATTGAGCAATCAACATGTGGAATGGTAAAATCTAAGATTGGAGAGATAATTGATGATCTGGATAACGTGAGAAATGTAAATTGGTGTTCGTATGTAATATCTATTCTCAAATTTGCAAAACAAAATTGGTCAATCACAGAGAAGAATGCATTTGCTGGACCACTTCCCTTCCTTATGGTATGTTTTACATTTTGCATTGCTGATTATTAACATTATTAAATTAGGTTGTGTGTAGTTGATATAGCTTGTACTATAGTTGACATAAGTTGTATTAGTTATTTTAAGTGGCTTGTGTATTGAGTTGACACGACACAATAGTAATTGACATGCATTTTTTAACATATGCAGCTCTGCTACTTAGACAGATTTATACAAGACAAGCGTCCTGTTCCTCGGACATTTCCATTAATGAAAGGATGGAAAAGTGAGCATCTTCATGCTAGAGAAGATAGAGAGATCAGTGCAGGAGTTTTTGGTTTAGGAAATGTAAAGAAGAGATACATTCGAAATGAAGAGCAGCAGCAAGAGAATGAAGAACAAAGTGTTGATGTAGATGACAGTGGAGTGGGGTCTTCTTCTCAGAACATACTCCCATCAGATATGGTGAAAAATGTTGTAAAATACATCAATCAGATAAATGATGGCAGGGCCAATCTTGTTAGAGTCCTCAAAGAAGCTTCTTCACAGATCAAGAATAATGATTTATTCGGATTTGTTTGTGACATTGCTAGAAGTGCAATTGGAAGCCAAAAATCTCCGGTTGTATCTGTGAGTGACACTTTCCTGCATTTGTCCCAGTCATTTCATATAGACGACAATGTTGATGTTGATAACTGGAAAGTGGTATTTGACTCAATACGGAATGCTGAAAAAGAAAACGAAACACTTGAAGATTTGTATGAATTTCCAACTTTCAGATTGAGAGATTTCTTCGATAAAGTAAGCACATAATCAACCTATATTTAGATTAATACATCATTTTATTGATATATGTTTTTCTTAGTTGACACTGGATTACTCCTACAGTTTAGAAAGTAACATTGTTGAACTAATTTTTGAACAGGCTGTAGAAGAAAGAAATAGAGGAAATTTACCTACATCACCAGTTGATAATCCTGAAGAGGTCAGACAGACTGTTGAAGAAGATGAACAAAGCAAGGAGAACATGATGTGTGATGGTGATAATGAATCAAACTCTCCTATCTTGACAGTCGTACTAGGATCTCCACAGACAGCATCCCCATCTCTCCAACAACAAGAAGCCAATGCTTCAGAGCATGTCAACACTCAAACATCAGTTTTAGGATCTGGGAACAGAGGAAGTGAGATAGAAATTCAAGTAGAAGTTCAAGCTGATAGGGCATCACCAACTACTGAATATCCTGGACATGTCAATACTCAAGAATCAATTATGGAATCTGAGAACAGTGGAACTGAGTTGGAAATGCAAGAAGAAGTTGAAGCTGATAGAGCATCACCAACAACTGAATCTCCTAGACAAGTCAATAATCAATCATCACTTATAGAATTTGAAAACAAGAGTAGTGAGTTGGAAATTCAAGCAGAAGATGAAGCTGATAGGACATAACCAACAAATCAATCTCCTGCACATGTCAATATTCAAGCATCAACTATAGGATTTGAGAACAGGAGAAGTGAGTTTGAAATTCAAGCAGAAGATGAAGCTGATATAGACTTAAGAACACAAAATGCCTTGCATATATTATCAAAAGCATGTACTGACTTTGAAATCAGCAACAATGAAGAAGCAATCAAGGCAACAAATGCTATTGTTGATATCATAAATGAACAGGTACAGTTTATAATGATTATATTAAACTCTTGAATCTTTGTATATAATTTTATATTAGTTATTGACATTGTGGATATCATAGTTGACATAGATAAAAATATAATTGACATGGTATAGCATGGAGTTTCAGGAAGACAGGGAGGATGCAACTGCATGCTCAATTGTTGAGTATATGATGAGAGAGGGTATTGAAACACTGGATGACACTCCTCCTGAATCGAACATACAAATACAAGAACATAAAGGGAAAGAGAAGATGCATGAGGAAAAAGAAAAAACTCCTGAAAACACGGAAAGAAGAATGATTGTTTACAAGGTAAAAAAATGAATGAATTATTGTTTACATTGCTTGTAATAGTTGTTAAAATGTAATTGACACGGTTATTGACACGATATGTAGTGCAGTTGACATGATATGTAGTGTAGTTGACATAATCATATTAGTTATTGAAACAGTTAGTGTAATATAGTTGACATGATTTGTAATTGCAACTAACATTAAATTCACTGACAACAGCATCCGAACCCTGTTCCGATCTCTGAGATTCCACTGGCTAAAGCTAGAGTGAAACGGAGTCGTGCTGAAATGCGTCCTAGCCTAGTGCTACGCTCACCATTTGAAATACGAGCCGTGCATATGAAAACAACCCTGAACCCAGACGAAAGAGATATGTACTACTACATAGTAGAAACTGAAGGAACAAATGAGTATGCATAATTTATTTCTTTGAATAATCTCTACAATCCTTTTATATTTCCATGCAGTTGACATAATTTATGAATGATATTTAAATGTTGTCTGCACGCTTTCATTTTAGTGATTCATGTGTCTACACTAATGGCTTTGTTTGGGCAAGCAAATGAGTATTTTCATCTCTGAAACCCCATTCAGAAATCAGTACAGGTGTAATTGATGTATGGGCAGCACACCTGAACTACAAGGAAAGAGAAAGGGCAAAATCGTCACCTCCGCGCCTGTTTCTGACAACATCCCCATGCGTCAGTAATCTAAATTTCTGTGTCAACTATTTGGATGACAAATTTCACTAACAAAAAATGTTAAATACAGTATTTGAATATAACAAATCGGCAGCCTAATTGGGATCCATTACAATCACAGAACAACTTTGTGTCGCGAATTCAACAGGAGATTAGAACAATAGAAGATTTCGATTGGAGAAAGATTGATTTGGTAACAAATTTATTTTTGTGCAAAGATCTCACAGTTTCACCTACATAGTTTTCGACAGGAGTTGTCAAATACTTTTCTCTAATTTTATCTAACATACAATACAGGTATTCTTCCCTGTTTTTAAAAGTGGCTATTACTATCTTGTGGTATTCTGGATGAGGATGAACAAAATTGAGATAATTGATAGTGCCAAACCACCTAGAGACAAGAATCCCTTGGAGAAGTATAGCTTTGATGTTGCAATACTGGTATGCTTTTTTAAATATAGCTAACATTATGTTTGGATTTTTGTTGACATAATTTATGTATCTTGCTAAAATGCTTTGTATGCAAATTTTAATTTAGTTGTTCATATATTTGCAGAAAGATATGTTTGAGGCATACTTTATAGAGAATAACATGACAGATCTATCACAAAATATAAAGAAGTCTCCTTACAAGGTTATTCCTTTAGATTTTGGGCCACAAGCACCAATAAAGAAGACAACGGTGTTTATACGATGAGACATATGGAGACATACTTTGGCAGGAAGGGAAGGGATTGGGATATTGGCTTTACTCCACGCGGCTTGAAGATTCTACAGGTACTCAGAGGAAGATATTGCGAAGCAATGCTTACATCAGAGAGCAACAAGAAGTGTATGGATATGATATGTGATGCTAACATCTGGATGAATGCAAACAAGCAAAGATTATAAGCGTTACAGAACAAGTACAAGGAATGTTTTAGTCGTAGAACCAATAAGTAAACAACTATTTTATTTTGATTTGAACAAAGAGTGGTTTGAATATTTGATGTTATCATGCTTTTTAGATGGATGTGTAAAACAATTATCATATGTCGTTTTTAAACTACGCAGTCTGTAATAATATATAAACTATGAAATCAGTAAAGCAACTTCAATAGTAATGTCAACAACTTGAATTTTATGTCAACAGCTCAAAAACAATTGTTTTAACTAAAAAAAATGTACAACTATTTTTCTTCATTTTTTAATTTTAAATATGTACTGGAATCATTATCATAAAAAACATGTTAATAGTTTCCATATAAAAACTCAACATTTTGTCCATACTTTAATTATCAGATGTCAATAACTTTTAGCAAAAATGTGAACAGCTTGTCAATAGGCTTCATATAAAATTTCAGATAACTCAATATTTTGAACATATTCATGAATTATGGTCATACAATACATTTCAGTATAAAGCAAATTAAACGTGAAAAACAAAAAAGAAAATATAAATAAACTCTATGTAATGCCAATAACTAAATAATTGTCATGTCAACTGCCTTTTTTTCAAATATTAACAATGTCAACTGCCTTTTTTTCTAATAAAATGGATGAAAAAAAATTTAATTCAAAACCATCTACTCTACAAACTATTCCGCTAAGTCATAAAAAAGTAGAATAAAAAAATATTTCTCTACCAACTACTCTCTCACAAATAGATTACCGCTCAAAGAAATTTATGCTACTCTCTCATATTCAAACCCTTCGTCTACCCGATTTCATCTCTTTTCTAGGTTTCTAAATCGATTTAGAGTATTAGGAATGTCAACCGGAGAAAGAAACACATATGATTCAGTTGTATCGTCGACCGTTCCTCGAAAAACGACGTCAGAAATGGAGGTCAACAGCAAATCAACACAAAATACTGAAACGACTAATTCAGGTTAAAGATTTCTTTCGTTTATTAATTGTATGACTTCAATTTCACTTTTGAAAAACACAGTTTGATTATTCAAAAGATTTTATTTTTAGGTTTCATTATTTAATTATCTGATGAGTTCGATTTTTGCTTTTTTAAAACAGCAGCAGAATATTTCTGATGTTAAGTAGTATGTATTAAAATTTTTATGATTATTGACATTAGAAGATGTCTGTTGACATAGTGGTATTGAAATTTTATAAAATAATTTTTAACATAATGTATGCTTGTTTGAATTGTTGTTGATATAGTCATATGGTTCCTATAAAATAGATATATTCTGTACACACAAAAATGAATTCATATGTGAAGTGTCAAAGGATTACAAAGTATGTCAACAGGGTATGATGGCAATTGTCATATGTATGATTGTGGTTGCTATAAATTTTGAAATGATAATACTGTATTGTTGACATTTTGTTGAAATAGTGATATTGACATTTTATACAATAATTATTGACATAATGTGAGCTTGTTTGAATGGTTGTCAAGATAGTTATATGGATAACATTATATTACTGTATTGTTGACATTTTTATTGTACTTGCTTTTAAACCAGAAAAAAAGAACACAACAAAAAGAAAAAGAAGTACATCAATTGATGGGGATGAGTTGATTACATCTGAGATTAGAAGTAAAAGAAAAAATGACAAGAGACCATTAATTGCTTCTGAGATTAGAAGCAAAAAACAGAATGAAATATATACAGAGGCTAAGGAACAGAAAAAGAAAAGTAATTTCTTTTCTAAAAGGCTTCTAGTCAAAAGGAAGACGTGGTATTTTATTGAAACACTGAGAAAATTGAATGAGGCCCAGATAATGCTGTCAAGGACTTGGGTTTTGGGAATGTTTTTCATTTCAACATCGATTACATTCCTACCTATTTGGCATTTGAATTGGTGAAATGTTTTGATGAAAAAGAGTGCAAGATAAAGCTAAATAATAGGAGGAGTGTTAGTATAACAGAGGACGATGTGGAGCTGGTATACGGATTTCCGAGAGGTAGGATAAATTACTCCAGAGCTAACTGTAAAAGTAATGCGTCTTTCATGAGAGATATGGCCAAACATTGTAAAATAAAAGAAGGAGGAAATGTTAGCCATAAAGCTGTGGAAGAGCTTATGTTAGAAGATTGTGAAGGAGGGCCATGGTTCAAAAGATTGTTCTTGTTACTATTAGAATCAGGATTGATTGAGCCATCAACATGTGGAACAATAAAGTCTAAAATTGGGGAAATAGTTGACGATCTGGACAATATTCGAAATGTCAACTAGTGTTTGTACACATTGTCTGTTCTGAAGTTTGCAAAGGAAAATTGGTCAAAGAAAAAGATGAATGCTTTTGCAGGACCACTTCCTTTGCTCATGGTATGTTTTACGTTTCACATTAAAGATTATTAATAGTGAACATAATGTTGACATAATGTTGTATATGTAGTTGATATAGCTTATAATTGTTATTGATATGTATTTTATATGCAGCTCTGCTACATGGATAGAGTATTACAAGCCAAACGTTCAGTTCCTCGCACATTCCCATTAATGAAAGGCTGGACAAGCACACATCTCCAGGCTAGGGAAGATCGGGAGATAGATGTGAGAATATTTGGTAATGGACTTATCTTCCGAAGATATGTCCGTAATCTGGAGCAGGAGCAGGAGCAGGAGCCTCAACAACAGATTCCACACGTAGTTGACAGTGGGGTTGGGTCTTCCCAAAGCGTTGTCCCAAAAGATATCATGCAGAATGTAATGAAATACATTCTACTCATAAATTATGGGAAGACCAATCTAGTAAAAACCCTTGAAAAAGTTCCTACACACGTCAAAACTAATCATCTATTTGGATTAGTGTGTGATATTGCTAGATCTACAATTGGAAGCCCAACAACTTCTGTTCAATCTGTGGAAGACAAGTGTGTAAAATTGGCAGAGTCATTTCTTCAAGACAAAGATGAGGCATTTGACAACTGTAAAACAATCTGTAAAGCACTAGTTACTGTTGAAAAGAAAAAGGAAGCACTTGAAGAAGATTTGACTAAATTTCCAACTTTCAAATGGAGAGATTGCTATAACAAAGTAAGTACATCATTTTGTTTACATACCTTTTCTCTAAGTTGAAATTAATTTAATATTAATTATAAATAACCCTTTCAATAGACTGCTGAAGAAGAAGTACATGAAGAACAACAGAGTGAAGGACAAGAAGAACAAGAAGGATCAAAAGAGGACAACACATGTGGCATCAATAATGAATCAGTGTTTCCTATATATCACCACATGTACTAGAATCTGATAAAAAGGGGAGTGAGACAGAAAACCAGTAAGATCTTGAACAGGTACAATTTACAATAACTATCTTAAACTATAAAGATATTCTGCATATTATAGAAAAAAATATAATTAACATAACATAATGTGTTTCAATTGAAATAACAGGAAGATAAGGAGAACCAAGATGACACACATGTTGAACCGGACAGAGAAAATCCACTGGATAAAGAAGATAATATTGTTGAGGTAACTAAAACTAAGATTAAACAGTATATTATTTTTATAAAATGAGTGAAGTGTTGTTGACATGACTTGATAGTGTAGTTGATATAAGTTATAATAATTATTGACATGGCTTCTACGTGTAGTTGACATGGACCATTTTGTTTACATACATTTCTCAAAGTTGAAATTAATTTAGTATTAATTATAAATTACTATTTCAATAGACTGCTGATGAAGAAGTACATGAAGAACAAGATAATAAATAACAAGAAGAAGGAGAAGCATCAAAAGAGGAAACAACATGTGACGTCAATAATGAATCAGTGTCTCCTATATCAACACCTGTACTAGAATCTGATAACAAGGGGAGTGAGATAGAAAATCAGAAAAATCTTGTACAGGTACAATTTACAATCATTATCTTAAACTCTAAAGAGATTCTGCATATTATAGATAAAAATATAATTGACATAACGTAATATATTTCAGTTGAAACAACTTGAAGATAAGGAGAATGAAGATGACACACATGTTGAAACGGACAGAGAAAATCCACTGGATAAAGAAGATAATATTGTTGAGGTAAGTATAACTAAAATCCATTATATTATTTTTATAAAATGAAAGAAATGATGTTGACATGACTTGATAGTGTAGTTGATATGATTTATAATAATTATTGACATGGCTTTTACATGTAGTTGACATAACTTATAAGTGTTGTTGACATAGCCTCTATGAGTAGTTAACATATTATGTACCGTAGTTGACAAGAGAAAGAAACAGATACATATCCCTACATCGCCAGTTTCTGATCCTAAAGGGATGAGCCAAATCTCGTCTTTTGTTATTTAGAATTAATTCAAATTAATTTAATATTAATTATAAATTACTAATTTAATAGGCTGTTGAAGAAAAAGAAGAAGAAGGAACAAAAGAAGACACAGTGGGTGATAACAATAGTGAATCAGCCTCTACTATTTCACCACCAGCTGCAAGTTCAATGGATGACGCACATGTTGAAATGAACAAAGCAAAACAACAGGAGAAAGGAAAAGAGAAAGAAGAGAATATTGTTAAAGTAAAGTAACTGAAACTAAAATTAAATATTGTATTGTTTTTATGAAATGGCTTGAAAGTGTGGTTGACATGTCTTATAATTGTTGTTGACATGATTTGTATGTGTAGTTGACATGTCTTATAATTGTTGTTGACATGATTTGTATGCGTAGTTGACATGTCTTATAATTGTTGTTGACATGAACTTTATTTGCTGTTAACATGTATCTGTGTGTAGCAGACATAGTACATACTGTAATTTATATAACTCGTATGTGCGGTTGACACGATATGCACCATACTTGACATAATTATACTAGTTGTTGACATGGCTAGTATATATAGTTGACATGATTTTTAATTGAAACTAACATGAATTTTATTTGCACTGACAGAAGACTGTTGTTCCATTCTCTGAGATTCCACTGACAGAAGCTAGTGTGAAAGAGTCTGATGATAAAACGCATTCCGACCCATTCCTAGGCTCTCCAGTTGACATAAGAGCTGTAGATACAAAAACATACCTGGAATCTTATGAAAGAACTGTCTACTACTACATACTAGAAACAGAAGGAACAGATGAGTATGCATTATTTAATTATTTCATTGATCTAAAAAGTATTTTTAGTTTTCTATGTAGTAAACATAATTTATGAATATTGTTCATATGTCATTTGTATAACTTCATTTCTGAAATGCATGCGTTTATGAAGATGATTTTACTTGGGCGACCAAGGAATTGTTTTTATCACTGAAGCCCCATGTTGAAATTAATGTGGGTGTAATTAACGCGTGGGCTTCACACCTGAACAACAGAGAAAATGAAAGGGCAACCACATCACTTTCACGCTTTTTTATGAGTACATCTCCATGTGTAAGTAATCTTAAATTATATGTAAACTGTTTGAGTCAGATGTCTCCCTAACCAAAAATGTTAATTGCAGAACTTCAATGTAACAAATCGGCAGGAAAATTGGGATGCTTCGACAGCAAAGAGAAATTTTATTTCTCAGATAGATAATGAGGTTGAAAGAAGACCAGATTTCAACTGGAGAAAAATTGATTTGGTAATAAGATCTAAAAATGATATCTATGTTAGAATATGAACAAGTATTCTATGGATATAATTATATATTTCACGTCATACAGGTCTTCTTCCCAGTTTGTGCAGATAACCATTACTACCTTGTAGTATATTGGATGAAGAAAAACATCATTGACATCATAGATAATATAAAGCCACATAAAGATACAGATCCGTTGAAGAATTATGACATTGATATTGCTTTACTGGTATGCTTTTATCTATGTTATAAACATATTCTCTATATTGTGTTGAAATGCTTTGTATGTGTAATTTAATTTAGTTATTTATATATTTTGCAGAAAGATATGTTCGAAGCATACTTCATAGAGAAGAAATTGGTAGATCTTTCAGAAAATATAAACAAGTCTTCATTCAACTTTCTGAATTTAGAATGGGCCACAACCACAAACATAAAGGACTGCGGTGTCTATTTGATGAGGCACATGGAGACCTATGTTGGGAAAAAGGGCAACGATTGGGATATCGGCTTCTCTGCTCGTAGTTTGAAGATTATCCAAATACTCAGGGGAAGATATTGTTGCACGATGATTGCATCAATTTACAATAACCAGAGATCGGCAATGTTACAACTAGCTCATGATTGGATGGAAGCAAATATGAACAAATTGTATAAGCTAAACAACAAATACAAGAAGTTGTTTAGTTGTAGAAAGAGGAAGTGAACAAAAACTGATTTTAATGTTTGATATTAACTTGTTTTTTGGATTGGTTTTAAAATGAGTATTATGCATTCTGACTTTTGTTGACATGGCTAGTATGTGTAGTTGACATGACTTAAAATTGTTATCAACATGTTTTCTATGTATTGTTGACATGGATGTGTAAAACAATTATCAAATGTGGTTTTTAAACTATGCAATCTTTAATAATATGTCAACTATGAAATCAGTACAGCAACTTAAATAGAAATGTCAACAACTTGAATTGAATGTCAACAGCTCAAAAACAATTCTTGTAACTAAAAAAAATTTACACCTATTTTTCTTAATTTTTAAATTTTAAATATGTACTGGCAAGATTATCATAAAAAACATGTTAATAGTTTCCATATAAAAACTCAAAATAGGTTACCGCTCTATACTACAAACTATTTTGCTAACTCACAAAAAAGCATAGCAATAAATGCCAACAAGAGAGAGATGAGCTACCCTCTATTCCATCTTCTACTCTCTCACAAATAGGTTACCGCTCAAAAAATTTCGACTACTCTCTCATATACAAACCCTTCATCTACTCGACTTCATCACTTTTCTAGATTTCTAAATCGATTAAGAGTATTAGGAATGTCAACTGGACAAAAAAACACAAGTGATTCAGTTGGATCGTCGGCCGTTCCTGGAAAAAACGACATCAGAAATGGAGGTCAACAACAAATCAACAAATAGTACTGAAACGACTCATTCAGGTTAAAGATTTCTTTCGTTTATTAATTGTATGACTTCAATTTCAGTTTTTTAAAACACAGTTTGATTATTTAAAAGATTTTACTTTTAGATTTCATTATTTAATAATCTGATGAGTTCGACTTTTACTTTTTTAAAACAGCAGAAGAATAATTTTGAGGTTAAGTAGTATGTATTTAAATTTTTATGATTATTGACATTAGAAGATGTCTGTTGACATAATAGTATTGAAATTTTATAAAATAAATGTTAACATAATGTATGCTTGTTTGAATTGTTGTTGACATAGTCATATGGTTCCTATAAAATAGATATGTTCTGTACAAACAAACGTGAATTCATATGTGAAGTGTCAAAGGATTACAAAGTATATCAACAGGGTATGATGGCAATTGTCATATGTATGATTGTAGTTGCTATAAATTTTGAAATGATAATACTGTATTATTGACATTTTATACAATAATTATTGACATAATGTGAGCTTGTTTAAATGGCTGTCAAGATAGTTATATGGTTGATATAAACTAGATATGTTCTATTTAGAAAGGATTGTTTATGTTAAACAACATATGACTGCACTTGTCATATATAGGGTTGTAGTTGCTATTAATTTTGATATTATATTACTGTATTGTTGACATTTTTATTGTACTTGCTTTTAAACCAGAAAAAAAAAGAACACAACAAAAAGAAAAAGAAGTACATCAATTGATGAGGATGAGTTGATTACATCTGAGATTAGAAGTAAAAGAAAAAATGACAAGAGACCATTAATTGGTTCTGAGATTAGAAGCAAAAAACAGAATGAAATGTATACAGAGGCTAAGGAACAGAAAAAGAAAAGTAATTTCTTTTCTAAAAGGCTTCTAGTCAAAAGGAAGACGTGGTATTTTATTGAATGAGGCCCAGATTAATGTCAACTAGTGTTCGTACACATTGTCTGTTCTGGAGTTTGCAAAGGAAAATTGGTCAAAGAAAAAGATGAATGCTTTTGCAGGACCACTTCCTTTGCTCATGGTATGTTTTACGTTTCACATTAAAGATTATTAATAGTGAATATAATGTTGACATAATGTTGTATATGTAGTTGATATAGCTTATAATTGTTATTGATATGTATTTTATATGCAGCTCTGCTACATGGATAGAGTTTTATAAGCCAAACGTTCAGTTCCTCGCACATTCCCATTAATGAAAGGCTGGACAAGCACACATCTCCAGGCTAGGGAAGATCGGGAGATAGATGTAGGAATATTTGGTAATGGACTTATCTTCAGAAGATATGTCCGTAATCTGGAGCAGGAGCAGGAGCCTCAACAACAGATTCCACACGTAGTTGACAGTGGGGTTGGGTCTTCCCAAAGCGTTGTCCCAAAAGATATCATGCAGAATGTAGTGAAATACATTCTACTCATAAATTATGGGAAGACCAATCTAGTAAAAACCTTTGAAGAAGTTCCTACACACGTCAAAACTAATCATCTATTTGGATTAGTGTGTGATATTGCTAGATCTGCAATTGGAAGCCCAACAACTTCTGTTCAATCTGTGGAAGACAAGTGTGTAAAAGTGGCAGAGTCATTTGACAACTGTAAAACAATCTGTAAAGCACTAGTTACTGTTGAAAAGAAAAAGGAAGCACTTGAAGATTTGACTAAATTTCCAACTTTCAAATGGAGAGATTGCTATAACAAAGTAAGTACATTATTTTGTTTACATACATTTTCTCTAAGTTGAAATTAATTTAATATTAATTATAAATAACCCTTTCAATAGACTGCTGAAGAAGAAATACATGAAGAACAACAGAGTGAAGGACAAGAAGAACAAGAAGGATCAAAAGAGGACTATACATGTGGCATCAATAATGAATCAGTGTCTCCTATATCACCACCTGTACTAGAATCTGATAACAAGGGAAGTGAGACAGAAAACCAGAAAGATCTTGAACAGGTACAATTTACAATAACTATCTTAAACTATAAAGATATTCTGCATATTATAGAAAAAAATATAATTAACATAACATAATGTGTTTCAATTGAAATAACAGGAAGATAAAGAGAACCAAGATGACACACATGTTGAATCGGACCGAGAAAATCCACTGGATAAAGAAGATAATATTGGTGAGGTAACTAAAACTAAGATTAAACAGTATATTATTTTTATAAAATGAGTGAAGTGTTGTTGACATGACTTGATAGTGTAGTTGATATAAGTTGTATGATGATGATTTTACTTGGGCAACCAAGGAATTGTTCAACTCACTGAAGCCCCATGAAGAAATCAAATCTGGTGTTATTGACTCATGGGCTTCACATTTGAACAACATTGAAAAAGAAAAGCCAACAACATCACCTGCACGCTTTTTCATGACAACATCTCCAACCGTAAGTAATCTAAAAATTTATATAAAATTTTTGAATTATAGGTCTCCTTAACCAAATATGTTAATTGCAGAATTTCAATGTTACAAATCGGCCAGAAAGTTGGAATACTATGATGGCAACGAACAAATTCATTGATGAAATAGAGAATGAGATTCAAAAAAGACTAGAATTTGATTGGAGAAACATTGATTTGGTAATTAGATCTAACAATTAAATTTTTGAGAAAATATTAGGATGTGTTCTTTTAATGTAATTTTATCTTCCATGTCATATAGGTCTTCTTTCCAATCTGTGAACACCGACATTACTACCTGGTAGTATTTTGGCTGAAACAAAGTAAGATTGAGATCATAGACAACAGAAAAGTTAATGGCATGGATGCATTAGAGGAGTATGGACATGAAATTGGTTTACTGGTATGATTTTTTTTATCTTATTGAAACAGTCTCTACATTTTGTTGATATAATTTATGCACAATGTTAAAATGTTTTTTATGTGTAGTTTAATTTATTTATTAATATATTTGCAGAAAGATATGTTGGAGGCATACTACAAAAAGAAGAACTTGTTAGAGATATTCGAAAATATTAACAAGTCTTACATCGATATTCTTTCCTTGAAGTGGGCCACAAGCACCAACATAAAAGACTGTGGTGTCTATTTAATGAGACACATGGAAACTTATGTTGGAAAAAAAGATAGTGAATGGAATGTTGGCTTCTCTGCACGCGGCATAAAGATACTCCAGGTACTGCGTGGAAGATATTGCTACAACTTGATTGCATCAAGTTACAACAACCAGAGAGTGCCCATTTTAGAAGTAGCTGATGCATGGATGGAAGAAAACAAGCACAAATTGAATAGTTTAAACAACAAATACAAAAAATGGTTTGTTAATAGAAAGAAGTGAAACAAAATTTGGGATGTATTTAACGTTTAATGTTGTTAGCTTTCTTGTTTTGGGATGGATTTCAAAACAGCTACTATTGTGGTTTCTAACTTTTGAACTTATGAAAATGTATATTTTCTGTTAATTTTGTTATGATTCACATGACTTATTTTTATTGTTGACATGGCTTAAAATTATTGTTGACATAGTTCTGTGCGTAATTAACATAGTATGTAACGTAGTTGACATGGGTCTATACGTAGTTGACATGACTTATAATTTTTATTGACATGATTCTATGAGTAGTTAAAATACAATGTAATATAGTTGACACGATTCTAACGTGTAGTTGATATAATTGTAATACTGATATTAACATGTTCTCTGTGTATAGTTGACATGGCTTGTACGTGTAGTTGACATCGCTTAAAACATAGTTGACATGACTAGTATATGCCGTTGACACGATGTGCACCATAGTTGACATAATTATATTAGTTATTGACATGGCTTGTAACATAATTGACATGACTTGTACGTGTAGTTGACACGATATGTAGCGTAGTTGACATGACTGATATGTGCCGTTGACACGATGTGCACCATAGTTGACATAATTATATTACTTGTTGACATGGCCAGTATATATAGTTGAATTAATTTTTAAGTTGTTGACATATGCACATTAAAAACATAAAGGAGCATGAAAGCAAGGCATGTCTAACTTGTATTGAAATGTCAACAACTTATAAACAGATGTCAACACTTTGTATAAAGGTGTACAACTCAGAAAACAAATCTTAAAATTAAAAAAACAGAATCATAAATAGATGTCAATAGAGATTAAAATCAGATATAAACAACAAACAAGAAAATGTCGATAATTTGTAGTCTATGTCAACAAATAAAAAACAATCATGTCTGATTTCTGCCACAACTTCTAGCATTATGATCAGTAACTTTGTGACACTTTCCACAACGCCTATGAGGTTTATTTGCATTTTCAATTGCTTTCTCTATGCTTGACTTAATCCTGCTTTTCTTGTCACTTGCACCTCCTTTTGTACTAACCACATCTGGAGCATGGGCAGTTATTTCTTCAGGAACAGCAATACCATATATGTTCATGATTGAATCATTTTTATCAAGAGAAGACAATCCGGCACAGTCGTCTTTAAAGATTTGAGGACCAATACCCGCAAGCAAATTATCCAAAGCAATCAAATGATCTTTATTCCTAAAAGCACGTTGATATAGACCAAAGTAACGTCCATGACACCTATTAGCAATCTGTAGTTTGTCATCTTTGTTAGAACCTACAGACATATAAAATGTCAACAGCCTATATAAGATGTCAACAGCCAATATAAGATATGTCAACAGCTTATACAACACATGCTAAAACTTAAACTAAAATATCTATAGAAAACAGTTTGCATACCTCTGTCAGACGCACTTTCATCAATTGTGAGACCATGAACTGCCTTTAGTAATTCACTTTTAAGCCAACGGTTACCAACATATTTTTTTGGAATATTGTTGACATCTTTGTTTCTGAGAATGAAAAAAAAGGTGGCTGCATAGATAACCACACCTTAAAAATAGTTTACACTCACATTCATATGACTCAGTCTCTATCTCATGTCTAACTGTAAAGATCTTCTTTCTAGCATCAGAAACCTTGAAGACCTCGATGTTCTCCAATGTGGACATGCTAATCATCCGACAACTCTTATCAGCCTCAACAATCAAATCTTGTACCACTCTAAACATCCTATCTGTGTAAACAGATCCCAATTGCTTCTCAAATGCTAAATCAGTGACATATTTTGGAGTGATTACAGAATCATAATAGTCAAGCCTTTCAGTTTGATTCCTTTGAGCATCAATGGCATTGTTATACTGAAGAGTTAAGTCAGCAAAATTGAACAACGGTTTCGAGTACCTCTTTAAAAAACTGTTTTCAGATTCTGAAAAAGATGTTGTTCTCATTAAAGAACCCACAGGAACATCTCTAAAGAAGGCTGGGATCCACATCTGTCTGATCAAAAACATATCCTTAAACCACTTATGATCTTCTACACTATATTTTTCAACAATACTAGTCCATAATATATCAAACTCATCCGGATCTAACAACTCTGACCAAACACAAGACTTAAACTCCTTACTAAACTTTTCTCTATCAGAAATTGATTTATGTATCTTCTCAAATAACTTGCCCATAATATGCCACATACACAAACGATGCCTTGTACCAGGTAATACCTTCTCAATGGCAAGCCTCATTCCCCAATCTTGGTCAGTGATTATGATTCTTGGAGCAACACCCATACATTCAACAAATACAGTGAAAAGCCATGAAAATGCATCACAATTCTCACCGGATACGAAACCAGCTCCAAACGCAATAGGACACCCATGATTGTCTTTCCCGGTAAATGGACCAAACACCATACGATACCTATTGAACAAATACATCAACACAAAACATCAATAATGTCAATTATAGGTATATGCTATGCCAACTATTAAATCAGAAATGATGCAAAGTACAAATGTATCCTATGTCAACTACCATATCAACTACTATCTATGTCAATTACTAAGTATAATAAATAAACTACCTGTTTGTTGAATATGTTGTATCACATGCTACAATATCTCCAAACATGTGGTAATGCTTCCGAGACTAAGCATCAGACCAAAATAAGCTCACTAACTTATTATCTTCAGGTGATAATTGATATTTGTAATAAAACGCTTCACAAATTCTCTTCTTCTCTTGCATCTGATTTAGGATCATTTGCACATCCACTTCTTTTAATTTCTTTTTAATATCACGTGAACAATTCCTAACATCAGTCAACGTACACCCAACAACATCATAACCACCGAAAAACTCCTTTAATAAGTTAAAAGTAGAGGTAGGACCGATGTTAGCTTTGGTGCAATCTTCAACAAACTTGTGATGAACATCATTCAAACTCCGATTACCTTTCATAAATCTCTTATGATCTTTGTCAACCATAGTATGATTGTGTTCCTCAACAAACTGATGCACAAGGTAATACTTATCACCAAAATCAGAAAAAAAAACTTAAAACTAATTCTCGCTCCACATCCACACCTTTTGGTGCCACGTCTACGTCTCTTCTTTGAAGATACTTCATCATCATCAGACACATTACCATCCTCAGATACACTAACATCAACATCCAATGAATCTACTATATGAAATCCTTGTCTATTGCAAACAACATACTGAAAAATAATAACACCACCACTAGACCTATTTCCAAATCTTCGACAATCAAAACAACACTCATGGGCATACTTTTCATAAAAGGAAATTCCTTCTTCATGGGAAGAAAATATTTGACCTTCATAAGGCCTCAACTCAGTCTTGCAAATTGGAATAACAGACCCTACAACATAGAATATTTACCAAGGAACATAAATAATGTCAATAGATTTTCAAGTCATGTCAACAGAGCATAAATCGACAACATAACACCTTCAGTTATCTATCAAGAGGTGGCTGAAATCTTGTAAAATTCTTAGACAATTGCTATAAGTTATGTAAGCCAAAATATCAGAACATGCTTCAAATTACCAGGATCAAAATGTCCAGTTTAATTAGAATACACCAATTCAAACACACAATGTCAACAGAATATTTAACAAGTAACATAAATCATGTCAACAGAGCATAAATCACCAACATAACACAACAAAATAATGTTAATGAAACAGAATATCCACAGAGAGCATAACAACAACACATAATATTTACCAACTAACATAAATCATGTCAACAGATTTTCAAGTCATGTCAACAGAGCATAAATCCCCAACATAACACAAAAAAATCATGTTAATGAAAATCAAACCAAACTACCTCCACCATTCGTAAATCATGTCATCAGATTTTCAAGTCACGTCAACGCAAATCAAGAGACTTACGTAAATTACCCCTATAGTCATCTATAAAGAGGTGGCTGAACTCTTGTAAAATTCTTAGACAATTGTTATAAGTTATGTAAGCCAAAATATCAGAACATGCTTCAAATTACCAGGATCAAAATGTCCAGTTTAATTAGAATACACCAATTCAAACACACGATGTCAACAGAATATTTAACAAGTAACATAAATCATGTCAACAGAGCATAAATAACCAACATAACACAACAAAATAATGTTAATGAAACAGAATGTCCACAAAGAGCATAACAACAACACAGAATATTTACCAACTAACATAAATCATGTCAACAGATTTTCAAGTCATGTCAACAGAGCATAAATCCCCAACATAACACAAAAAAATCATGTTAATGAAAATCAAACCAAACTACCTCCACCATTCGTAAATCATGTCATCAGATTTTCAAGTCACGTCAACGCAAATCAAGAGACTTACGTAAATTACCCCTATAGTTATCTATAAAGAGGTGGCTGAACTCTTGTAAAATTCTTAGACAATTGTTATAAGTTATGTAAGCCAAAATATCAGAACATGCTTCAAATTACCAGGATCAAAATGTCCAGTTTAATTAGAATACACCAATTCAAACACACGATGTCAACAGAATATTTAACAAGTAACATAAATCATGTCAACAGAGCATAAATCACCAACATAACACAACAAAATAATGTTAATGAAACAGAATATCCACAGAGAGCATAACAACAACACATAATATTTACCAACTAACATAAATCATGTCAACAGATTTTCAAGTCATGTCAACAGAGCATAAATCCCCAACATAACACAAAAAAATCATGTTAATGAAAATCAAACCAAACTACCTCCACCATTCGTAAATCATGTCATCAGATTTTCAAGTCACGTCAACGCAAATCAAGAGACTTACGTAAATTACCCCTATAGTCATCTATAAAGAGGTGGCTGAACTCTTGTAAAATTCTTAGACAATTGTTATAAGTTATGTAAGCCAAAATATCAGAACATGGTTCAAATTACCAGGATCAAAATGTCCAGTTTGAATACACCAATTCAAACACACGATGTCAACAAAATATTTAACAGGTAACATAAATCATGTCAACAGAGCATAAATAACCAACATAACACAACAAAATAATGTTAATGAAACAGAATGTCCACAAAGAGCATAACAACAACACAGAATATTTACCAACTAACATAAATCATGTCAACAGATTTTCAAGTCATGTCAACAGAGCATAAATCCCCAACATAACACAAAAAAATCATGTTAATGAAAATCAAACCAAACTACCTCCACCATTCGTAAATCATGTCATCAGATTTTCAAGTCACGTCAACGCAAATCAAGATGATTTGCGTAAATTACCCCTATAGTGATCTATAAAGAGGTGGCTGAACTCTTGTAAAATTCTTAGACAATTGTTATAAGTTATGCAAGCTAAAATATCAGAACATGCTTCAAATTACCAGGATCAAAATGTCCAGTTTAATTAGAATACACCAATTCAAACACACAATGTCAACAAAATATTTAACAGGTAACATAAATCATGTCAACAGAGCATAAATAACCAACATAACACAACAAAATAATGTTAATGAAACAGAATGTCCACAAAGAGCATAACAACAACACCTAATATTTACCAACTAACATAAATCATGTCAACAGATTTTCAAGTCATGTCAACAGAGCATAAATCCCCAACATAACACAAAAAAATCATGTTAATGAAAATCAAACCACACTACCTCCACCATTCGTAAATCATGTCACTATGCGTAAATTACCCCTATAGTTATCTATGAAGAGGTGGCTGAACTCTTGTAAAATTCTTAGACAATTGTTATAAGTTATGTAAGCCAAAATATCAGAACATGCTTCAAATTACCAGGATCAAAATGTCCAGTTTAATTAGAATACACCAATTCAAACACACGATGTCAACAGAATATTTAACAGGTAACATAAATCATGTCAACAGAGCATAAATAACCAACATAACACAACAAAATAATGTTAATGAAACAGAATGTCCACAAAGAGCATAACAACAACACCTAATATTTACCAACTAACATAAATCATGTCAACAGATTTTCAAGTCATGTCAACAGAGTATAAATCCCCAACATAACACAAAAAAATCATGTTAATGAAAATCAAACCAAACTACCTCCACCATTCGTAAATCATGTCATCAGATTTTCAAGTCACGTCAACGCAAATCAAGATGATTTGCGTAAATTACCCCTATAGTTATCTATAAAGAGGTGGCTGAACTCTTGTAAAATTCTTAGACAATTGTTATAAGTTATGCAAGCCAAAATATCAGAACATGCTTCAAATTACCAGGATCAAAATGTCCAGTTTAATTAGAATACACCAATTCAAACACACGATGTCAACAAAATATTTAACAGGTAACATAAATCATGTCAACAGAGCATAAATAACCAACATAACACAACAAAATAATGTTAATGAAACAGAATGTCCACAAAGAGCATAACAACAACACAGAATATTTACCAACTAACATAAATCATGTCAACAGATTTTCAAGTCATGTCAACAGAGCATAAATCCCCAACATAACACAAAAAAATCATGTTAATGAAAATCAAACCACACTACCTCCACCATTCGTAAATCATGTCATCAGATTTTGAAGTCACGTCAACGCAAATCAAGAGACTTACGTAAATTAACCCTATAGTTATCTATAAAGAGGTGGCTGAACTCTTGTAAAATTCTTAGACAATTGTTATAAGTTATGTAAGCCAAAATATCAGAACATGCTTCAAATTACCAGGATCAAAATGTCCAGTTTAATTAGAATACACCAATTCAAACACACGATGTCAACAGAATATTTAACAAGTAACATAAATCATGTCAACAGAGCATAAATAACTAACATAACACAACAAAATAATGTTAATGAAACAGAATGTCCACAAAGAACATAACAACAACACAGAATATTTACCAACTAACATAAATCATGTCAACAGATTTTCAAGTCATGTCAACAGAGCATAAATCTCCAACATAACACAAAAAAATCATGTTAATGAAAATCAAACCAAACTACCTCCACCATTCGTAAATCATGTCATCAGATTTTCAAGTCACGTCAACGCAAATCAAGAGACTTACGTAAATTACCCCTATAGTCATCTATAAAGAGGTGGCTGAACTCTTGTAAAATTCTTAGACAATTGTTATAAGTTATGTAAGCCAAAATATCAGAACATGGTTCAAATTACCAGGATCAAAATGTCCAGTTTAATTAGAATACACCAATTCAAACACACGATGTCAACAGAATATTTAACAAGTAACATAAATCATGTCAACAGAGCATAAATAACCAACATAACACAACAAAATAATGTTAATGAAACAGAATATCCACAAAGAACATAACAACAACACAGAATATTTACCAACTAACATAAATCATGTCAACAGATTTTCAAGTCATGTCAACAGAGCATAAATTCCCGACATAACACAAAAAATTCATGTTAATGAAAATCATACCAAATTACCTCCACCATTCGTCGACGTAGACTCGGAATAAGATGAAGAATCCATCAAAGAACACTTAGTTGTTGATTACGAACTGAAGTCGAATCCAAAGAAGAGAAAAAAAAAATTGATTAGGAACAAATTTGACTGGAGATAAACAAATAAAACATAAAAACAGAATCAAAGTCAGTAAAATCGACAGAAAAAACTTCAAAATCAACACAGAAATCCGTCGAAAATCCGTCGAACTGGTCGTCTGTTTTTCGAAAATTGAATCGCAAATCAGATATCGTTGAAATAGTCTGAGTCTAATTTTGTGAATCAATTGAATCATAAATCGTTAAAATAGATTCAATCAGTGATATGATTGAATCGTTAAATTCTCAGCAGAATCGCCACTCTCACTTGAATATGATGAAGAACCCTAAATTAAAACGCGAAAAGACCATTATACCCTTTCATATTAAACTAATCTAATAATATTTATTGTGTGGCAAAACCTAGACCACTCATTTAATAAAAATGAGTGGCTGATATTGCATCTCATTTCTCAATTAACCTAAATAATCTCAATTGATCACAATCCTATATATATATATATATAGGGGAGTGTTAGGATGCCACCACCCCTTAAAATAACACCATACCACCATTCCCAGCCAATCATTTGTATACGTGGACGAATAATAAGCTGCCACGTGGCAAAATAAAAATTCTGAAAAAGACGGCCAGCAATTTGTTGCTCTTTATACAATAATTTTTCTTGTCCAGCAATATTGCTGTGTAGTGTTGTGTAGTGTTTGTAATATTGTTGTGTAGCGTTTATAATATTGTTGTATAAGTGGTAAGTGGTGTCACGGTGTCACTTTAAGAGGGGTTGTCATTTTAACACAAACCTATATATATATATATATATATATTATATACTCCCTCCGTCCTTGAAAATTTGTCACATATTTCCTTTTTCGTCCGTCCCTAAAAATTTGTCACCTTTCACTTTTACCATTTTTAGTAGTGGACCTCATATTCCACTAACTCATTCCCACTCACATTTTATTATAAAACTAATATATAAAAGTAGGACCCACATGCCACCAACTTTTTCAACCCACTTTCTATTACATTTCTTAAAACACGTGTCGGGTCAAATGGTGACAAATTATGGGGGACGGGGGGAGTATATATATGTTTGTGTTAAAATGACAACGCCTCTTAAAGTGACACTGTGACATCATGTATCCAACAATATTATAAACGTTACACAGCAATAGTATACACGCTAGACAACAATCTATAGATTGTTGTCTAGCATATTAGATATTGCTGGTAGGGTTGGCAAATCGTGTGTGTTGTGTCGTTATCGTGTCGACACGATAATGACACGACACGATAACAACAAACACGAACACGACCCGTTAAGAAAACTTCAAACATGAACACGAACACGACCCGCTACCCTCGGACACAAACACGACACGAACCAATTAACGCCACGAACCACTTCGGGTCAACACGACACGATTGATGGGGTTTGGTGTCCCTTGCACAGCGGAAGACTTGTACAGAACAAATAAATCAGATACGGATCTATTTGACCGATTATGCGATTAATCAATTCACATGTTAAACAGATAATTGCATGCTAGAACGCAAATAATTCATGCTTAGAAAATATAAATCCTAAACATGATTTCTACGGTTTAGGGTTACCGATTTTGATTCTCCAAAGAATTGACGATTGCTTGCGCCTTCTCCAAGATGATCTTCAATACTAGACACGGATCTTCTGACTGGTTTCCGAACTGTATCTCGATATCAGGGTGGACTGATCTTATCAAAATACTAGGACTCGAATAAAGAAGACAGAAATTCCTTACAGAGGAGAGCTGAAGAATTTTCGAGCTCCTCTAAAACCAGAGGGGGACGAAAATTTCTACTACTGATTAATTAATTCTGTCTCTCCTTTATTCTCCTATTTATATTAAGATCATATTGGGCCCAGTCAGGAATCTAAGGAAGGTTTTGGATATGGGCTCCTCAATTGGCTTTTTACTAGTTAAGTTGAACCCACAATTTAATACAAGCTTATATTGGAATATTACGAGCAGACACACAGAAGTAATATTGTACTCCCCATCCAAATCCGAAATTACAAGTAATTCGGTTTCCATTATTTATATTATTTATTTCCCGCGCTTAAGATATAAATATCCATTAATTAATTAATGTCTGCTATGGACTTAATTAATTAACATCTTATTAATTTCAAGAGTGGACTTAGCAAGAAACACTTATTTATTATTCATAGAGTGGTAAAACTCCAACTGACCAGTTTTCTGAAAAATAAAACCTTGTTCGAGCTCCTCTTGAGGACATTATCAAACGAGACTCACCTCGCGCACGATTCAACATAATAGCAATCCTAGCACCGCTAGATATTAATCACCACTACCCAATATATCAGGATTATTGGGTTGCGAAAAACCCGCACCATTTGATAAGTCAAAGTAGTGCATAATCAATACCGTATGCTCAATGCTTACGTATGTAAATTAAGAAATAGTATTTTATCAAGACCTAGTCTTTCAGTAGATAGCATAAAGACACGTCTTGCTGTTAGATCCATTCAGTGCTATACCACACCAACGTCATCTTATTTCAGAAAGGCTTAGAAATAATCGGACTGACATTGCAACCTTTCACGATAGGTAGTCTAAGCCTATCTGGGTAGTGAAAATCTTCTTTTTCTTTTGCAAAGCATTGCATAGAACCGACTGTGTTACCTTAAAGTGGACGACGCCCACAACCAGTCTACTAAGCAAAAGACTTAGACTTAGTTTGCTTCTTATACATTTAAATGTTTATAAAACATCTTATAAATGCACAAGCAAACACAATGTAATAATATACTGATCCTATTCGTGCGAACCTGCTCGAATAATACTGAATCGGGTTAAAAGTGGATTATAGAGTTTCACGTATACAAGCAAGATTCTATTCGAGCGAAACTTTCTCGAAACATGCTTTTCAGTATACCAAACCTAACAACGATTACAACACATATATGACACGACACAATAACAACACTAAAATAATAATATTATAATACATTAATATTATTTCTAATATTAAATTATAAATTTTAAAATTTTAAAATAAATAATAAAATAATAATACTATAATATATTAATATTATTTCTTAACGTGTAACACGAACATGACACGAAGTTTTCGTGTCGTTAACGTGTCGACACGATAAGGACACGAACCCAATAAGCTTTGACACATACCCATTAATTTTGTGCGGGTTCGTGTCGTGTTATCGTGTCGTGCCAAAAATTGTCAGCCCTAATTGTTGGCCGAGAAAAATTGTTGTATAGTGTATTGGATATTGCTGGCCGAGAAAATTTACCCTTAAGCATTTTTATTGATTGCTACATGGCAGCTGATTATTCGTCCACGTGTACAAATGATTGACTAGGAATGGTAGTATGGTGTTACTTTAAGAGGTGCTGTCATTTTAATGCACCCCATATATATATATATATGTGTGTGTGTGTGTGTGTGTGTGTATAAATGTAATTTACAAGAAAATAATAAATGTACACATCCATTTAGAATTCTTTTACTACGATTGGTTGCATATTAATTAGAGAAAATAAGTTTCCATCATTATGGTGCAATTGTACACAAATCGGCCGCAACAATACAAAATCAATTGATTCAAAGTCTTTTTTATTACTAATAGATTATAATGTGAAAGGCCAGAGAATTTGTAACTCATTTGTTAATAATTTAATTTATAACAAATAATATTGGATTAAATTCACTAAGAATACGAACAGCTACCCGTTCTCTATAAATTTGACTTTTACAAGGATGATTTATTGAAATGGAAATACTAAATTTGATTCGACTTTGTTCTACAAAATAATTGAGTTCTACCAAGCAAAGAAGCTTGAAGAATTGATGGAAATTCATTCTTGCTAGGGCAACTTCAACAATACTTCAACTTATTGTTGAGATTGAATTAGCTCCAACCATTCTGCAAAACGTCAACTTCAACAATACTTCAACTCATTGTTGAGATTGAATTATCTTCAACCATTATGCAAAAGGTATCCCATTTCATTTTTTTTGCTATTTTTGTATAATATCTATGTTTATTTTTTCTAATGTTGCAAATTTCATTTACACTATTGCTTCTTTGTTTGTTGAATAGAGAAAGGGAGAGAAGTACCTGATTGAGCTGGTCGACGAGTAAAGGTTGGGTAGGAAGATGTTTGTTGTCCAGAAAAAAAAAACCACATAAATATTTGGCGAAGAAGATGAGAATGGAAGCTTTTTTTTGCTAGGTTCGGCTAATAAAGTTATCAAATGTTCACATATGCACAAATGCGTTAGAATTATAAACGTGTATAATTGTATAATTAGTGGCTGATTATATGAATAGATTCCTTCTTGGATATATATGGAATGGTAGAGACGTCTTTTAAGGCTATATTATAGGGATATTTTAATTTTTAAAAATAACAATTTATATGTGCAATATTGGAAGCAATTTTTAGGCTTAAATATTAGGGACATGTATTATTTGATCATAATCGATGCTAAATTGCTAATCAACCAACAATTCTCCATCATTAATGTTAATAGAGATTTCGTACACTTTTTGAATGGCCAATATAACAATGAAAGGATTGCCTGTAGTTTTGTAATTAGAGATTTCAAAATAGAGATTTGTACTCTTAAGTTTCCTTAGTTACGTTTAAGGATATAAAACAAATTAGTCATAACAAAACACTATAATTAAGAAATTCAAATTTGTTTAAATCTTATTTTATTTTCTCTTCACTTTGAACACAATTTCTTAAATCTCGTGCCGAAAAGAAATGTCTTTACAATAAAGGGACGGAAGGAGTATATTCAATCATACTCCATCCGTTTTTTAAAAATAACAACTATTTCCATTTTGGGTTGTTCCTTAAAAATAGAAACTTAAGAATCTTTCTATTTTAGGACATGAACCCCACAATCCACTAACTCTACTTTCACTATTTTTTCTCTTCATCTCTCTTACTTTACTCATTTTTTTTCCATCTCTCTTATTTTACCAATTCTTCTCAATTATTTTACTAATTATGCATTAAAACTCAAGCTATTTTAAATATTTCTATTATTTGTATACGAAGGGAGTAAGATATAATCTTTCAAATCGAACAACCCCTACCGTAAAATATCTAGCAATAAAGATAGAAAATAGAGGTAATGATAAATTACGTACCTTTTTTTTTGTTAAATTTACTTACCGTTTGACAAATGTAATTCGGGCAAATATGGTGGCTCAGTCCAAGTGGGCTCAGACCAATATATTTATTTGAGCATTGCTACAAATAGTATTGGAACCCGCATAGCCCACAGTGTAATTGAGGCCAGTCCAAAGTATGCAGATACATCCACATGGCATTGTGGTGGTCTGCGTCGCATAGCATCTACACCCACTCCAAATTAGGAGTATTATAAATTCATTTTACACCCCGAGTAGGGTTTACAGTTTTGCCTTATTTCCTCGGCTGCTTCTCAAAACCCTAAATATCTCACTCTCTCGCTCTCGCTCTAAACCCTGCAACTCTCGCATCGTAGTCTTCAGCAATGGAATTCTGGGGTGAGTTTCTCTTCTATTCCCTCGCTTCTCGTTTTCCACAGTAGCTGCGTTTCTGCATTCTCTTTCACTACGAATCGTTTTCGCAATTTCGCATGCTCTATTTTTATTTTCTCGTTCCCATTTCCGTCATGTTATCTGCGCCCGTCAATGAAAATGCTTTTATTGAATTCACTATAAAGATGATTCCCCATTTAATTCTAGTATTTCTGAAATTACACCTGGCCTTTTTTTGCTCTATGATGCAAGTTTTTTTGTTTTCTGTTAACATTTTGCTGTAATTTGTCACTGCTATTTGCTTCTAGAAAAATATTGGAATCAATTGCTTGTAATTGCAAGATTTTGGAAAACAATTTCATTGATTGATTCTGCTCAGGTGTTGAGGTGAAAAATGGAGAGACTCTGAAGGTTGCTCCTGGTGAAAATATGGTTTTGCATTTGTCTCAGGTATGTTGCTGTACCTTTTTGATGGACTATGAGTATGATGTTTACCTTTTCTTTTAGTATTCTGAAGCTTAATTTTATAATAGGCATGTCTTGGTGAGACAAAGAAGGAGAAGGCAAATGATTCTGTCTGCTTGTTTGTGAATGTTGAAGGGAAGAAACTTGTTCTCGGAACACTAGTCACTGATAAGATACCCCAGCAACAGTTTGACTTGGTGTTTGACAGAGATTTTGAGCTGTCACATAACTGGAAAAGTGGAAGTATCTACTTCTATGGATACAAAGCCAGCAACCCTTTTGATGAATATCCTTTGACTTGCATTTTTACCTTTAAAGCCATATCTTCATATCAAATACTGTATGTATGATCTGCATAATTGTTTGGATGTTTTCTCCTTGACTCAAGTTGTTTCATCTCTACGGGTTCAGAGGAGGTTGAATCTGGTATTGATACCATGCCTATTATTTTATTTATCAACAAACCTTTCTCTCTATCCTTATATCTCTACCTTTAGTGTTGGGTCATATAATATATTTTGGTTATTTTTTTCAGATGAATCTGATTCTGAAGAGGATATACCACTTGTGACTGCCAATAATGGTAACCTTATTTACCATCATCTCATCTGTTTTGACTGAAACTGGTTCTGTTTTGATGTGATCTAATGATGTGTCATGTAATCTTCAGCAAAACCCGAAGTGAAGGCTAAGCAAGAGAAACCTGCAGAGGCTGTTAAAGCCAAAGGGAAGGAGTCTGATGCTGGCAAACAAAAGGTGAAGATCGTGGAGCCCATCAAAGATGATGATGATGATACCAGTGATGATATGATGTCTGAGGATGATGGTGACGATGACTCTGAGGTGCACATAATTATTTGAGTAGAACATGCTGGTTTGGTATAATATTCATAGTTGTTCCATATTTCTGAATGGTTAAGTCTAAGTCCTAATATAATATTTATAATTGGAAAGCTAATTTAACGGTGATGTAGCCTGTTTCTTCTGCACCATTCCCTTTGGTCAGTGAGCTTCTGTTGATCGACGATCAGCTTTAATTGCTCACTGGTCTTACTTTTGAGTCTTTATTGGAATAATCTTTGGCTATAGTGCAGTTTGTGGTTTCATTGAACCAACTAGAATGTTCCTCACCTTGCAATAATAGTGGACATATAGTTATAGATTTTTATATATTTACCCTATATTTGTTTTAATATATTTGGCTGTTAATATATCTTCATTACTTGAAAATCTTTTGTCCCGGGCATAGCACGGGTGGTAACACTAGTTGATAATAAATGATAAGTTATGGGAAAAACTTCAGATTTTTATTGCATATTCCTGTAAATTATTTTGTTGAGTAATCATTTTATGGTATAATCTTCTGCTCTATGTTTCTCTGATCAACTATTGTCGGTACTAGAGTGTATGTAATTGTTTTATGCTTAAACATTTGTCTATTAGATTTTACAATAGTTTTTGAATTAAAATTTGTCTAAGGACTTCAATTAATAGTTAGTTAATTAATTGCAGGATGACGACTCTGATGATTCTGGTGAGAGTGATGAAGAGACACCAAAGAAGGTAAAAAACAGAATATATTTTTCTTTGTTGGTGTTCAATAATAAATGTAGATTGTGTATTCACTTAATTTTTTACGATTGAAAGGCGGAGCCAAGCAAGAAAAGAGCTGCAGAATCTGCTACTAAAACCCCTGTCCAAGATAAAAAGGCCAAAGTGACACCCCAGAAAACTGGTGATTGTCTTGTCTCAGCCTATTGATTACATTTTTGTAGTCCTGTTTGTATACTTTGTTTCATATATATGTTCTATTATTGATTCAGATGGAAAAAAGGTTGGTGGTCATGTAGCCACACCTTACCCAGCAAAGCAGGCTGGCAAGACTCCGGGTAACAAGCCTAACCAGCAGACACCACAATCTGGAGGATCAGTGACTTGCAAGAGCTGCCCCAAGACATTTGGTTCGGACAAAGCTTTGGAATCCCACACAAAAGCTAAGCATTCCAACAAATAACTTGGGGTTTAGAGAATTTGAATTTTTGCAGACTTGGCTTATTAATAGGGTGTCATCAATGTGTAAAGGCTCAGTGGGGTTGGTTGAAAGTCTTCTGCATGACTGTTTTTCATGAATTTTGGATTGTTGCCTGAATTATGCCTATCTCGTCTCTTTTCTATTCCAATTATTGTTCCATTTTCGATCTTTTCATGTGTTTGTTTTTAAGTCGTCCTGTGCCTTGATGAAGTCTGAAACCAAATGTTGTGCTGATTTCTAGTGGACTTAGTTCTGTCTTCTAGATGAAATTTACCAAAATGTCAGCCAGATGCAGTGAATTTCCTCTTACTACATCCATACACATACATAGTGGTCACACACTTCACACATACATCCAACACTCACTGCATGTTCAATATACACATCCAATATATAATTCATACACTGCACACTGTAACATACAATTAACAGCTGCATACTATAACACACAATTCACAACTGCACATTGCATAGGAAAATACGAGTGACATAGGTAATGAGTGGAATAATCAGACGATGAGTGAGAACCTAAAGATAAATACAATTGCTGCTGAAAGAGTATGCAATGTAGTTCTCATAAGAATTTTATGATAAAGAAATGAATAAAATATAGACTGATTTTACAATAAAGAGCAAAGACTAAAAATAAGAATGAGTGAATTACATAAAATTCATTGAACTATGGGTTTCATGAGTAGTTCCTGAATTTTAAATATATCTCAAGTAGTCCTAGTCCTTGAATTAAGGGTTTATTTCATCCTAGTCCTTGAATTAAGGGTTTATTTCATCGGCAGTCATTTTGCATTTTTCATGGCAAATTTCTGCTGTAAATACCTCCAAAAATGAGATGGATATTTTAGTTCTTCCATATTTTAAAACAAATTTCAAATATATGCATGTACTTGAAAATCATTTAACAGTGACAGCTCTAAAAATATTAAAATGTGAAATACGAAAATGCCCATCTCACTTTTTGGAGAGATTTTTGGCCAAAACTTTCCATCTATAGTGCAAAAAGATTGCCAGTGAAATAAACCTCTAGCTCAGGGACTATTAGGATATTTTTAAATTTCAGGGACTACTAGTGAAATAAACTCTTAGTCCAAAGACCATTTTGAGTTCACTCTAAAAATAAAAAAGTACTAATACTTTCTCCATCCTATAAGAGTGCCCTCTTGATTTAGTATGAGTTTTAATGCACAATTGGTAAAGTAAGGGAGGTGGAGAAAAAATAATTGAAGTATTGTTAGTTAATAATAGGTCCCACCTCATTAGAGAGAAATGACTTTTCAAAATTATAAAATGTATACTCTTATAGGACGGACTAAAAAAGATAACAGTGTACTATATTCTTTTGGGACGGAAGGATTAGAAAATAATTATAATGGAAGGACATGAAATATTACATAAGGAAAATTGGAAGAAAAAAAAATACTACCTTTATTCTTTAAAAATAGCAAGTATTTCTATTTTGAAAACTTTTGAACAACATATTTCCCTCAAACATCATTAATTAACATGCTTGATCTTGCTCATCTTACTTTCTCTAAACAAAAAACTCTATTTGTTGATTCACTCTTAGGACTCGTTCACTTTTCATTGATATGGGAATGCAAGAAATAAAACAGGACAGATTTATGTGTATTGGGCCCACAAATTTTAATTTCAAATCCTCCGTTCAGTGTTCAAGATATAACTCAAGTTTTAACATTTGAAATTTAAAAATTAATTCATAATTTCTAATTCAGACAGTGGGTGGACTAAAATAGCCTCCACTTTCCTCAACCTCCGTCCAGTGCCGCCACGGAGAAGCTACACAAGCGGTACCGCGCCGACAACCAGAGATCCGCCGCCAGTGGGCCCACTTCCATCAAATGCACTCCATGGAGTAGGGCATCGACACCCCCACCCTCCTCCATCCTCCTCATCGAAGAAGAAGAAGAGCACAACAGCAAGAGCAACAGTGTCAAATGCCGCATCAAAGATCTCTACAACCGCCACGCCAATCCGAACAGCGCCTCCAAGCCCGGGGTCCGGATCAAGATGCCGGGCACAGCGGCAAATGCTCCAAACTACCCTTGCGCTAGAATAATCCACAACTTCTCTTTATTCTTCTCCGTGCTGAGCTTCTGCGAGGGCACGACGAGGAACCCCAACGCGGACGGAGAGGAGCTCGCAGAGCCGGTGTCGGAGGGCTCCGGCGCTGGTTGCTTGAGCAACGTGGTGAATTTGGATTTTTTCTTCGCCGTCGCCGCTTCTAATGGCTTGACGGCAGCCGGAAATGAAAATTAGGGGAAATGATAATAAAGGGGAAAATGAAAAATGACAGGGCAAAAAAGTAAATTCCTCTCCAATTCTGGATTTGAACAGCACATCCAGTTTCAAATACCACCTCATGGTCAAGATTTCATTTTCTCTCTTTCTTGAAGGAAAAGTGCGGGCCTTCGATGTATTCTAGGGCTTGCTTGAAATTAGTATAGGAAACTGAACATCAGAAATTCCCCATAATTGACTCTTATTCTTGCTATTTCTAGGAAACTGAACATGTCCTTAATAATCCAATTCAGCAAGTAAACCGACAGAATATGTGTTTTGAAGTGTGTATTGTGTATATGTGTGTATTCAGGGAGTGTGTTTCTGTGTATGATTTTTTTTGTTTTTGCATAGCATGTGTATGTGGTGTATGTGTATGTGTATGTGTAAGTGTATGAGTTTATTGTGTGTTGTGAAAGTGTATACATATATTGGGTGTTGCACGTACCATGTGTGTTTTATACATAGTGTGTGTATTGTATACAATGTAGTGTCTGTATATGCGTGCATATGTTTATTCAACGAGTATGTTAATGCTCCGGCACAATTTCTTTCAATTTAATTTCATATCATTACTTCATTATCAAATAAAAGATTTGGAATAGAATTCCATTCTATAGAATTTCAATGCCAATTTCCTATAAACTCTTGAAGATTTTACTAAGAAAAAGATATTCGACAAGAACCAAGACGAAAAAACTATTGCAGTTTGAAAAACCACAAATTCGATGCTGCCAATATTTTTCACAAGACTAAAAAAGCAGTAAGTAAGATCAACTTAGTCACAACAGAAAGATGCAATAAACGAGTTTTATATGTTACACACCTTACGAATTCAAAAGGAAACAATAATCTTCTAAAGAAAAGGGGAATAATTGCCGAGTACTAAATAAAATTCTAAAACTAAAAGACATTGCACACCCGACGGTTGCTCTGAAGAAGCCAGTTCACTTCAGTGTCGAATCAAGTATCACAAGCACTTACATACTCAGCCATCACATACACTGGCTGTATCTTGGATCTTTTCTGCAGTCAAAACTGGATAACCTGTATACAAATATTGACATAAGCTGCTACACCAAAAGCATGCCCGAGCAGAAGTATCCAACCCTGCACAACTTGACAAAACTGTATTAAATGACCTAATTCTTAAAACGGCTGATTCCTTCAGCTCAACATTGATAGGCGACGGGAATAAAAGGATGCTTACCTGTTAATTATGTTAGTCATCCCAGTAATTGGTTGGGATGATTGGGGTGAGTGGGGGTGGGTTGGGGGAACCTAACATAGTCAAGGAACACAGATGGTTCGAACAGAAACACAAATAATTGAGAAAATAGTCTTAAGTTATTTTCCACAAGGCAAAATAGCTCCTTCTCCACCAACTGATATTTTACTACTAGCAGTAACAAAAAGGCAGTCTTTGCTAACCATGGGGTGGGTGATGGTGATGGTGATGGTGATGGTGGGCGGGGGGCAATGGCATGCTTACATTTCATATATGTATAAACAGCGAGTAATCTATAGCAGCTTATATAGAGTCAGTACGGACTTCACCGAACATGAATGTATGCCTATTCCCATAATTGAAAATTTATTTTAGGATTTTTCGGCAGTTCAAAATATGTTTAACCATATGGCCTGTTTCATTTGCTATTCGTCCTAAACATAGATACTATTTCTTTGGAATGAGGAAAGGGAGAAAATGGTGAATTATCCGCACCTGCACAGTGAAAAATAGGCAGTAAGCCTTTTCTCACGGCAGTACGTAGTTAATGAGTAAATGGGCTAGCGCCAAAAGCCACACGACATGGAATAATCAAACAAAGAAAGAAGACAAACCAAGATTAACTGCATAGAATTTAGAAGTCATAATCTCCATTTCCTTGCTCTGATGGTTGCTGATTGTCGTTATAGGAACGCGATCGCCCATCGTTATGTTCCAAGCCATGGTTACCATCCTCGGCTTCTTCATTATTACGATCTTTAGCAGGTTCAGGATTCTCCCTTTCCTTATTCCACTGTTCAATTTTGGCCCTTCTCTCCGCACTGCTTTCTCTAACTGGGCTCCTGTTTCTCCTTCCCCCAGGACTTCTGCTTCGGCCACTCCTTCGACCTGGGCTTCTGCTTCGAGGTCTTCTGCCTCTATCATGGTGACGGCTATCACCACCCCTTCTCCCAGAGCCATGACGCTCCTCATAGCCACGATGGCGAGGACTACGGCTTCTGCTTCTACTGCGGTCATGTCTTCTTCTACTCTTCCGAAACAATTGCTGTCTCAATTCCCTACAGGAAAATTTAAGAAATCAATCATAAATGAAATGGTGGACCATTTTTTGAGTTTTAATTAATTACAGAAATAACAGTTTGAGACAAAGCACACCTGCTAATCTTTTTCAGATGCATGAAATTGCAGTATCCACCTCGATTGCATACATTTTCTTCGTATTGCCTACAAGTTGCTTCACGGAAATCCGTCACAGGAGAGAAATCAGCAATGATTGGTCGCCCTGGAAATGGTTCAATTAAGATAATTAAAAGTCAGTTTAAATCAAATATAAAAGCATAATAGAAAATCAATTCTACATTCCAGACTCAACGGCAGTAAATAGATTGAAAACATTCCCCAAGAGAACAAATTATGCAGCAGAAATAAATTGCAGTTTCGTGGAAGTTCCACAGTACTATACACCACAAATACAAGGTTTACATATTGGGAAACAGTATACAAGAAAACACATTCATCCAAACTTTTAATGTGCATAACTTTAGGAAGTTGAACATACAGTAAATAAATAGGGGAAAGGAGAGTGATAAAACTTGAGATCAGTGTTTCAAACTTGTGCAAATCATAATCATCTATGATGTACAAATAAACACTAGTTCAGCCTTGGGTATTCTATCAGATATCCTGTTTTGCAGTTCAGGTAAAGGCACAAATTGTAATGAGAACCTTCGTAAGACCGGCCGACAAGATTCTGGAGGGCATTCTGAGCTTGGTCTTCCTCCCTAAACTGGACGTAGACATTACCAACCATGTGGTCAGCCAAATTATCACATATGTTCAGGCTCTGGATATCACCATATTTGCTCAGCTCCTGAAACAAATCTTCGTAGAAATCCTGTTCTCAACCAAGTGAAAACATAATTAATTACACAAATTATCACCGAAACCCTAGAAATTCAACATAAATAGTAAATCATCGCAATGAATCTGAACTTGCTCCAAAACCAATCATCAAAACAAATCAATAGGTTAGCAGGCAATTAATCAGCTGAATTACAATACGAGTGAAATATTGGTCGAATTAACGGAAGAGCAAGAAAGGAAACCTCGAAATGGGATTGGATCTTCTTGGGATCGATGGGCTGGCCCTGAGGGTCGACGCCGGGAGTGATCATATCGGGGCGTTGATACATGTTGGAGAGGAGGAGAGTGGGGCTAGTGCTGGGCTTGGTATGCAGACGCGAGCAACGGTCTCCGTGCCTGCACGCGCCGATCTTGAAGTAGAAGGGGCAGTTCACCCTGTCCTTCTCGGTTCCGAATATCGACGCCAAATGCTCCGCCATTTTTCTCTCTCTGCAGATTTCTTTCTTCTCTGCACACTCACAAACACCCTTCTTTGTAAAGGTCCGCTCTAGGGTTTGGAAATCAAAATTAAATTGTGTGGCGTCTGAATAATAAGGATACTCCTCTTTTGTTAACTAAGTTTAAAAAATATTTGCTGGTTTGCCCGAGTGGTCAAGGGCGATGATTTAAATTCTTCTGCAATGTGCGCGCATGTGTTCGAATTCTATAGACAGCAATAATTATTTTACCCTACCCTAATTCAAAATCAAGACTAAATCTCTATCCTTGGATTTTAAAATGAATGGATGAGATTAAAGCTCACAAATCTCAATAAATAGTAGACAAAATATCAACAAAAGGGTAAGATCATCGTTATGTTATCATATGATAATTTTCGTGAGTGTTTTTTTATATCAACATTGTGTATTACAAATATCAACAATATGACATTAGAATATCAACACAAGGACAAGAAAATATCAACACATTTTTATTGAGATTGGACATGCACAATATTGAGATTTTGCCTACAATATATTGAGATTTTTTGTTGCATTTGTTGATAAAAGCTGCTTATCAACATATACGAAAATTGAACACATTCCAGTTTTAAAATATTTATATAATTACCATATATTCTTTTTCATTTTTAGAAATTTCTCTTATAATTTAAAATAATTATATCATTGCAATATTTATTATCTTGTTTTCTTCATTTCAGAACTTTTTTAAAAAAATTCTATAATTCCAGCATATTCTTTTTTCATGTTTAGAAATTTCTTAGCAAAATTTTATATATTTCCAATATTAATTTATTATTTCATATAAAATATTTGGTGTTTAAAAAACTTTAAATTGTTTTTTCCCATCTTATTATTAGGTGGCAATGATATATATGAATTATTTCTAATTCTACTTCCAAGTTCTAGACTGTGAATCATTAAGTAATTAATTTAGAATCAGATTTTATAGTTCTATGACTTCTATCGGTCATATCTGTCATTCACCGGTCCAGCTCCAATATTAACATTTGCAGTTGTGGATTACTAAATAAAGAATTCCAACAGACCCATTTTATTGCAACAATTTATGATTTATATAAACAGATCTCTGTATAAATACTCCACCAAATATTTTTCTTCAATCAAATTTCAGAAGCGTGGTTGTGGATGAATAGAGAATGAGTCGTCCCCATCTAGGATTTACAAGTAATCCTAGAATTAGTGTAGGTTCTTGGGCAACAGTTTGTTAGTCATAATGTATTGTTGTACAACATTTGTTTTTTAGCATTTCCATGTAGTATTTGTTCATCTTCTAGAATGCGTGATTTCATTGTTCATGATTCCAAATACAGTAGCATTTCTTCATCTTCTAGAATTAGTGTAAATATTTAATTCATCCCATGAATAAAGATGTCAGTGAAAATTTATTTAAATTTTTGAAAATTTAATTAATTTACGGTAATATTATTTTATACGGTACTACAAAACTCAGTAATCTCATTTCTAGTATTAGATATCTTTTTAATTTTTGTATCAACATAAAAACATCCATTAAGTTACTGTATATTATAATTTGTCAGTGTATTTGTACTAAACGACTGTCATTCATTGATGAGGTTTTTAAAATTTTCGCTATTAAAATTGAGAACAGCTAAGTTAACAGTAATTGTGTTATTAAACAATTCTTGCAGTGTAAAATTTAAACATAACTGACGATCATCATTACATTTATTAAATCAAAATTAATAATAAATTTCAGCTTAAATTAGATATATAGTCAGACATAATTTAAATTATTTCTCCGTGGAAAATTAAATTCAGAGCATCTTTTTACGAAAATTAGTCATGCATAATGTAAACTATTTCTCTATGGAAAAGTATTGTACGGAGTATTATTGTTATATAATCAAAATTCGCAATTTTAATATATATTTTGTATAAACTATTTTTACAAATTACTGTCATAAAGTTACGGTATAATTTGAAAGTGTGTATTTTGTATTGTTAAATTTTTTACAAAAGTAGTTACCCAAGATTATAACTATTAGTATTATTATCGAAGAATATTTAGATTTTAGATTTAATATACTGGTCATGTTAATTTTTTTATATTTGTACTTTTATTTATTTATTTGTTTTGTAGTTCATTATATGATTTTTAGGTAATAATTTTGACATTCTAGATATTATACGTTGTAGATTAATTATTGGAAAATTTGCAAAAAACGATGAAGTTTAGTGAAATTTGATTAGTTTCGCAACTTTAAAAATCAACTAGTAAAACCATGAAGTTTGGATTTGTTCTAAATTTTTTCATAATGATTTTTGATGAAATTGTATTTGGAAGCTGAAAAAATCATATGTGGATGTCATATGGCCAATATCAATCGCTCATAATCGCTTACGAATTTCTAAGCTCGATTCTCAAGCACCGTGCGAATTTCTAAGCACCATGCGAATTTCAAGTCATTTTGACATAGAATGTTTTTGGGCACTTTTTCAACGTCTTCGTTGTCTACATGCATCACTATAGCTTAAAGTTTCTTAATTAATGATTATTAAGGGTTGATTAACACTTTAAACTGAATTTAGTTATCTATAATTAACTTTGATTCTTGTTTTACAACATAACACCTTTGGTATATCCTTTTCCATATGAGTTATAGTACGTAATCTTCTCCTAATTCACTATATTTTCTTTTCTCACGACAAATTATGTAATTATTTTAATAATATTTCATATTTTTGCAGTGGCAATATGAGATCCAAAACTGCATGCTCGATCCATATAACGGGGTCTTTGTTATCAGGATTGTAATAGCGAGTATATAAGAATTTTTTTATAGTATATAATAGTCATTCGAATAGTTGGGAAAAGGAAACTCGAGCTATAGATCCAGAGAGACTTACGAGTAGTTTTGCTACAGATTCTACTTACCTATGGATTGTAAGTATATTCAACGTTTTTTGTTTTTTAATTCCAATATAATTTTATATGTAGAAATTAATTATGATCTCACATTTTCTTTTGGTTTGTGGCAGAGATGTTTTTTCCAACAATTCTTCCGGTCTATGACAAAAGATCGCTACTTCACTCTGCGCTAAGTTAGGTTTATATATATTTGCCATATGAGATTCTTTAATGCAGTAGTTAATATATGCATACGGGGGAAGTGTTATATTGTTAACCCAATGCTTAATTGATAACTACAACTCAATAATAGCCATTAGATATTCAAATTAAAGGCCTAGATCATCAACCACGAAATGTCAATACGATAAAAAAAAAAGGTCAATAAGGTCATATGATTAATTCCAAAAAATATCAATAGGGGCATTAATGTCAAGTTAGTTATAACTAACTTTTAAAAGAAATCCCAAAACTTTAAATTCATATAACATATATCAAATTAAAGATAATTTTATAAGGATTCCAACGATATACTACATGCATATGTTCCGACGTCAAAATTTGAAAAAAAAAATCTAGAATTTTCGTATTTTTCGTACACATGCTAATATCAATACAGCTAAGATAATATGTCAATATAAAGCATATACAATGTAAATCCTAAATTTGTGTTGACATTCTCAAAGCATTGTGTTGATATTTTCGAAACACTATATTGACATTTTCATCCAAAACCCTAATTTGGCGTTTTTTTTTAAAAAAATTCGATTTAATTAATAAAAACAAAAATTACACGTGGCAAATTGTAGACCACATGTTTTTTAAAATTATGTGATCTTAAATTAGTTGTAGTTAGCAATTAAATGATGAGTTAGCAATTGATCACTCCCCGTGGTGTACCTAAATTTGATTGTAGCATGCAACAAATGACTCCTTCAATTTTCGAAAAAATATTCAACGATCATTGGAAGACGATTTCAAAGATGTCTTCGGCATAAAGTAAATGGAGTAAATCATAGGAGTTATAATTAATCACCGTTAAAAAATATGTACTCAATTTCCATTTTAATTTTTCACTACAATAATATTTTATATATTTATGAACAACCCAATCATGTGTATGATGGTGGTCATATTCTTTTTTCGATAATCTACTTAGTATTTTGATTTAAAGTAGTATTGCTTCTATTTAATTTTATCTATTTGTCTTTATATGGCTATGGTTCTCATTTCTAACTCTAGTCATGGGTGTATTATTTATTTTCTAAAAAGAAATTTTCTACTTTTGGAAGAGAAATGATGACAAGTACTAATATTGTACTACTATGTTTATAAGAATGCATGCACTTCTGTTCGTGGGAGCAAAACTGAAAATAATAGTGCCAAAAATGACTCCAGCTCAGGTTGACTATTCTTCAGACATCAATCTCTTCTGGTTCAAACGCCTCTAGCTCGTCTGGACTCTTTTTCATTTCGTTCTCTTTATGGTAAATATACCATAAATATAAATTGAAGTTTCTTAATTAATGATTATTAGAGGTTGATTAACACTTTACATTGAATATAGTTATTTATAATTAACTTTGATTCTTGTTTTACAACAGAACACCTTTGAGAACACCTTTGAGATGCCCTTCTTTACATGTGTCACAGTAGAAAATTTTCTTCTAATTCACTATATTTTTTTATTTTCTCATGAGAAATTATTTAACTGAAATAATAATATTTCATATTTTTGCAGTGACAATTTGGGATCGAATCCCGCTTCCACGAAAATGGCTCATTCTTTCTTATCAAGATTGTACTAGTGTGAGTATATAAGGATTTTTTATAGTCTATATTTATTAGAATTTCTACATTCACTCAAAATATTATTAAATGTACATTTGCTTAGTTAATTCAGTAACATGTTAAATTAATTAAATGCAGAGTGACGATACAAGTCCTTTGCAGCCAGGGACAAAAGTAGAAACTAAATTCTGTTGAAACAGGCCGAAAACATTCTTTGTTAGAATGACTTGAAATTCGCACGGTATTTGCAAATTGAGCTTATAAGTCATTCTGACATACTATAGATATTAGGCTAAACTCTAAACAATAAAATTTGCATTGTGAAACTTGAAATTCACACGATAACTTGAAATTCGCACGATGTTTTGAAATTTGCACAATACCATAGATATAAACAAAACTATTAGTGTGGGTTATAGTAGTATTCGTTAACACATTAAGCGTGTGTAATCCACATACAACTTCATGTTTTTATAGGAACAAAATGAGATTAAAACATCATAAACAATAAAATTAAGATAACGAAAGTTATAAGAAGTGCAAAGCCAAAGGGATCCCCATGATCACTTTCCATTACTGATATTTATGCATGAGCCGAAAATTTATATTTCAAAGTTTTAATTTGTGATTCCTTTCTTGTTTCATGAAAAGCAGTTTAATGTAAGGAGTAAAATTAAAATTGAAGAATATGGATTAATAGTGAGCTTTCTATTTAGGATATTAATTACTGGTATTTTAGTTTTAAACGTTTGTGTTAATGAGTTATAACTATTTGACCTTTTAAATAATAAAAATAATTTTAATTGATAGATAAATTTTTAATTTAAATGATATTAATTTAATCTTTTTTAAAACTCTCCTTTTATATATGTATAGATAGATTGTTCCCTTGTACGTAAGAACTATTAAGTTTACGATAAAAGAGGGGAATTACAAGATACTATTTCATCCGTCCCATAAAAATATTTACACTCCATTAACACTATTTTAACTTTCATTTTCCTCTTCTCTCTTACTTTATCAATTTTATCTTAATTTCCATGTCATATCAATGGCTCATATTTTTATGAGATAGAGAGAGTATTAATTACCAAAATTAAATAAACAAATTTTCTAATGCACTAAATCCCCCTACGGCATAACATAAACAAGGAAAACATTCTTAATCTTTATTAGACGTTAACACACCAACAACAAATAAATAAACAAGAACAAAGGAAAACATTCTTAATCTTTAGAGTGAACTCCATAAAAGGGCCCTAACTCTTCGGCTTGTTGCACCGTTGACCCCTAACAAAAAAAAATCCCACCTTAGGAGTCTAACAAAATATAAAATCACAAATCTGATTTTTTCGGACGATAACACCCTTAAGCCCTTAAAGGGCATTTTCGCCTATTTATCGACGCCGCCTCTACATGCCGCCTGCAACATGCAGTTTGGCTTACATCCGCCCAATGATGTGATTGAAATGTCATGTCTCTCCTCTCTCTCCCTTGAATTTTGGCAGACGACGTTTGGCTTCTCACAAGCAACATATGTGTACCTGAATTGAAATATATTAAATAGGATGTGAAATTAAATCACTTATTTTTCACTTCCCTCCAATTCACTTTCACTTGTAGTCTTTTGTGTTTTGCGCTCTCTCATAAGAATCCACTCCACCACTCCAATTTTTATCCATTTTTCGGCGGTGTTCAGACGCCATTTTCATCAATGCCGCCTAAACGAAAACGAACTGGTACCTCTGGAGCGTCCTCGTCCCGTAGTTCGTCGTGGCGGAAAAAGCAACCGGCACCACCGTCGTCTCCGTCTCCGTCTCCGCCACCGTCACCTAGACGCGGTCAGGTAATCGACGTAGACCCAGAAACATGGGACATCCGCAATCCTGCGTTGGATATCTTTTTCCCGGAAGAAGAATACAGTAAGTTCAATTTTAAATTTCACAAATCGCTCACCTACCAATTTTGTGATTTAATTTAGGGTTTCGAAAATTGTTAGTTTTGGGAATTTGTTTTGATTTCGTTGCGTTCTTCTCTGATTTTAGACTTTATATGTGACATTTGTTGGTTTAATTTTGGTATTTTTCTAATTTTCTAATAACCCTAACAGAGGAGCATCCCGGGAGGTTTTCCGTTGCATTTCATCACGGTGGTTCACTCTTCGAAATCACTGGACAGAAGAAGTATGTCGGGGGTCACCTGACATTCTTTGACTATTGCAATATTAACCAATTCGAGCTATTAGATCTGTCCAGTATGGTGTTGAGGTTGAAGTATGATAGGAAAACCGTCTGCGAGTTCTATTACATTCATCCAAAGTATAGTGGTGATTGTATGGGCGTTGACATACACGGTGAGCTGATGCCCATTATTGATGACCCACATATGGCCGCTTTTCTCGAAGTTGCGGCTACTAGCACAAGGCTAGTTCACATTTACGTCGTCGAGATGACGGCGGCGGCAGCCTTACTTAAGAAGTGAAAGGAATAAGCGGAGAAGTTTCTAAAATTTGTCGAAGATAGGAAAAAATCCAAAGTTGTGATTGAGGAGATTGACGAACCTGAAACAATTACTGTGCCCAAACCTAAACCAAAAAAGAAGAGACAACAACCAGATGAGCTTAAGAAAACAGTGTCACCGTTGTTGATGATTGAGTGGTACCCTAGGGATGTAGAGTTTGAAGAGTATTTGACCAAATGTTTAGAAGACAAACGTGCGGAATGGAAGAGGGAAGAGGACGCAGCCCGTAAGAATTTGATGGAAGCATTTGCATCATGTACGAGTGCAGAAGGAGCACAACCCGAAGTTGTTGTGGCCGAGTTTGAAGAGACTGATGCAGTAGTGGAAGTTGATGGACAGGGAGACGTACATGCATGCAAGAGGTAGATGTGCTGTTTGTGATTTATGAGTTACATTGCAATAATAATGGGTCTTCTCTTGTGATTTATTTATGATGTTTAGTACAAATATTGTAGGATGTCACAATCCCAAGACCGTCATCAGTTGATTCCATGACAAGTATGCCAACTGGGCAATCATTGTCTACTCCATTGCGGAAATCTGTACCAGATGTACAACTTGAGGTTGAAGCCGTTGAAGATAATCTTGTTGAAGAAGTTATAGTAGGTGGCCGAGATGCCTATGAATGCATAGCAGAGGTTACTACTCAACTTGGAACTACATTTGTGATTTATATTTTATGTTTGGTATGCATTTGAGATTAATCTTTTTCATGCATTGTAGGTTGTAGTTTCAATGGCCCCAGCTTCAGAAGAACAATGTATTCGAAGTCCTCCGATGGAGCAATCAATTCCTACTCCTTCACCTGCACATCCACGTGACCAAGTGTCTGACTCAGTGGAAGTGGAAGAGCCAAGTACAGTTGAAGAGAATATGTACCAACCGAGCATGGACTTTTCAGCCGAACCACATTGTCAACCGCGGTTGAAAGTTCCCATTGTCGAGGACATATCAGATGAAATGCTAATGTCGGGATTCCATCCTGATGTGCAAGATGGAGCTCCAACGAAAGAAGTATCTGAAGTGCTGGAAGTACCACATGTTGTACCGGATATACATGCTGAGCCGGAACTAGAAGCACCAGAGGAGGTTTACATACCATCATTTGATTATGTTCCGGACGGCTGCCATCTCCATAACGAGGGACCTCCGAGTGATGATGAAGATGATGAGGTCGACCATTTTATCTCGTTGGCACACATGTGCCGAGATGAGCAGCTGTTTACGTCGTATTATGAATCCATATTCCAGCAGCAACATCCGTGTCAGGAGCAAGAGAATGTACACCAGCCGGGGCCAGGGGAGAAACGACGGAGGAAGTATTCACCTTATGTGGAAAAGAAGAAGACGACAGAGAACCCATTATGCGAGGATGAAATTGTGGACGAGCTACAAGATATTGATGACCTTGAAGATTTGGAGGGTTTGAAGAAGAAAGGCATCAAGTATACCCCGTTCAAGCTCAACCTTAATGAGATACCGATGTGGAAGCCTGGTAATGTTTTTTAAGTATAGAGATTTCTTGTTTGATGTGTTGAGGTAGTATGCAATCATGACTAGACGGCGGGTGCATGTGAAAAGAAATGACGGCGACAAACTACGTGTCGTGTGTAAAGGGCAAGACTGTGAGTGGTATGTGTTCTTGAGGAAGCTCGAGACAAACAATGGAGCGGATTATGTACTGAATATGCAACGGGATCACGCGCACACATGCTACCAAGTGCTGGATCAGAAATGGCTCACTGCAAAGTGGCTAGGTGAGCGTTACATGGAAAAGATCAAAGACAACCCTCACATTCCACTAGCAGCTATACGGCAGTGTGTCGATGAAGATTTTGGGCTAAAGATCGGTAGGATGAAGGCATATCGGGCCAGAGAGCACGCACTGATGGCATATTCGGCTCTGCGGCAACCCAGTACAGGAACCTGTTCTACTACAAAGCCGAATTGGAATGGACACACCCTGAGTCCAGTGTACATATACATTATGAAAATACGAGGGATACTGGTGCCGTAGGCCCGAGATTACTGAGGTTCTACTGTTGCCTTGGACCATTGAAAAAGGGGTGGACGCGGTTATGTCGACCAATTATCTTCTTGGACGCGTGTTTCTTGCGAGGATTGTACAAAGGGCAGCTAATGACAGCAATGAGAATTGATCCCAACAATGGCTGGTGGCCGATTATTGCCTGGGCTGTGACTGAAGCGGAGAGCTATGTCCAGTGGAAGTGGTTTTTGGAGTACTTGTCCGACGACTTCGATTTGCACGTTAATGGCCCACGATATGTCTTTATGTCTGACTAACAAAAGGTATGTACATTTTTGTGATTTCACTGTTACGTATTATACTTCGGATGTGATTTAAGTTTAATACTTTATCTGTGATTTTATCAAATATTTAGTACTGTCATTGTGATTCTATGGTAATGGTGTTGTGTTGTGTTGTGTACGCCTGTGGCAGGGTCTTGCAAAAGTGATTACTGAGGAATTCCGATAGAGCGAGCATCGCTTCTGTGTTCAGCACATATACAATAATTTCAAGAAGAGATTCGTTGGGGAAAATTTCAAAGAACGGTTGTGGGAGATAGCCGCGAGTACAACCTTCGAACATTACGTGGACAAGATGGATGCTCTGCAGATTGAGTACCCTTCAGCACATCATTGGCTTTCTGGGGTTGCTCCCAAAGACAAATGGGTGAAGGCTTTTTTCTCCCCACATACTTGTTGTGATGTGCTCCTCAACAACATTTGCGAGACCTTTAAATCGAAGATTGCATTGGCTCGAGAAAAGGCTATTATCAGTATTTTGGAGGACATCAGAACCAGTCAGATGGAAAGGCTCCAGATCAGAGGCCAGTGGATCAAAAGCTACAATTACGCAGTCCCTCCTGTTATCAAGGAGATTATTGATAAATGGTACGCGGGGGCTTCTTCACGGAGAGCTATATGGAACGAAGAGTCTTCATGTTGTGAACATGCGCGATTTTACATGCTCATGCAGACTGTGGCAGCTATCAGGGATTCCGTGCACTCATGCTATCGCAACAATCAACAAGAATGGCGGGGATGTCCTTTACCCAATCAATGGGGTGGACAATTGGCCCAAGAGTTGTGATGGTGCATTGGAACTGGCGCTTCCCAGGACAAAGCGACAGCGTGGACGATCGAAGAAATTGAGGCGTGAGGAGCCCCAGATTCGTCTTCATGCCGACGGAGGTAAGTCCCTGCGACGAACCTTCATAATGAGATGTCGCCGGTGCGGGCAAGAAGGCCATAACATGAGGACTTGCAACTGTCAAACCTCAACTCTTATGACGTATGCACTTACTATAAATAAATTCAAACTTTAAAACAAATAACCACATTTCGAGTACATAAAGCGCACATATTATATAGTTTCAAAACCCCTATTGATCAAGTACATATTTTAAACTTTCTAAACTGTAGTAGGACCTTCTCACCACTCTATTGAATATACATTTATCTACATGCAAAACTGATGAGGAGGAGAAGGTTGTCAAAACGCGTCAGCCGCCGAAACTGATAACACGTGCAGTTCCTACGACCAACGTCAACCAAAAACTTCACTAATCTCTTATTCCTGAAAAATATTAGTGGTTTATATGAGCCACAACTCAGTATATATAAACCATGCCTTTAATTTCACATCACGAAAATCAAACATATTCTCTAGCCAAAATATTCAACAATAAACAACATATATTAAAAATAATTCATATAAATATGCATTATGCCACTCTGCGCAGTTTATTATTCTGTGACAAATCAAGTCTGGTATCTGCCCGGGATTCCTCTATGACCCGAAGGTCCCTCTGTAATTGGACTCATAGGTCCCTCTGTATTCGACTCGAAGGTCCCTCTGTATTGGACTCATAGGTCCCTCTGTATTTGGACTCATAGGTCCCTCTAAAATTTCAGATCCAGTGCAAGGCTGTCACAGATCCTCTTTAATCACATGATTCATGTACTTTCAAAACCACATGTAACATATATCAATGTCATCAACTACATATCTATATTATATTCAATCAAATAATTCCAACATAATATATAAAACATATCCATGTAAATTTCACACCATATAATTCAATTACTCAATCAAATTCAACAATTAGCAATCACTCAAATATCACATATAAAATTAAAAGTGTGATTTATACACACCTGATAAATAATTGAATTAAATTCTGATTCTGGTTTTGCGATCCACAATTCTTATTTCCTTTCTTCTTCTAATTTTCCTCTACTAACTATGTATCATTCTGTTTCCCTTTCTCTTTTTATTTTTTTCTTTGCTCACTGACTATACGTGTGATTATATAAGTAGGCAAAAGTGGTTATTGAAAAGTAATAACTTAAAGCTACTGATAATAATTATAAATATTAAAATAAATAGCAACATGCAAATTATAGTCCATTTATTTGACATTTGTCCTATAAGATTAGTGGCACTATTAATTAGTAGCCACGTACATACTAACACATTTTATTTCAAGCAATGTTACAACTATTATTTATATTATATTGATTTAGGATTACTATCATTTTCTATGTACTAATATATATCTGTACGTACATAATTATTAGTACTATATAGTACACATGCACACACATTTACATAATTATTTATATATACGTGGTATTTTATACTATAATACAATATATATACATCTATTTAATGATTTCCGTATATGAAAACTATCTATATATTCGATTATAGTGAGTCGATCATAACCATAAATATATCCTTTATGACACACTTAATATCTATATAGTATAAATGACAATTTATTATGCAATGACAAAATAATATGATAATATGCAAAATAATGCAAGTTTCGGGTTAGGGATGTCACAGCAACAATGATCCTCGGACAGATGCTCGTGCTGAAGTTGGAGAGAGTTCACAGCAAATGGGTCGCGTACGACGGATAGGAGGGGGAATAACTTGCCCGAATCGTCAAACAATCGCCAAAGCCAAGAGGTAGTATTCATTACATATTCGCATAAAATAATACGAAATGCTTTTTTCATATCATATTATTTCTTGCAGCCTAATGTTGCAGTCCGGGACATAGCACTAGGAGCAGGACCAGGGCCAGGTCTCAGCCTCAGCGTTGTGGCCGCCGCGGTGATCAAGATTGACAATCTTACTTACTGAAGCAGCAGTGGAACAGTTTCAAATCACTGTAAAAACTTGTCTGTGTTTGGAGGTGTTTGAGATGGTTTTTTTGTCAAACAATATGGTGCATATATTGTGAATTGTGGTCGTTTTTGGTACGTATTTTGGTAGCAGTGATGAACTGAAGTTATGTATGTTAATATTTTGTGGTGTTTTGGTAGCAGTGATAAATGATGCTTAAAACTACCACACCATCTGGTTATGAAGGCATATTCATTTGATGGTCATCTTCGACAGTTATTTTTCAGTTGTGTTCGTAGTGTGTTATTTCATCCAAAATTGAATACCTCATTCGTGATTTATGTTATAACTTCAAATTTGAATCGTGAACTGAGTCGTGATTAATGGTATTCCATGCAAACTTAATACGTGATTTCTCTCATAGTTTGTGTCCTGAACTGTGACTGTATCCTAATTTGTGACCGCTTCTGTGATTATATCGTATACGGTTTTTATATTTCATTGATATTCATATGACATCGAAAAATGAAAATTTAAACATAATGACAAAATAATTAGATAACAAAAGACAGTACGTCCCACATACCATATAGCTACAAAAGTAGAAATATTACAATGCATAACAACAAGATTGTGAATTTAAACTTTCGGGACGTTTTCGTTGTTTTAGCAATTTTCAGTGTCAAAGCTTCACACTCGTCAGTTTTCATTGCCAATTGTAACTTCAACACTTCACACTCCTCAATTTGTGTGTGCAATTTCTCTTCAAGAACACCTTCAATTAATGATTTGGCTCTAAGCTGAGATTCGAATTGGTCTCGTTCAAGTTTCACTCTTTGAAAGTAACTCTCTTGGCTTGGGGACAGACTCGCATCGACCCATCGAAAAAACTTGCAATCATCTTCCTGCAGAAAACTTGGTGATTAAACTTCTGCCAACAAAATTCATTTGAAATACTTATTACAATACAAGATTTTAACCTTCCATATTGGGCAGCGATAGTAACATCTACCCGGGTTAGCAGCCGTCCTAGATATCACAAGCTGAGCCTCAAGATCATGATTACAGTTCACAATTTCAGGATGAGGCCAATTCCAATTGAAGCTTGACCCGTAAGATTGAGAAGAAGAAGAGGACATTGCAATAGGGCCTGAATTCAATTCAATATAACAAAATTCAAATAAGCATTGCAAGTTCGACGAAACCAAAATTCAATCCAGAATTGGAAAATAATATGCTAAAATAAACTCAATAGAAAAAAAACAACAACAAATGAAATCCCCAAAAATTTGCATACTACTGTAACCTTAAATCATATGCTAAAATTCTTACCACAATTGCAAAATAAAATGAATCATATGCTAAAAAAACAGTAACATTAACTGTTTGCAATTTAATATTGCTCTCTAAAACGAAATCCCCCAATATTTGCATAGTACAGTAATCCTAAAATCGAAAATCCCTAAACCCCTAATTCGCGTTGCAAATCGTTTAGCCTAAACGGGAAGCAGTTCACTCTATAAAAAATAATAAGAAGACACTAACTCGAGTTAGGGATGGCGATTCGTGGGGTTCACAATACGACGACGAAGAAGAAAAAAACGAAAGGGGAAGAAGGTAGAACGACTGAATAGAGAGGGAGAGATAATATAGTCTAACTCAACATCATAAGAAAGTGAAAACAAAAAGCCTGTTTGATTTTTGACATCTCTTACACACTAGCTTGTTGTCACAGCATAGGTATGCAGGGTTCTGGCAGGTTTCAGGGATAATGAGATGCAATTGAAAGCTATTTGGGCAATTTCGTCCTAAAATTGGCAAAATATGCCAATTTTTTTGTTATGATTTTTTTGTTAGGGGCCAACGATGCAACAAGCCGAAAAGTTAAGGCCATTTTATGCAGTTCACTCTAATCTTTATTAGACGATAGCACACCAACAGCAAATAAATAAACAAGAACAAAGGAAGTAAAGTTCATTAAAAGCAATGCATTCCCCAACTCGGGAAGAGAGTTGAGTTTCAAATGAAATTTTAGATGTTCAGCCTCAGCCTGTGCAGAGTTTCAGTTCTCACGACTAGCTAAAGGTCTAAAACCAAAAATTTTGTTTATTCAAACATCTTACATTTCCCAAAACATAGCAAGCTCTACGAGACATTATTCAGCCGTAGTCAAGCCTCAACTCCATCGAACCCATACATGTCTAGTAGGGTGCAACAGGTGTGCGGAAGCTGGCTCCTGCGTACACTGCTTCTGAACCAAGCTCCTCCTCAATCCTCAACAGCTGCACCCAAGTTATACCACTTAGTTTTATGTCACCAGATATGAAATCAAAACACAAAAGGAGAGACACCGAGTAGTTAGAAAGTTGAGGTTACGAATAATTAGATGCTTACCTGGTTGTATTTTGCAAGACGTTCTGATCTGCAAGGAGCTCCAGTCTTAATTTGTCCCTGTCAAACGAAACAAGTAAATAGATTTTAGCTAAATCCTACATTTAAGTTAAGGTATACACAGGTGTTTAACGTTTAAAACAAGCTTTACCGTGGACAATCCAACTGAGAGATCAGCAATGAAAGTGTCTTCGGTTTCCCCACTACATCAAGAAAGGATCATTTTGAGTATCTACGAAGTTCAATAAGATTTCAACCACAATACATACAAGCATAAAAAGTACCATACCTTCGGTGGCTGGCCATCACGCCCCATCCAGCTTGCTTCGACATCTTTACAGCTTCAATACTCTCAGTCACAGATCCAATTTGGTTAACCTGGTAAACAAGGTGGATAAATTTATTACTATAGAGGAAATAAGGATCACAAGAGACTGTATAGATGATCGCATGAAACGTAGCCATACCTTTAGAAGAAGGGCATTGCAACTCTTCTCCTTGATTGCCTTCTCAACTCTCTGCAGATGTTAATAACCAGCGAAGTAAGAATTTGAAATATAAATTTATATTAAGTACTTAAAACCAGCAACATAAACTACAAGTCAGATTGCCAATTACCTTAGGGTTGGTGACAAGGAGATCATCTCCCACAATCTGTACTTGAGTTCCACATTCTGCGGTCATTTTTGCGTAGTGCTCCCAGTCATCCTGGTCAAATGGATCTTCAATTGACACAATAGGGTACTCAGCCACAAATGACTTGTAGAGATCCTTGAGTTGTTCGCCAGAGATCTTGTCTTTCCCATTATTGTTCTGCAGGGACAAAACGATAATTATGGGAATAGAAAAAGCTACAGACAATCAGTTGATGTTGTATAAGCACGGGGCAGCATGTCTCACACAAGAAAGTAAACACACGAAATCTAATTCTATGACATTGCAGAGCTGTTTAACTTGCCTCTTCCTTGAAGTTCAAGTCATAGGTCTTGTCTTCCCCATAAAACTCAGATGCAGCAACATCCATTCCAATAACAACCTAGAAGCATCAGTATTTGCATCATCAATACCACTTAACAGTTGAAGTTCTCTAAAAGAAGAAACATAATACATGAGTCAGCAATTCACAAATAAGAACTCACTTGTTCAGTATAACCAGCTTTGGCAATAGCAGTCTTTAGCAGTTCAAGGCCCTCCTTGTTCTCCTGTAAATAGCAGTGATGTTGAACATGTAAGTATTCTATCACACAAAAAAATGGAGAAATGCGGACCAAAGTATATGATACCTGAATGTTGGGAGCAAAACCACCCTCATCACCAACGTTAGTGGCATCCTGCCCATATTTCTTCTTAATAACAGCCTGAAATCAAAGGATCAAATATTATGAACCGGTTGACGACATTGCAATTGTAGGAACAACAATTGTAAAATTCGACAAGGATATTAAGTTACAAAATTAACGACTTCTTAGTACACGCTAAATGCAAGCAGAAGAAAAAACAAATTGTGATTGCTATTCTAGATCTTCCTAAAACAAGGCAGTCAGAGCTATTAGGCTTTAAAACTACAACTAGCTCCAGAGATTGATAAGCAGAGTTGGAGGAGCCAAGAGATATAACTTGCCTTCAAATGGTGGTAGACTTCAACACCCATCTTCATGGCCTCCTTGAAGGATGAAGCTCCAATAGGAAGAATCATGAACTCCTGCAGGAAAAAGTTAATTTTGATTGAGACAAAGTTTGATTACAGCAGTAAGATGATTCAAATAAACTTGTGTCATAGACATGCCTGCATAGCAAGCTTGTTTCCAGCGTGTGATCCACCATTGATGACATTGAAAGCAGGCACAGGGAGCACCATGTTCTTGTTGCCAGCTAGGTTGGCAATGTGCTGATAGCAGAAAGATTAATCATGTCAGCAATCTAAACATAGAGACTATTAGTAGTACCAAAATCTGGAAAATATTAATGTTGGGCAGTTGAAAATTCAAGGATGCAACAAATTGATTACGCCAGAAACATAGAATAGAAAAGGCTCCAAAAAAACTGATTCAAATATCTAAAAGTAAATGAGAGTTGGTATCCTTTATACCTTGTACAGAGGGATATTGAGGACAGCAGCTCCAGCTTTGCAGACAGCGAGTGACACCGCAAGAATAGCATTCGCTCCAAGCTTAAGAAAAACAGTTTATCTTCCAATCAATATATATCCCAAAAGAAAGAGGAAAAACATCAACAATTAAACAGATATACTAGGCTACCTTTTGCTTGCACCAACCCCACTCGTTCTGAGTTCCATCAAGTTGGTGAACCATGTAATTATCAATGGCAGTCTGATCAGTCGGGTCCTGAAAAATACAAATTTCAGTAATGTCACCAAATTTATGAAACAGTTTGCTTGCATAACTAGTCGAGGAAAACAAACCTTTCCAACAAGGGCTGGTGCAATGATGTTGTTGACATTGTTAACAGCCTAACAAACACATCAGAACCATATAACAAAAGTTAGGTTCCAAACTTGCAATCAGATTTGTAAAACAGAATAATACACAGCGAACACCGACCTTTGAGACACCCTTGCCAAGGTAGTCAGATCCTCCATCCCTCAGTTCAAGAGCCTCATAAATTCCTAAGATGATATTTAAAGATATATTAAAACCAATAAATACATTAAATGTGTCGCAAACTTTTATTCAGCAGACAGTTGCACAAAACACAGATCATCCACATCAAGTTACTGGAAAACAAAATCAGCTTCGAATAAATAAATCAAACTAAACAGTTTCTCAATCAAAAACTATCAATGTATGAGTCAATTTGAATCGATTGGGGAAATATGAAATAAGCGCAAGGAATCAGATCTCACCAGTGGATGCACCACTAGGAACGGCAGCTCTAGCAAAAACTCCATTGGATGTTTTCACATCAACCTACAGTTAGTTCACACAACCAAACATTACAACAAGAAGCAAAAAGAACTGATGCATGACAGTACAAAGTGTAGGTTGATTATAGCAATCGCCAACAGTCTCGTGACTCAAAATCGTAAAAAACAATCTAATTTAGACAAGAGGTGAAGAATTACTTTAACAGGGGCACAAATATAGAAGCGTAGAGATAAAAGGGAAATTAAGCAGAAGTTGGAAGTGGACGCACCTCGACTGTGGGGTTGCCACGGCTGTCGAAGATCTGACGGGCCTTGATGCTGGTGATAGTGGCCATTTCGGAGAGATAATAGATCTAGTGCGAGAGAGGATAGTGAAGGTAGTGATGCTTTTGACGATTGAGAAGGCGGAGGAAAATATGTGCGTGTATTTGTAGAGGTTGGGGCTTATTTAGAGCCGTTGATTTAGATGAGATTTGAGATTATGGTTGGATTGGGCAACAAGAAATTCATATGACTGCCTTTAACTTTCTTTCATCGACTGTGTCCAAAACTGCAAAATGTCTTTATGACCACTCGTGTGACAGCCGGTGAGATTTAATTAAACAAAATTACTCCTATTTATGACTTTTAAAAATAGAAATTATTTTTATTTTGTGAGATCCTTGAATATAAAAAATTTTTAAATTTTTTATTTTAACATTAACATTATATTTATTATTTTTTTCATTTTATTTTTCTTATTTTATTTATCTTATTTTATCATTTTTTTATTTTATTTAATAAATTATCTATTAAAATTTGTGTTGTTTATAAAATTTTTATTTTTTAAGGACAGAGGTAGTAATTGTAGTAATTTGTATTTAAATATTGGGAAAATGTTGAGTATAATATAGATATAGGTAACGAGAAGGTCATCTCATCACCAATAAAAACTGTTGGGGTGCACCATTTCTTCTTATAGAGAATTTAAGTTTTAAATCCAATTGATTTTTTATTTTGTATTAGTATGTTTTCTTAATTAAAATCATATCTTTATTTTAATCGATAAGTAACTTGGTTGCATATAAAAAATCAGATTATTTAATAATGTTACTATTTAAATGATTTTCACAACTTAAAATGAAGGTTCTTAGATTTATAGTTATAGATAATTTATTTCAACTTTTACACGTTGTATTATTTTTACTGAGATATTATCTTTTAACTATTTAAATAAAGTTTTAGTTTTTTAAAAAATATAGAAAGGATATATAATATAAATGTATTAGAAACAGAAAAAGATTAAAAAAAAGTGAAATCTAAAAGTAATTTTTAATAAAAGTATTTTGCAAAATTATTTTTATATGAAAGTTGAAACGTAAGATACTTTTTCAACATTTTATAAAATACTAGATGATTTATCAAAGTTGAATATTTACTTTGTAAGTTAAAGTTTTGCTTGCTTGGTTTCCTTCAAATATGTATTAAAAAATTATTTTGTCTATAAGAGCATCTCCAAAGAAGAAGAGTAAATTGAAAAATTATATTTCTCATTTATTTTTAAAAAAAGATATAGTACTATATTTTTAAAAAGTAGTGAATTTCAAGTGAAAAGGATAAATTGAAAAAAAAATTAGATGGAGTACAAAAATATGTCCCTATGTACATTTTGTACGGAAAAGAAGTAAATATGCATTTTTAAAATTAAGCAAGATATAGTCATATCCTTTCAAATATAGGACTCTATATCCTACCCATCAGAGTATTTTAAAGGAGGTAAGATATATCAAAAACGTATATCAACGATTTACCTTCTTAAAAGAAAAATATATCATTTGAAAAAGTAATAAACTCCAAAAAGAAAAGGTATATAGAAAGGTAAATTATTATTTTAAAAAATAGTACGAGATAGTGTAACAAAACAAATATTTTATAATATGATTTTCAAGAAAGATAAATAGTCAAATATGATACTTATTCTCAATTTACCATTCTTTTTAAAGATGCTTTTAGAGATACTAAGAATATATAAATTACTAGTATTAATTATTTATTTTTATTCTTTCCTCAGAGATGCTAGTTAAAAGCAAACTTAGAGTAGACCAAATTATTGACATGCCCCTGAAAGAATATAATGATATTCATTTAATTGCTTGAAGTATACAAAAGAATTTGAAGAATCGCTATATTATTTGTTTTTTCCTTCAACAAATACCATTAACCATTAAGGTAGACCGAATTAAAGTCTAGAACTCATTCCTCTATTTTTATTTCTTTCCGAAACCACAAACCGACTAACCGTTCTCACGACCGACGATGCATTTTGTAGAAGTTATTCAATTAGGAAGTCAACTGTTTATTAGTAATTATGTTTTTTATGACAACTAGCCATAAAACTAAAAAGACGGAATAAAGTTAATTAATGTTTTGGTTAAAGAAGGTTGTTGTGTCAAAGTCAAGGACAAGAGCAAACAAATATTTTCAGAGAGCAATTAATACGTTTTCAATAATCACTTTTACTCAACAAGTGTCTGTTTTTAATTTGGAACATAATGTAACTGGCCTTCTTGGTTATAAAATCAACCATTTTTATTTAGAGTAGTGATAAATTAATAAAAATTGTACTATAAAATTGGGGTATATTTGTCATTTTCTTTTAGGAGATGTTGTTTCATAATAATAAATTAAAGAGAAAAATATGGCTTCTACCTTGTGATGGTGGGAATACAAATTTTTATCATAACTTATTTATTGTTGGAATTTTATAAAAAAAAGATATTGACGCCTACTATCATAAAATTTTTCAAAATTTTATTTTTTCCACGAACTTTGAAATTTAGATATAATATCACGAACTTAAATATTTGTTGAACTATTTTCCCTGTGACAAATTCTAACTACATTAAAATGAAATTGATAACTATATCTGGTTTCTAGGGAGGGACTTTGTAATCACATTATTATCAATTTTCAGTGGTAACCATATCTTATAAGTATGAAGTAATAACAAATGAAATTTAGCTAGATATTGTTGCTGGTGGGAAAATACAATAAATGTTTAATTTTGTGATATTATTATATATCAAGTTTAAAATTTATAAAAAAAATATATATTTTTAAAAAATTCATGATATTAGACCCCACTATTAAAAAATAAATAAGCTTGAAGTAATAAAGGCATTGAAAGTATGACACAATATTGCACGTCTCGTGGTAAACTTCGTCATAAATAAAAAATAATTCGTATATATTGCAAAATAGAGCTCTATATCGGCCGGCAAAATAAAATAAAAAAAAACATAATGAGGAGATAAAATGATAATACTATAGGAAATTTGAAAAGGCTAGGTGTTTGGCCTTTCATCTTTTGGTAACCTCCAAATGCATTATGGTATGCATTAATGTCAAGACCTTTGAGGTGGTCTCCCATATCCTATAAATAGGTAGAGTTTGGGAGAGGAGAACACACCAACAATCATTCTCTCTTCTCTCTAATCTCTCAAGCATTCTAGTTCCATCTTAGAAGCATTGCATAGCTCAGTTCTCGTCTCCAATTCAAGTTCGCCGGAGCCTACGAGTTTGAGGTGCTTCAACTCGGTAGGAGGAAAGTCGTTTCATCTTTGGGGACGTTGCGCCAATCCGTGAGCACTAGCCGGGGCGTATCTCGTCTTGCGGAGAGAGGGTTTACCTCGACTCGACTTGAAGAAGACAATAGTTTGCATCTTGTTCTCTTATTGTATTTCTTTTGTTTTATTTACCTTCTAGTTTTTGGTTCTTTTGTAATAGCAAGAGTTGCCCATGTAAAGGCTACACTATTTCCAACAATCGCAAGACGAGATAATGTACTCTTGCCATCATCATGTCGACCGAAGCTGGAGGAAACATAAAATTCAAAGCTGGAATGAAGCAACAAACAGACACAATGTCGATGCGCACTGAAGTGATTAATTTCTTGAGATCCATTCTCTTGATAATTGTGTTTATCGTTTATCATTTGACAAGTAAGACCAGTTTTGACTTGGTAGTAATAATGCATGTGGTGTTGAATATACCAATGCACATATGGTTCAAGATAATTGTGTACTTATTGATGGAGACAATATTGTGCAAATTATTTGAACGTGTTGTTATAAACAACAAATATCAAGAGGTGGTCGCAATGGTCTCCGGCGTGAACCATGGTAATAATCCAAATGAATGGTTTGTTGATACGGGTGCCACATGTCATGTGTGCTCCGAGAGAAGCGTTTTTTCTACTTACAAATCTGTTGGAGGTAGAAAAGTACGCATGGAAAACCAAGCCTCTTCTGAGGTGGTTGGTGTGGGTAACGTGTTCCTAAAATTAGAATCTGGAAAGGTTCTTACCCTTAAGGATGTGCTGCATGTCCCAAACATCCGAAATAATTTGGTGTCAGGCTCACTTCTAGTAAATCATGAATTTTCACTAGAATTTGAGTGTGAAAAGGTTATATTGACCAAGTATGGAAACTTCATAGGTGAAGGTCACCTAGTGAATGGGCTTTTTGAGCTGAATGTTATGGTCATTCACCGTGGAAAAGCAATAAGCAATAAGGAAGATGGCACATCTTCTTATTTGCTTGAGTGCTCTGATTTATGGCATAAAAGATTAAGACATGTAAATCTAAATGCTATAAAAAGATTAGTAAATCTTGATTTACTAAAAGTTGATGAGTTTAATTCACAAAAGAAATGTGAAGTCTGTGTTGAAGCAAAAATGACCAAGCTGTCGTTCTGCTCAGTAGAACGGAGCACAACACCTCTAGAATTGATCCATACAGATATATGTGATTTTGTGCAAACTAGAGGTGGTAAAAAGTATTTCATCACATTCATTGATGATTAAACAAGATATTGTTATATTTACTTATTAAGAAGTAAAGATGAGGCAATTGAAGCGTTTAAAGACTTAAAAAATGAAGCCGAAAATCAACTTAATTGTCGAATTAAGTGTGTTCGAAGTGATAGAGGTGGTGAATATATGACGTCATTTGCAGAATTATGTCATGCAAGTGGTATTATTCACCAAACCATGGCTCCATATTCTCCTCAGTCGAATGGTGTTGCTGAGCGCAAAAATCGAACAGTGAAAGAGATGATGAATGCTCTGTTGATTAATTCAAGATTACCCCAGAACATGTGGGGGGAAGCTTTGCTAACCGCAAATTACATCTTGAATAAGATTCCACTCAAAAATTGGGATGTGACTCCTTATGAATTGTGGAAGGGAAAGAAACCTTCATATACATACCTTAAAGTGTGGGGGTGTTTAGCAAAGGTACAAGTGCCGCCTCCAAAACAAGTTGCAATTGGCCCTAAAACAGTCGATTGTATCTTTATTGGATATGCATTGAACAGTAGCGCATGTCGCTTCTTAGTTCATAAGTCAGCTATTCCCGATGTAGCTGAAGGAACAATAATTGAGTCAAGGAATGTTGTATTCTAGTGAAAGAATGATGGATGAAACCACTAGTTCTAATTCTCCAAAAGTGACGAGGACAAGTCCTGAGGATGTAGAACCAAGACGTGGTAAAAGAGTTAGAGTGGCTAAGACTTTTGGTCCAGACTTCATAACTTTTATGTTGGATGGTGAACCAAAGTCACTATCAGAAGCATTGTCTGGCCCAGACGCAGTGTGGTGGCTAGAAGCTATCAATAGTGAAATGGAATCCATCATGCTAAATAACACATAGGTGTTAGTAGACTTGCCGGAAGGCTGCAAGGCCTTAGGATGCAAGTGGATTCTGAAAAAGAAATATAAACCCGATGGTACTGTAGATAAGTACAAAGCTCGCCTAGTGGTGAAAGGCTTCAAACAGAAAGAAGGGCATGACTTTTTTGATACTTACTCACCTGTTACGAGAATAACTTCCATCTGGGTGCTTCTTGCGATTGCTGCATTACACAATCTTGAGATTCACCAAATGGATGTGAAAACTGCGTTTCTGAATGGTGATTTGGAAGAAGAGATATACATGGAGCAACCTGAAGGGTTTGTTGTGCCCGGGCAAGAACGCAAGGTATGCAAATTGGTAAAGTCTCTTTATGGACTGAAGCAAGCGCCGTTGCAATGACACTTGAAGTTCGACAATGTGATGTTGTCAAATGGATTCACTATCAATAAGTGTGATAAGTGTGTTTACATTAAGAACACAGATAACGGGTTTGTTATTGTGTGTCTGTATGTTGATGATATGTTGATAATGGGCAGCAATAGTGCCATTATTAACGAGACAAAAAACATGTTGAAAAGAAATTTCGATATGAAAGATATGGGTCTAGCTGATGTGATTCTCGGAATCAAAATAGTGAGAACTAATGAGGGAATTGCTTTAACGCAATCTCATTATGTTGAGAAAATGCTTAAGAAATTCAACTCGTTTGATTGTAAGCCAGCAAAGACTCCCTTGGAGCTCATTGTCTATCTAAGCAAGAATGTGGGTGAGCCTGTTGCTCAAGAAGAGTATGCAAAGGTTATAGGAAGTTTGATGTTATCACGAACTGTACTAGACCAGATCTTGCTTGTACGGTGAACAAGTTGAGCAGATTTACGAGCAATCCAAGCAAGGAACATTGGAAAGCTTTGTGCAGAGTTTTGAGATACTTGAAGTATACTATTGACTTTGGATTGCACTACACAAGATATCCCCAAGTACTTGAAGGGTACTGTGACGCAAATTGGATCTCTGATTCAAAAGACTCATTTTCGACGAGTGGGTATGTGTTCACTGTGGGGGGTGGTGCTGTTTCGTGGAAGTCAACGAAACAGACGTGTATTGCTTGCTCCACCATGGAATCTGAGTTTATCGCTTTGGATAAAGTAGGGGAAGAAGCCGAGTGACTCAGAAATTTCCTAGAATGTATTCCATGCTGGAAGAAGCCAGTGCCCACAGTAGTGATACACTGTGATAGCAAAGCAGCTATAGGTAGAGCACACAGTGGCTTCTATAATGGTAAGTCTCAACACATTCGTCGTAGACATAATACCGTAAGGCAGTTGATCACAAGTGGTGTTATCGCAGTTGACTATGTTAAGTCAGTGGATAACATAGCGGATCCATTAACAAAAGGTTTAAACCGTGATCAAATGCATAAATTGCTAAAAAGAATGGGACTGAAAACCACATCTTAAAAGATGAGTATAGTGGTAACCCAACCATACGATTGGAGATCCCATGGGATTGGTTCAATGGGAAACAAAGCTATACAAATCTAGTTGTAACACTCAGAAGATTTTAATCTTTGCCCATTCTTCAGAAAGCATTGAGTGTTGTAACCTGCACGTGGTAAGAGGTTAAGTCTTTTGACTTTTAATGATTCTTGAAATCTCAGGAAGATGAAGTATGGCAGGATACTCATGAAAGAATCACCTATGTAAGTGAGAAGTGGGGCCGCTTCGTGTGTGTGAGTCACTTATGAATTCCAAAGAGGTGTTCCACGGCCGAAACGGACACAAACGTGAGAACTGATGGAGTTGAGACAATATTGTGTTGATACTATTGACTAGGCATACACCAAGGAGGAATAGTTCAAGGCATCGCGTCCACTAGCCTGCCGGTATGTCCGATAGTGTTGACTATGGAATGTTCAAAACCACAAGTTACCTCTCCAAAGACAGTATCGTTTCTCGAGAACTGAGCAAAGAGTCTGCATACATGCATTTGTGTCTGGTGTTGTTTTGAGCTTGCGGCGCTCTAACCAATGTGGGGGATTGTAGGAAAACATGAAACATGTGGGAAATTTGAAAAGGCTAGGCCTTTGGCCTTTCATCTTTTGGTAACCTCCAAATGCATTATGGTATGCCTTAATGTCAAGACCTTTGAGGTGGTCTCCCCTATCCTATAAATAGGTGGAGTTTGGGAGAGGAGAACACACCAACAATCATTCTCTCTTCTCTCTAATCTCTCAAGCATTCTAGTTCCATCTTAGAAGCATTGCATAGCTCAGTTCTCGCCTCCAATTCAAGTTCGCCGGAGCCTACGAGTTTGAGGTGCTTCAACTCGGTAGGAGGAAAGTCGTTTCATCTTTGGGGACGTTGCGCCAATCCGTGAGCACTAGTCGGGGCGTATCTCGTCTTGCGGAGAGAGGGTTTACCTCGACTCGACTTGAAGAAGACAATAGTTTGCATCTTGTTCTCTTATTGTATTTCTTTTGTTTTATTTACCTTCTAGTTTTTGGTTCTTTTGTAATAGCAAGAGTTGCCCATGTAAAGGCTACACTATTTCCAACAAATACTTCCTCGATGCTGAATAGCCTAAAACCATAGTACTACAGTGTTCTAACAATATGTTCTCAAGCATATTCCTTAAAACATATTTCAATAGGTTTTATGTTGATAAATAAAAGGAACAAAGTATAAAATATAAAATTCGCATTGCCAAAAAGTATTAACCAATTCATATTCCCGTGATCGAATTATTTTGTGGAATTTGGATGAAATATTAGTACTCCCTCGGTCTCATTTAAGATTACACGCTTTCCTTTTTAGTTTATCTCAAATAAGATAACACATTTCTATTTTACTCTATAATTAATATACTCAACCATTTTTTCTTTTATATTCAACTATCTTTCTCTCTCCATTTAATACTGATACTATCTTTTATCTCTTCAGTTAAACACACTAACCAACAATTCTCTAAAAAAGCTTGTGTCGACTAAAAAGAGTACTACTACTATATTAGAGTGTCCAATAGACCAGCCGCGGCCGCGGCCGCGGCCGTGTTGCGTGACGTAGCCGCGGTGGTTTATTGCAAGCCGGAGGAGCGCTGCGGCGGTTGGGGGACAACCGAGTACCCGGCGGAGCCGTGTGGCGGGGGCGGTGCAAGACTGTGAGGCATGTTTATTTCAATAAAAATATATCAACGATTAAAAAATGTGAGGCATGTTTGTAAAATGGTTGGATAAATTTTATGTGGCGGCAAAACTGTGATGACTAAGCTGATAAAAAAAAATTTATAAAGTAAAGTCTGGTTGCTTGGCTTTACACTATCGTGGACACTGTACACTCTTAATATGTTTGTACTGCTTTGTGCGAAAGTCGTATCTCATATGCTTATCTGACATAAATCCACGTACATTCCAATATATTACTCCATTTCATAATTAAAAAGGAGGATCACTATATAATCTAAAAGAAAAACGCAAAAAACTTGTCATTTCCATGCCAAGTAGATGTATATTTTAATAGATTAATAATTTATGTCAAATAGTAGTATCAATCTAACTCAAAATAATTGAGTTAATAATTAAAATGCGAATAGTTCAGTAGCATGCGCCTGTAGGTCAACGAATCATTATTTATAAATTATAAATAATTTTATATAAGCTACATAAACATATAGGTAAGATAAAAAAAAAAACAAGTATTATATTGAGTTTGTGTCCTTATCAAGTTGACCTGTTAGGAACCTGATAATTTTGAATTGGATTCAGATACCTGGTAAAAAATTATTATATTTTTAAAAATTACTATATGTTAGTTTTATGTTCTAGATTCTTAGAGCATCCTCATCCATGCTATTACCGAAGAGTATGGATGTAGACCCGAACCCACATTTATTTATTTTTAGTTTCTTACTCTTCCGTAAGAGCACAACACCCACATCCATGCTCTTTCACAAGAGCATGCTCTTACACCATTCAAGGGTCCCACCATTCTATTATTCAATTTAAATACTTCAATTACTAAAAACATTTCCACATATTAAAATGCATTCAAAATACCCGAAATACTATTACAAATTACTAAAAAAATTTAAAATTACTTAATTAAAATCTTAAAAATTAAAAATTACATAATTAAAATTCTAAAAAGTAAAAATTACATGATTAAAATCCTAAAAAGTAAAAATTACATGATTAAAATCCTAAAAAGTAAAAATTACATAATTAAAATCCTAAAAATTGAGATTGAGAGAGTTGGTTGGTGTAGTGTAGTGTATTTTTTTTGTGTTGAAATGAGGGTATTTATAACGAAAGTGTGAATTTTGGGATAAAAATAATGATACCATAAATTAAAAGTGTGGAAAAACGGATATATTTTATTGGGAAGTGTGAATTTATGTATTTTTTTTTTGAATTTTTATAAAAAATAAAAAAAAATGATAAACCAATGGCCAATCAGAGCATGCCACGTCGGCTGCTCGTGCTCTTGCCGATGGTACAGATCTTCCGCAAGAGCACCGATGTGGATGCTCTTATAAATCAGGTTTAAATCGGATTTTTATTGTGTAAATTAAGTTTAATTCGTTATTGTGTTGGTTAACACATACTACCTCCGTTCCTTATAAATACATAAAATATTTTCATTTTAAATGTAGAAACTTTCTTAACTTTCTAATTTAGGAAGTGGATTTCATGGTCCACTACAACTAGGGGTGTGCATTCGGGTTTCGGTTCAGTTTTTTGCCCAAACCGAACCGAATCCGAAAAAGCGAATTTCCTTAAAAATTAAAACCGAACCGAAAAACTAAAAAACCGAAAAACCGAACTAAAAAAACCGAAAAACTGAAATTTTCAATAAAACCGAAAAAATCGAAAAAATTGTGGAGCATATATTAATATATATAATTTGTTTTATTTTATATATACTAATATAGGGATGTAATCAATTGCTAACTAATTACCAATCCCAAATTGAGACCAATTTTCAACCATTAGATTAGAAGATCTCGTGGTTAATATGATGCCAAGTGTAATATATTTTAAATTTAAATAATTATTAATTAAATTAAAAGGGTATTAATGTCAAATCCTACATGTAGTAATTATAACTAACTACTTTCTCTCTCCTCAAAATCATCTCAAATCTTTAAATTTACGTAACTCTCTCAATTTAAATTATTTTTTCGCAAAAAATATATCAAATTAAAGATAATTTAATAAGGATTCCAACGAGATCTCAATTGCATATGTTCCGACGATGTTCGGGTGATGAAATTTGATAAATTATATTTCAATTTTCGTACATGTTGATAAACAGCTATTTTCAACAAATGCCACAAAAAATCTCAATATATTGTAGGCAAAATCTCAATATTATGCATGTCCAATCTCAATAAAAATGTGTTGATATTTTCTTGTCCTTGTGTTGATATTTGTAATACACAATGTTGATATAAAAAAACACTCACGAAAATTGTCATATGATAACATAATGACGATATTACCCTTTTGTTGATATTTTGTCTACTATTTATTGAGATTTTGTGAGCTTTAATCTCATCCACTCATTTTAAAATCCAAAGGCGGAGATTTAGTGTTGATTTTGGATTAGGGTGCTAAAAGCATTAGAATAGGACCCTACTAATATAATATAAAATTAATAGAATATATATAATACATATTATATAAAATATATTAAAAGAATATATATTATATATATGATATAATATATTTGAATTAATAGAATAAATATAATAATATTATATTTAAAATATAATTCAATTTTTTCGGTTTTTTTTTTCGCCCAAACCGAACCGAAAAACCGATTTTTTTTAAAAAATCGAACCGAACCGAAAAACTGAAAAAACCGAACCGAATTTCAAAATTTCAGTTTGGTTCGGTTCGGATATTCGGCTTTTTTGCTCACCCTAACTACAACTATTTCTACTACTTTTTCACTTTCTTTCTCACCCTTTCTCGTACTTTACTAATTCATCTATCTTATTTTATCAATTGTGCATTAAAAACCGTATCATTTCAAAATTTTCTATTTTTCAAAGACGGAGGTAGTACTATATCATGTTAGGTATGAGTTGCCTTCAGGTTTAAGGTAATAGGTCGGATTCGTGTTGTACCTTATTAGATTGGATTGTTACTCGATAATCACACAACATGCATGATCTGTAACTCCTATAAAAATCAAATGTTAAAGTGGCAAGAGAGACAATTCGATAACTTCAAATTCCATTATTTTCGATTGTGTTAGTGGTATGACCATTTTCCGAACAAACACTCGTTCCATGTGGAGATTTTACAGTAGTTTACTCTTGCGACTTTGCTATAGTTTGTGTTAAAATAGAGATCAAACACTATTTGGAGCAAGTATTGATGGATCTATTTATAATGATCCTTATCACAAACCAAGCATTATAATTGAGATCAGCACATAAATGTTTGTCCCCTCACTGTTATAGAACGCTGCTTATACAGTGTGTGTAATTTGATCAATTTTTGAGGGAAATGGAATTCTGAGGATTTCAACTCAATCAGCTGCAGAACAAATTGGTTGGATCGAAAATCAAACACACAAACAAACATATTCGAATTCGACAAGGCATTATCATTATTAGCAACCAAAATAAATTCCCAGACCATAGAGCAATCAAAGAAGTGGAAGAGTGCGAAATTCAAAACTAGAAAAAGAAAATCAATCAAATGGCTTTGAGCAAGTCCTCGGCGCTGCTAACATTGAAGGCACCGCCCTCCTCCAAATTCAACAGCTTAACGACGCCGTTTTCGACCAGCATCGCATACCTCCTCGACCTCACCCCCAATCCTACCGGTTTATCGCTCAGATCCAGCTCGCACCCAATCGCCCGAGTGAAATCCCCATTTCCATCGCTCAGCATCAACACATCGTCCCCAATTTTCAAACCCTTCTTCCACGCCTTCATCACGAACGCATCGTTCACGGAAATGCAAGCAATCGTGTCTACCCCCTTCGCCTTGAAATCGGCCGCCTTCGCGGCGAATCCGGGGAGATGCTTCTGGGAACAGGTCGGGGTGAACGCCCCCGGAACCGCGAACAGGATGACTTTTTTGTTGGATGTTAGGTCGGCGACGGACACGGTTTGGAGCTCGTCGGCGGAGTCGAAGTAGGAAAGTGTGGCGTCAGGCAGCTTGTCGCCGACGGAGATCGTGGCGGATATGCTGGGGAGGGTGGAGAATCGGAGGGGGAGAGGGGCGGAACTGATGGAGAGGAAGGAGCTGGATCTTTTTTGTGAAGAGAAGAGAGAGAGAGGTTGTTTGAGATTGCGAGGGGAGGAAGTGAGGAGCTTCCTGGCGGCGAAAGCAACTGATATTGCGGCGGTGGCTGCCATTTTACCCGTCGATTGGCGACTGAATATTGAGTAGCACGTTCTAGCCGACTTTTATTAGGTTTTTGAGTGTTATTTATATATGTTGGGTAAAATATTTCAATCTAGAAGAATACCTTCTTTATTTACACATTGCAAAGTAGGGTAACACATCAACTCTAAATTTAAGAAACACCAGTGGCAAGGCATCTCATTACAAAATTCTTGGCCAACTGTGACTAATCCTATTCTATTTATATTTGTTGTGCTGACATACAATGCACATCCTAATACATAGCTGAAACACTCTCATCCTAAATGCAAACCAGCTCCATTTTACACCCATTTCAGAGCCCACGAGTAAGCACAGCGCCATCAACATCCTCGAGCTTGGAATGGCATTCAACCATCGCGCTAAAAGTTTCAGCCTTCTCGGGACCAAGACTCCACCAACCATTTCATCAAAGAAATCCCCCGCTCCCTGCACAAACCCATTCGGCCATTCCCATTTTGCCAGCCTCCTCCAGTCAAGTTATTATAAGTCATCTTGTCATGAGGGTTTCCAACAGTCAGCTAATAAGATACTTACTCTCTCATGTCATTTCATCGTAGGCCACCTGGTCAGGAGCCAGCTCCAACTGGGACATTTCTGCAACGATCTTCTCAACAAGATCGAGCCTCTCCTTCTTCAGGATGCTTATCAAAGGATAGTAAGTTCTCAATGTAGGCTTCAGGCCCGATTCTTTCATCCTCTCAAACAATTTCAAACACTTGTCTGCATTACCAGCATACGAGAAACCAGAGATCAAGGAATTGAAGGTGATGACATCAGGGATCAAACTCAAACCATTGTTAGCAATGGTAAAGGCCAATTCTTCTGCTTCTGGAGCCTTACCTATCTTGCAGAGCCCATTTATAAGCACGTTATACGTCACAATGGTGGGAGATACACCATTCCTCGACATCTCATCAAAAAGTTTAAAAGCATTCTCAGTATTTCCTCCCATACAATGGCCACTGATAAGCATATTGTATATCTGAACATTGGGCAGAATCCCTCTCTTAAGCATGTCTTTGAGCATAACTTCGGCTTCAAGAATGCGCCCTTTCTTGCAGAAACTATTGATCAGAGATCCATAGGTGACAACGTTAGGCTCCAATCCATCACTTTCCATTTCATCAAGAATCTGCAAACACTTTTCAAACTGGCAAACACGGCCATATCCATCTATCAAGATGTTAAACGTCCGCACAACCGGGGAAAGACCCTTCGCCTTCATCCTTCCTACCCACTCATGTGCCTCCTCCAGCCGACCCAATTCACAGAAATGGTTGATCATCGTGTTATACGTTATGCAGCTTGGCGTCACCCCTTCTCTCTCCAAGCCATCAACAGCCAAAACTGCCTTATCCACATTTCCCACCTTGCAATAGCCTTTGATCATGGTGTTCAATATCACAACAGTGATCACAACCCCGTGCTCCTTCAACTTGCTCAAGAACTCCTCCGCTCTCTCCATCCTCCCTCCCTCGCACAACCCATTCATCAAGATGCTACACGTGTACTCATCCATTTTGAACCCTTTCTCCACCGCATCTTCATACACCGCCACTGAAGCCCCGAGATCACCACTCCTAGAGTGCCCATCAAAGAGAATACTATAAGTAAATCCATCTGGCACAAAGCCGTGGGCACGCATATCGTCCAAAATCATCTCAGCCTCTCCCATTCTCCCCATTCTGCAAAGCCCCCCAAGCAAAGTGTTATATGTCATAAGATTTGGCTCCACTTTGTCACATTTCATCCTTTCTCTCATATCAAAAGCTTTCTCAATATCGCCTACTTTACAATACCCATCAATTAAACTATTGTACGCCACTCTATTCGGAGATATGTTCAACTGCGACATTTCATCGAACAGATTCTCTGCATCATTCACTCTCCTCTCCCTACACAACCCACCTATCAGAACATTGTACACAAACCCATTCGCCACGACCCCGCGTTTCTTCATCAAGTTCATCAATTCAAAACCCTTGTCCAAATCCCCCAATTTCACGGCGGACTGTATCGCTTTCCCGTAACTGAACTTATCCATCCACACACCGCAATCCATGGCTTCCGCAAAAATCCCGAGGGTCCTATCGAATTGATCCGAATCCACCAGAGACTGGAGAAGCACATTGAAAGCCGATAGCGAGGTGAAAGCGCCGTCTCTTTTAACCAAACTGTACAGCTCGGCGGCCTCGTTTGGGAGCTTCGCCTTCGCGTAAACAGTAAGAAGCGCGTCGGAAAGAGCCGGTTTGATATCCGGCGGTGGAGTCAACTGCGAGAAGGCAGTAAAGAGCTCCGAAACCGAATGATGAGGTATCAGGAGTTTGAGTCGTTTATTGGCGGTTTCGGTCCGTTTCTGCTGAATGAGGATCCGAATATTTCGGAGCTCTTCCAGAAGGTGTTTGGGTGGTGGTGTCTGGAGCGGAAGAGGTGCAGAAGGATTTGGGGAGAGGAAAAGAGAAAGATTTTGAGGGAAGGAGGGGACGAAGGTGTGTCGCCATGGTTTGAGCATCTTCAGTGTTGAGCTGAAATGGAAAATAGCATCATGGGCCATTAAGTTGGAATAGGTTGGGCCTCTGGCTAATTTTTTTATGGGCTGTTTATTACGCAGGAACAAATAAAAGGAAAGACGTTATCTAATTGCATTTTTTTTTTGTTAGATTAGTTTTTTTTTTTGCATTTTTTACTTTATTAATTATATGCACCATACTTTTGTCATATGACAATTGTAGGATTCTCTTGTATGCACCATACATTAGTATCATTATACCAAACGGGAGTGATCAATTATTAACTAATTAGCAAATTCTAAATTAAGACTAAATCTTAGCTATTAGATTAGAAGATCTAGTACTTGAAATAATGCCACATGGATTATATTTTTGTTTAGAAAATTAATAAATAAAATTAGAGGGTATTAATGTCAATTCTCTCTCATTAAAATATCTTAAAACTTTAAATTTACGTAACTTTTTCGATTTAAATTATTTTTTCGCAAAAAATATATCAAATTAAAGATAATTTTATAAGGATTCCAATGACAATTGCATATGTTCCGACGACGTTTGGATGATGAAATTTGATATTTTTTATTTTAATTTTCGTAAATATTGATAACCAGATTTTTATCAACAAATACATCAAAAAATCTCAATAAAACCATGTAAAAATCTCAATAAATATGTGTTGATATTTTCTTGTACTAGTGTTGATATTCTTATGTCATATTGTTGATATTTGTAATACACTATGTTTTGATACAAAAAAAACATTCACGAAAATTATCATATGATAACATAATGACGATATTACCCTTTTGTTGATATTTTGTCTACTATTTATTGAGATTCGTAAGATTTAATCTCATCCACTCATTTTAAAATCTAAGGGTGAAGATTTGGTCTTGATTTTGGATTAGGGTGCTATAAGCATTAGAATATGACCCTAAATGTAGTCACGTAGAGAGTTAGGAATATCCTATTATATCCTTAGCCAAAATAGGAATAAATCACAATTCAAATGTTTCCAGAAAAAAAAAACAATAAAAAATTATTCCATAAATATGTTACATACTTAATTAATGGTATTTAATAGTAGTTTAGTTAAGAAAATATTAGATGGCCTTTTTGACATACGCATATTTTGTTATAATTTCTTCTTCTTTTTTCAACTTTTGAATGTGTATATCTATTATATATATATATACAGTATATAGGAAGTAATTAGGACGAAAATGCTATACGGAATTAGCTTAATTAAGCAATTAGATTACATAAATTAATCAATTTAATCTTATACTGTATATTTTTGGAATAATTTTAAATTTACGTAATAATATTGCTCTAGCAAATGTGTTAAGGATTAAGTTGCTAAAGAAACAAAGACACGTCACCAATGCAAGAAGTTGGAGCATTTGTAGAAGAATTTTTCTTCGTGGAAGAGAAAACAGGCCCAAGAAGGAGAAGCCCAGAACGCCATAATGAGAATAGATGATCTTGAGATACTAGAGATTCTAAACATTACCGATAAGGATACTAGAAATGCATAGATTATGGATTCTAGATGTAGCTTTCACATGAATATAAATGGATTTGCTATTAGGTAGTTTTCGATTCTAAGTTTCTAACTAGACCGATTTACCGGTTTGTGAATTTTTGCTAGCTCTATAACCGGATACACAACCGAATCTTATTCGGTCCCTACACTAACCAGCCGATTAATAATTGATCTATTAGCGTAAAGATTGAAATAAACTAAATCAAATTAATATTAACATTCAATATCTAAAAATTTCAACAATCCAATACATAGTTCTCAATATATTATCAATCATATCAAATAATCCACACCTAAAAATTTAAACAATTTAATACCTAAAAAAATCAATAACGCTAAAAATTTTCTACAATTCAATACCTAAAAACTGATCCTAACAACCTAAATATGTAAACAATCAATACCTAAAAAATGATTAACACCTAAAAATTTATAGTACTATATTTCAATACCTAAAAATTAAAAATAAATCAATTTTATTCCTAATTTTGGTATCGGGTAGCATCGATCAAACTAACCGGTCTGAACTGGTTTTTGGTTTAACCGAGAACTGATATCTAATTAAGCAGTCTTACTGCAAACATGGAATGGTTTGAGCACATTGATCCTGATTAGGGGTGTGTTCTTCTTGGAAACAATAGTGTGGAATAAGGGGCAGAGGAAACGTTAAGACTCTGAACTAACGAATTATAAATTGTTTAAGATGGGATATATAATAATAAAAATCTTAATTACAAGTAGATACATCATACATGTACTTAGCTTAATTGAGGCCTGAGTGTCTCAATTTATTTGGTTTATAGACTAGTCTAGGTCTCTCTATGCCTTGGTCACTCATGTTAGCTTATCATTTTTTTTTTATATATAGAAAAAAAAATAAAGCATATCAGTTGTCGGTTCCTTTTACCAAATAAAGTCAGACTTTGACAAGGTACTCCCTCTATTTAGGGATGTCAATTGAGCTAACCCGCTCGGGTTCGGGCTAATCCATTTGAGTTGTCGGGCTATTTGGATGCGGGTTATTCGGGTTGTGAATTTTTTGGGCTATAAATTTTCGGGCCTAGCCCTAAATCTTCGGGTTTCGAGCTAACCCACGGGCTATTCGGGCAAAAAGTGATTTTATGTGTTACTTTCTATCCAATCCAATATTCTAACTTAAAAAAATATAGATTATCGCAAATAGTAAAAGTATTATCAAAGTGATCAAGAGAAATAAAATAATAACAATTGAAGATTGAAATAAAATACATAAACATATCGCTAATTAGTAGAACACGTGAATCTGACTACAATTAAATGGAAATCATGCATTTAAAAGGAGTTGAATGACATTCTAAATTATATACCCCCCAAAAAATTCTAAGTAGTTAAAAAAGATAGTATAGATAGTAGTATGTCAAAAATAAATTCTATGAAGTTGAATGACATTCTTCTACATCAATAACTTTTGAAGCTTCAACTAGATCATTCTCTTCGAGAGGAAAGATGTAATGTGACATTAATATGAGTAAATATTAATAGCATCTATATTCCATATAACCCTAACTTTCAATTTGAGAGAGAATACATAATTACCATATATACTTCATACCAATGTTGCTTTTAATATTGTAATTACCATATATACTTCATATCAACGCTGATTTTAATATTGTAATTACCATATATACTTCATATAAGTACATAACCCAAAATTTTAATTATATTTTTATTTTAAATGTCCAACCTATGGGCTAACCCACAACCCACCCGGGCCAGCCCACATAACCCGCTGACCCGAACGGGTCAGCCCGTGTAGCCCTATTCTGTATATGAGTTGCGATTTTCCGGCCCTAACCCTATAATTTTACCGGATTATTCGGGTCGATCCACGGGTTTCGGGCTAGATTGACATCCCTACCTCTATTGTATGTTAATAGAGTCATTTTATCCATTTTGGAAGTTTCAAGTTAATTGAGTCATTTCTATATTTGGTGAAAAGTAATTTTCTCTTACTTTATTCTCTCTACATCTCTCTTATTTTATTCTCTCTTGTTTTATTCATCATCCGCTTAACACACTATTCTTAAATTCCGTGCCGAAAAGAAATGTCTCTTTTAACAAGCAACGGATGGAGTAATTTTATAATAACGTAGTAGTACGTATTAATTAAAAAATTGGGCAACCTTTTTTAATGGAACTGTACAACTGAGAGTAGGGATGTCAATGTAGCCCGTCACCCGTGGGCTGACCTGAATAGGCCGCCAAATTTATAAGGTTAGGGCTGAAAATTTCTATCCCAATAAAATCAAAACCCGATTAGTTCGCACCTGATTAACCCGCAACCCGTTCCTATAGTGGATACTCTTAGAGTGACAACAATGGTGGCCCTCTTGGGCATGCCCAAGCCACCATTTGTTGGGCATGCCCAACAAACTTGGCTCTGCCCATGAATTGTTGGGCCACCATTTTTTGTTATATTTCTACAATTAAAATTATTTTCATACATTTTTGTTATATTTTAATATTACTAGAATAAAAATTATATGCCTATAATAATTAAAAAATGCATACTTAAAAAATGGTAGAGATTGCAATTAGGGTTTAGAATTGGGAATGATAAAAAAAATGGGAGGAAGTAGTATTTATAAATCAATTTTCAAAATTTTTTTTAAAAAAAATCGGAAATGGCAGGCCCACGGCTCTCGGCCCGTGCAGTGGCGAGCCGCGGCAGGCGCCCAAGAGCCTCGACCCTCTCTCGTCCACCCCCTTGGGCCTCGTCCTCCTTGTGCCTCGGTAGTGGGGGGTCCCGCCTGGGCCGACTCCGGGCCAAGGGCCGCGGCCCTCCAACTGTGGATACTCTTAGGGCCAGACCCGAAAACCCGATGGGCTGGCCCGAAAACTCGATAAATTTTCTATTATTCTATTTTTTTTACTCCTAATTTGACACTTCATTGATTAATTTTATAATATACTCCCTCCGTCCGCGAATAAGAGTCCCGGATTTCCATTTTAGTCCGTCCGCGAATAAGAGTCTTGGTTCACTTTTACCATACATGGTAATGGGGTCTCACCTTCTACTAACTCATTCCACTCACATTTCATTTAAAACTATTATGTACAAGTGGGACCCCTATTCCACTAACTTTTTTCCACCCACTTTTTTCTAACATTTCTTAAAACCCGTGCCGCCCATGAATGAGACTCCTAATGGCGGACGGAGGGAGTAGATAACTAAAAAAATAACTTTCAATTTTATATTAAATATACAAATTATATATTAAATTTTTAGTGATATAATAATTGATAAATAAATTAAAAACTTCAAATTCACTAAAAAAATATTTAAATTTCAAAAACATACATTAAAATTCCATGAAATATCTCAAATATTAGTATTTGATCATGTTTATGATTGAGTTTAAGTATATATCTCAAATATATCATAATTAAATGTTTTACATTGTATGAATATAACTAATTTTAATCATTATTTATTGGATTGATCACATGTTAATATTATCGGCAGCAACCCGATTAATCCGCTGGGCTAGCCTGAAACCTGAGCTTTTAGGGTTAGGGTTGAACTTTTATAACCCGAAAGAAATCACAACTCGATTAGCCCGCACCCAAGTGACCCGCAACTCGAGTAGGGTTGGCCCGAAACCCGATGGGCGGGCACGATTGACATCCCTAATTGGGAGTAATAAATAATTCTAGCTAGGTCTTTATAAATTAACTTAATTATACTACTAATATGCACTTCGAAGTGTTAATTTTTAAATCTATAATAATATGAATCATGCAATCAAATCACGATTCTATTTTTACCTACTACTAATATATAGAAGTAGTATATTATTCATGTAATGAGAAATGAGTGATCTGAGTATCTCGTTTTCATATTGTTTATACAGTTGTTAGAAATATTATATAGAAAAAGCTCTCAGCTTGCCTTAAAATACAAATTAAAATAGCTCGTGAATCAGCATTGTAACAACTCCAATACAATATTTTAGTTGTGTAAGACTAGGCATCTAATTGGACAATAGTATGCAAGAACTGATGAGCATGTAAAAATAGTTAATTTAAAGGTGAATATATTCATTTAGTCAATGATGCAGGCATACATGAATTTTCTATATTATCGAAAATTATAAAGTTGGCCGAATGTTAAAGCTCGAGATCTGATTAGTGCGTTTGTGAATTTTGTTTTATAAATTTGTAAACTTAATTAAATTATAAATTTTGTTTTAGTCATCTGCATCGTTCAACTTAATTACCATGCGTTTAACTCTTCCGCGGTCTTTGGAGGCGGGAATTTCCACCTCAACAACAAATCTCTCACAAAAAATTGAGTAGGTCAAAATTGCAAAGAAAGTTAGGTGTTTACTGCTAATGTGAAATGTTAGGTTTAAATAGCAAACAACGTGCAATTCTAATCGTTCTCTACAGTAATAAGTTGGGCATGTGTGATAGAGTAATTAGTGTTTTTTGGTTTATGGACATGGTAGGGTTTTCATGATTAGTGTATGTTTCATCAACTCAAATATATTACTCCCTCTGTTACGTGGTAGTTGAGTCATATTTCTTTTTTGTCATTCTAATATAGTTGAATAATTTGTTTTAGGAAAAATAACACCTTTAATTGTGGTTATTTTAATCTCTCTCATTAATTCTCTACTTTATTATCAATCTTACTTTATTTTTATTTACTTAACTCATTAATCATCATAATTTTTGGTTATATACTCAAAAGAAATGACTCAACTACTGCGGAAAGAAGATATATATATTTTTCCACATTTATTAGATGTATCACGTTGATTGTATTAGTAAACGTCACATGTTAATGTTAAGGCCATGCTATACACATCATGTTTGAAATTATCTCCATCTCCACACTTAGAGCATGCAGTTATGAGGGTGAGATTTGGATCACAGGGTGTGTACCCATTGAAAATGGGAAAATAATAATAAAAGGATACATACAAAAAAACACACAGGATCCAAATTGAGGGCTGGGCTATATTAATATAAATTGGCACTTACGTTTAAGCACGTGAAATCCTGCATCACAAAACAGCTGTCTCATACATAGGATTCGAATGAAATAAATTTCTACTACAATTTACTATAGTTGTTATAGTCAATTATAAGAATATAGTATAATGCCTATATAAATGTAAGAGTAACACCATTTTTCATTTATGCATGATAATAAAGGGAATGCCCAAAATGGAAAAATGACAAAGAGGAGAAAGTAGAAATTGTGAACAACAAAAATGAAGTAAAAAAAGCAAATTAGCTAAAAACAACCGTGAACAATTATTCGGATCCATCTGATTAAGACACTTTTAGTGCAAGTGTGATTCACATTATTATTTCTTATCATAGTATTACGTGTGAGATCGGATCCCATGATTTGGAATAAGTCTGCGTCAATAACGGTGGTTGTTTTATTAATTGAATTTCTGCAAATTATAAGAAATATCATCCAACTACCCTGTGATAATAATAAATTATCAGATCTCATGAATCACAATTATGTTATTATACAAAGGCAAATATAAGATATACACTTGTATTTCACTGCGTTCCAAAAATACAACAAATAAATAATGCAAATGGAACGAATTTGTAGGAATGGAAATGTTTTGTTTTGTACTAATTCAGTCATGATTGATGACAGGGAGGAAAAATCACGAAAGTTTCAAAAAGAAATGGAAGAATTAAATTATTTCTGAGGCTATATATAATTACTGCAATTTGCCCATGTTGTTTATGGATTCCACAATTTGTAGGATTATTAAATTTGTGGGAGTATAAATGATTGCATCTTCTCATTCAATGTTAGGGATTGGTGCGAATATTATTTTTTTTATCGCTTTCATTGGTGAACATTGACTTCATTTAAAATTCTCAGGCTCATAAATAAACTTAAATCATTGCTTAATCATAAATTCATAATCAAATTCGAGACAAGGGTTTGGATCCCTGTTGTGATTGATAATACAATAGGGGATGCTATTGCACACACCCAATTATTTTATTTCAAAATTATAATTTTAAAATATTAATTTTTTATTATAAAATAATTAAATAGGTGAAACAACATTCCCGCAATGCTATCAGCAGGGATCCCAACCCTGAGACAGTCATCTCAAAATGGTAAGTGTCATGAACTCAATCAAGCATTTTCTTCTACGAACATACAATGTAATGAAAGAATTACCGAAGTATCACACATTCATCGGTGTAATGAAAGAAGTGCGTGCCATCAACATTAGTCACATTTACTACTCCTATAAAGCAAACTTTTTTCTACATAATTAGTAACTAGTATGATTTGTGGTTGTTTATTTTGTAATTGAAATTTTTAGTTGTTTATATGATAATTACAATTTATGAATTACTAACAAATTTTTTCTCCATCAATAATTGTAATTATGATTGACGTCGTTCATTTTCACTATCATATAGTAGTACTAAGTTGTATATATAATTTTATTTAAGAATAACGAGATTATCAATCTTATACTCCATATAACAACACTTTTGAGCCCCACACTATCTTACTATCATACACTAAAGGACATTTTATTAGAATAATATGATGAGACAATCAAGCTTACAATATACTGGTGACAAAACTAGCATTATGAGCTCCAACTCTTATGCTTAAATCTAAAAGAATTATTATATGTAAGAAGCAAGAAAGATTTAGTAGTAACTAAGTTGAAGAGGAGGGGACAAAGGTGCCGACATAACCGAATCCCATGACGAAGAAGGCGATTGATTGGAGGAGGAGGTAGATGAAGAAGTGGTATTTTCCATAAATGAGGTCGTAGCATCCGCAGAATAAGAGGTAGAAACCGAATCCAAGCTCCAACAAATGAAATCTGTCAATAAATTTGAAGCGTCGTTGATTGGTAGCAGCAGGTTTGACGACCTTCACAGCATTCCCGATAGATTTGATCTTGAGAGCGTCGCCAAGTTTCTCAGTGACAATCCACTCGTTTACTCTGCCCACCTCTAACAATCCGATAAATGTGCCTTTTGTGCGGTGCAATGCCATCACATTTTCGAATACGATCCAGAAAACAACCAAATGGATTGACCTATATAAAAAATTATATATTTCCATTTTAATACTACATAACACCAAATTATATAAAAAAACCTAAACTGGAGACTATTTAACATAACATAATTGAACCTGGGAGTGCTGATTGCGTTGAGGACGGTGATGATCGTGGGAATGTAGACTGCACCCCATTTTGGGATTTCGTAGTCCGGTACCAACACCGCAGCAGGAAGTACAACACAATAAAACACGAACGTTACTATATGAGCTATAATCTTCCTCACCAGGAAGAAACTGTATATAACGTGAACCTTTGTCCAAAGTGTAACTTTCTGCATCCATCCAAATAAAAACAAGTGTTAATCACTACATCCTTATATATCACTACTCAAAATTAATCAAGATATTCTTGTATTTAACCTCGTTTCTTATAATCTCTAACAACATCTTCCGAAACAGATTGGCTGGCCCACACGACCAACGATGTTGTTGGTATCTATACGCCTTGAACGTGCTAGGCAACTCATTTTTCACCTGCAACAATTGATTTTATTTACTGTCACTAACCTTACTATATCCAATCCAACTCATTTGAAAGAAGTGTGTATGTTAATGTACCTGTAGAGCGCCGACGTACACGAATTTCCAGCCTTTAAGACTAGCACGAATGGCCAAGTCCATATCCTCAACTGTTGTACGGTCTTTCCAACCTCCTGCCTCCTCAATTGCTGCCATCCTCCACACTCCAGCAGTGCCTATCCATTTAATTTAATCACTCCATTATTTATCTAATTAATCTAGCTACATTATTTAGTATTTTAAATGCAAGAGAAGTAGTACCATTGAATCCAAAAAATGCATATGTTGATGAGCCAACTTCTTGCTCCACTGTGAAGTGATAGTTGAGTGACATTTCTTGCATTCTCGTCATCAAGCATTCGTTCGCATTCACTGAAATCAATAACTCCGTTAATCAGTTTTACACTAAAATTCAAGAAAAAAAAAACAGCAAAAAGTAAATTAATCCTACAAAATTACAAGAGCACGTGCGAGTTAAAGGCATGTGAGGTAGATACACAATTCACCAACCAACCAGAGTTGGGCATTCTGACATATTCTAACATGCAATGCAAGTGAACAAAAAAAGAGAAAGAAATCTGTTGTTGAACTTGAATAAGAAATTACTACCAAACTTCCAACGAGCCTGCACGAGGCCGATCTGCGGGTTGTGGATGAGGAAGGGGATGGTCCGCTGCAGGAAATCA